>NW_028123311.1:0-309548 GCF_965194805.1 Balaenoptera borealis
AATGGCTATTTCTGAACTTTAGAAAAAAATAATATAGTTTTTCTGCATTTATAACATGAGGCTGATGTAAAATATCAAAAATTCTTTATTTTGAAAAGCAATGTAATCAATTTGACATAATTCATATATATTGAACCTGTGGTACACACACACACAGTAAAACTTACATTCAGAAAATTGTTTGCACTTAAGAAATATTTTCAAGTGTAGTTGATTTACAATGTTGTGGGTTTTTTTAAATACATGTTTATTGGAGTATACTTACTTTATAACACTGTATTAGTTTCTGCTTTACAACAAAGTGAATCAGCTATATGTATACATATATTCCCCATATCCCCCCCCCCTTGAGCCTCCCTCCCACACTCCCTATCCCACCCCTCTGGGAGACATAAAGCACCGAGCTGATCTCCCTGTGCTATGCGGCAGCTTACCACTAGCTATTTTACATTTGGTAGTGTATATATGTCAGTGCTACTCTCTCACTACGTCCCTGTCTCCCCTTGCCCCTTGTGTCCTTAAGTCCGTTCTCTACATCTGTGTCTTTATTCCTGCCCTGTCACTAGGTTCGTCAGTACCATTTTTCTAGATTCCATATATATGTGTTAGCGTACGGTATTTGTTTTTTCTCTTTCTGACTTACTTCACTCTGTATGACAGACTCTAGGTCCAACCACCTCACTGCAAATAACTCAATTTTGTTCCTTTTTATGGCTGAGTAATACTCCATTGTATAGATGTGCCACATCTTCTTTATATATTCATCTGTCGATGGACATTTAGGTTGCTTCTATGTCCTGGCTATTGTAAATAGTGCTACAGTGAACATTGTGGTACATGTATCTTTTTGAATTATGGTTTTCTCCGGGTATATGCCCAGTAGTGGGATTGCTGGGTCGTATGGTAGTTCTATTTTTTAGCTTTTAAGGACTCTCCATACTGTTCTCCATAGTGGCTCTATCAGTTTACATTCCCACCAACAGTTCAGGAGGGTTCCCTTTTCTCCACACCCTCTGCAGCCTTTACACATTGTTGTATTAATTTCTGCTGTGCAGCAAAGTGATTCAGTTTTATATATATCTATCTATATATCTATCTATATCTATGTATCTATATCTATATATCTATATATATTCTTTTCCATTATGGTTTATCACAGGGTATTGAATATAGTTTCCTGTGCTCTACAGTAGGTCTTGGTGGGTTGTCCATCCTATGTAGAATAGTTTGCTTCTGCTATTCCAAAACTCCCAATCTTTCCTTCACTCTCTCCTTGGCAACCACAACTCTCTTTTCTATATCTGTGTGTTTGTTTCTGTTTCGCTGACATGCTCATTTGTGTCCTGTTTTCGATTCCACATGTAGGTGATATTATATGGTATTTGTCTTTCTCTCTCTGACTTACTTCACTTAGTATCATTATCTCTAGGTCCATCCATGTTGCTGCAAATGGCATTATTTCATTCTTTTTTATGTCTGAGTAATATCTTTTGTATACGTATACCACACCTTCTTTATACACTCATTTTTCAATGAACATTTAGGTTGTTTCCATGTCTTGGCTGTTATAAATAGTGCTGCTATGAACATAGGGTTTCATGTATCTTTTTGAATTATAGTTTTGTCTAGATATATGTCCACAAGTGGGATTGCTAGATCATATGGCAACTCTCTTTATAGTTTTTTTGAGGAACCTCCATACTGTTTTCCATAGTGGCTGCACCAACTTACATGGCCACCGACAGTGTAGAAGGGTTCCCTTTTCTCCATACCCCCTCCAGCATTTGTTAATTGTAGATTTTCTTTTTAATGATGGCCATTCTGATCAGTGTGAAGTGATACCTCATTGTAATTTGGATTTGCATTTATCTAATAATTAGTGATGATGAGCACCTTTTCATGTGCCTATTGGCTCTCTGTATGTCTTCTTTGGAGAAATGTTTATTTAGGTCTTCTACCCATTTTTCCATTGAGTTATTTGTTATTTTGTTATTGAGTTGTATGAGCTGTTTGTATGGTTTGGAAATTAAGCCCTTGTCAGTCTCATCATTTGCTAATATTTTCTCCCAGTCCATAGGTTGTATTTTCATTTTGATTATGGTTTCCTTTGCTGTGCAAAAGCTTATAAGTTTGATTAGTTCCTGTTTCTTTTTTGCTTTTACAGTAAGTCCCCTACATATGAACAAGTTCTGTTCCAAGAGTGCGTTTGTAAGTTCAATTTGTTTGTAAGTCCAACAAAGTTCGCCTAGGTACCCAACTTACACAGTCGGCTGTATGGTATTGTACCGTAATAGGTTTATAATACTTTTCACGCAAACAATACATAAAAAACAAGCACAAAAACAAAGAAAGCATTTTTAATCTTACAGTACAGTAACTTGAAAAGTACAGTAATACAGTACAACAGCTAGGATACTCGGGCTGGCATCGAAGGAACAGGCGAGCAGAGTTACTGATTGGAGGAGGGAGGGGAGGTGGGAGATGGTAGGGGTGAAGGATTATCAACAGTAGGAGACAGAGGGCAAGCTGCAATTTCACTCATACCTGCCGTTGATGGCAAAGGTTCTGGTTCCTTGCTGGATTTAATTCTATCTACCCTCTTGAAAGAATGATCCATTGATGTCTGGGTAGTAGCTCTTTTTTTCTCATCATAGATGACAAGGTAACACTGGATTGCAATCTGAATGGCTGCTGCCACCTTTGGGTCCCATTCTAGGTTCGGGTCCTGTGCCTCAAAAACTAACAGTGCTTCCTCAAATAACGAAGATTCCCTTGCCATTTTCTGTGTCGTGAATCTCTTCAGTTCTTCAGTTACTTTTTCTTCCTCCTGTCCCTCTTCATCCTTTCTCTGGGCCTCCAATTCCATCAGTAAGCTCCTCATGTTGCACAGCAAGGAGTTCAGCGAAATCGTCCTCTTGCAGATCTAGCTCCAGCTTCTCGCTGAGGGTCACTACGTTGCTGAAGACCTCTTCGGACTTCTGATCTACCTTCTCAAATCCACAAAAATCATGAACAAACTGTGGGCAAAGGTTCTTCCAAACCCCATTCATCGTGACCGCCATACCCTCACACCATGCAAAGTCAATGTTTTTTATGGTCTTGTAGATGTTATAGTCCTCCCAAAGCTGTCCCTAGGTTGTTCCTGATTTGTCACTTACCTTTACTGCCTGACAAAAAGTGTGACATAAATAATATTTCTTGAAAGTCGCTATAACGCCCTGGTCCATAGGTTGGATGAGCAATGTAGTATTTGGTGACAGATGCAGTACTTTGACGTTGGGATGAAAGTCATCCATGAATGGGGGGTGGCCCAGAGCATAGTCGAGCAGCAAAAGAATGTTTTGCTGGAACGTCCTTCTCCAAGCAATATTTCTCTACATCTGGGATAAAGTGGTGGCAAAACCAGTCCTGGAACGTGGCCTGTGTAATCCGGGATTTGGGGTTACGCTTCCACACAACAGGAAGAGAGCCCTTGGCTATGTTTTTAAGGGTTCTTGGGTTCTGTGAATGATAAACTAAGAGAGGTTTCAGCTTCAATTCACCGGAAGCATTGCCACCAAACAACAGTTAGCCTATCCTTTGCTGCTTTACAGCCCAGCATCAACTTTTCCTCCTTACTGACGTAACTTCGGTCTGGCATCCTCTTCCAGTACAGTTGTGTCTCATCCACATTAAAAACCTGGTTGGGTAAATACACACCATCATCAATAATTTCTCAAAGTGTTTCTGGAAGTTCCTGGACAGCTATCCTATCTGCACTTGCTGTCTCTCCACTTACTTTTACATTGTGAAGGCTGGCTCTAGCCTTGAACCGATGAAACCAGCCATGGCTGGCATTAAAAGATGTGCCCTCTGATTCTTTGCCATGTTTCTTCTTCAAGTCTTCATAAAGGCTTTTAGCTTTCTCTTGAATCAGCATTAAGTTGAGAAGGACTCAGCGCTGATGTTGATCCTGCATCCGCACACTGAGAAGTTTCTCCATCTCCTCCATCACTTTTCCATGCTTCTTGGATATTGTGTCAACATCGTCGGCACAGCAGACTTCACATGTTCCATGATCTTGTCCTTGTTCTTTAGATTCGTGCCAATGATTGAATGATTCATATTATAAGAATGAGCGATGTCTAACATCTTTTTGCCTCGCTCCACTCTCTCAATTACTTTCACTTTTGTTTCCGTCATTATCGCTTGGCGCTTCTTAACAGTACCAGCTACATCACCTCTGCTTTTACGCTTGCTTCCAGACATCTTGGGCTTGAAATAAAGGTACTGTACTACTGTACTCTATACAGTACTGCAAAGTACACAAAAGCACAACCACATATAGAGGAAGCACGCACGTGACAATGTATGCCAGACACGTGAACTAACTTACATGATTGGACACGCGAATGGACGTTTGCATCTTTGAAAGTTTGCAACTTGAAGGTTCGTATGTAGGTGACTTACTGTATTTGTACTGCCTAGGGAGAACTACCTAGGAAAATTTTGGTATGACTTATGTCAGAGAATGTTTTGCTTATGTTCTCTTCTAGGAGTTATATGGTGTCCTATCTTATATTTAAGCATATAAGCCGTTTTGAGTTTATTTTTGTGTATGGTGTGAGGGTATGTTCTGACTTCACTGATTTGCATACGGCTCTCCAACTTTCAAAACACCACTTGCTGAAGAGACTGTCTTTTCCCCATTGTATATTCTTGCCTCCTTTGTCAAAGATTAATTGACCATAGGTGTGAGGGTTTATTTCTTAGCTCTCTATTCTATTCCATTGATCCAGGTATCTCTTTCTGTGCCAATACAATGTGGCTTTGATTACTGTAACTTTGTAGTATTTTCTGAAGTTTAGGAGGGTTATGCCTCCTGCTTTGTTCTTTTTCCTGGGGATTGTGTTCACATTTCTGACTTTTTATGGTTCCAGATACATTTTAGGATTATTTGTTCTAGTTCTGGGGAAAATGTCATGGGTAATTTGATAGGGATCACATTAAATCTGTAGATTGCTTTGGGTAGTATAGCCATTTTAACAGTATGAATTCCTCCCATCCAAGAGCGTGGGATGTCTTTCCATTTCTTTGAATCATCTTCAGCTTCCTTTACTAATGTTTTGTAGTTCTCAGTATATAAGTCTTTCACCTCCTTGGTGAGGTTTATTCCTAAGCATTTTATTTTTTTGATGCCATTAATAAAAGGATTGCTTGTTTACATTTCCTTTCTGATATTTCATTGTTAGTGTAAAGAAATGCAACCAGGGACTTCCCTGGTGGCTCCGTGGTTGAGAATCCGCCTGCCAATACAGGGGACACGGGTTTGAGCCCTGATGCAGGAAGATCTCACATGCCGTGGAGCCACTAAACCTGTGTGCCACAACTACTTAGCCTGCACTCTAGAGCCAGTGAGCCACAAATACTGAGCCCATGTGCCACAACTACTTAAGCCTGCATGCCTAGAGCCCGTGCTCCACAATAAGAGAAGCCACTGCAATGAGAAGCCTGCGCACCACAAGAAAGTCTAGTCCCCACTGGCCACAACTAGAGAAAGCCCGTGCACAGCAATGAAGACCCAATGCAGCCAAAATAAATTTAAAAAAAAAAGAAAGAAAAACCAGGAAATGCAACCAATTTATATATGTTAATCTTGTATCCTGCTACTTTGCTGAATTTGTTTATCAGTTCTAGTAGTGTTTGTGTGGGATTTTTAGGGTTTCCTTTATATATATTATCATGTCATCTGCATATAATGACAACTTTACCTCTTCCCTTCCAATTTGGTTAGATTTTATTTCTTTTTCTTGTCTGATTGTTGTGGTTAGGGCTTCCAATACTATGTTGAAGAGAAGACGTGGGAGTGGGCATCCTTGTCTTGTTCCAGATTTTAGCGGGAAGGCTTTCAGCTTATGAACGTTGAGTATTATATTGGCTGTGGGTTTGTCATAAATAGCTTTTATTATGTTGAGATATGTTTCCTCTGTACCCACGTTGGTAAGTGTTTTTACCATGAATGGATGTTGAAGCTTTTCAAATGCTTTTTCGCCATCTACTGAGATGGTCGTTTGTTTCTTGTTTTTCCTTTGTCGATGGGGTGTATCATGTTGATTGATTTGCATATGTTGAAACAGCTTTGTGAAACTGGGGTGAATCAAATTTGGTCATGGTGTATGATCCTCTTATGTGTTGTCGGATTCGGTTTTCTAATATTCAGTTGAGAATTTTTGCATCTATATTTATCAACGATATTGGCCTGCAGTTTTCTTTTTTGGTAGTGTCTTTCTCTGTGTTTTTTTTTAAAGTCTTTATTGAATTTGTTCCAATATTGCTTCTGTTTTATGTTTTGGTTTCTTGTTTGTGAGGCATGTGGGATCTTAGCTCCAAAACCAGGGATCGAACAGGCACCCCCTGCACTGGAAGGCGAAATCTTAACTGCTGGACCACCAGAAAAGTCCCCATCTGTTTTATTTGTTTTTTTTTTTTTTAAGTAAATTTCTTTCTTTCTTTATTTTTGGATGCATTGGGCATTCGTTGCTGTGCTCGGGCTCTCTCTAGTTGTGGTGAGCGGGGACTACTCTTCGTTGTGGTGTGCAGGCTGTTCATTGTGGTGGCTTCTTTTGTTGCAGATCATGGGCTCTAGGTGCGTGGGCTTCAGCAGTTGTGGCTATCAGGCTCAGTAGTTGTGGCTCGTGGGCTGTAGAGCGCAGGCTCAGTAGTTGTGGCACACAGGCTTAGTTGCTCCATGGCATGTAGGATCTTTCCAGACCAGGTCTCGAACCTATGTCCCCTGCAGTGGCAGACAGATTCTTAACCACTGTGCCACCAGGGAAGTCCCCCCTCCCCATCTGTTTTTGATATCAGCGTGATAGTGGCTTCATAGAATGTCTTTGGAAGTATTCCTTACTCTTCAATCTTTTCGAAGAGTTTGAGAAGAATCAGTGTAAGTTCTGCTTTTTATATTTGGTAGAATTTGCCTGTGAAACCATCTGATCCTGGACTTCTGTTGGTAGGGAGTTTTTTTAAATTACAGATTCTATTTTTTTAAAAATTCTATTTATTTATTTATTTATTTTGGCTGTGTTGGGTCTTCGTTTCTGTGCAAGGGCTTTCTCTAGTTGCAGCGAGCGGGGGCCACTCTTCATCACGGTGCGTGGGCCTCTCACTATCGTGACCTCTCTTGTTGTGGAGCACGGGCTCCAGACGCTCAGGCTCAGTAGTTGTGGCTCACGGGCCCAGTTGCTCCGCGGCATGTGGTATCTTCCTAGACCAGGGCTCGAACCCGTGTCCCCTGCATTGGCAGGCAGATTCTCAACCGCCGCGCCACCAGGGAAGCCCTCTATTTTGCTTTTAGTGATCAGTATGTTCAAGTTATCTATTTCTTCTTGATTCAGTTTTGTTCGGCTGTAAAAGAACAAAATATATTTTTAAGTTATGTTAGCAGCTAAATACTTACCATGTATTAGACCACAAAAGAGAGAAGAAAAAATATTAAAATATTTTTTCAAATACAACAAGTATTGAAATGTTTTAAAGAAATTGGTATAATAATACTAATTACAATAATGACAAATTGTTCTGAACTTAAAGACTACTTATATCTAAGATGCATATTATATGCTTATTGTTTTATTGTTTTTAAATACATGGAATGTTTTCTCCTTTCTAATGTAATTCTTTTATTTTACCTGTATATTGTGAAAAAAATTTAGTTGCACATAATATAAAAAATTACACTTTAATAGGAGATATTAATCCATTTACATTTACTATAGTACTGAAAATACTTAGGTTTAGCATTCCATGTCACTGAGTGCTCTTTTTTATTTATTTATTTTTAAAAAAAGATTTAATTTGGGGGGGGCATAAATTATTCATTTATTTATTTAATTTTAACATCTTTATTGGACTATAATTGCTTTACAATGGTGTGTTAGTCTCTGCTTTAGAACAAAGTGAATCAGCTATACATATCCATATATCCCCATATCTCCTCCCTGTTGCGTCTCCCTCCCGCCCTCCCTATCCCACCCCTCTAAGTGGTCATAAAGCACTGAGCTGATCTCCCTCTTCTATGCAGCTGTTTCCTACTAGCTAGCTATTTTACATTTGGTAGTATATATAAGTCCATGCCACTCTCTCACTTCGTCCCAGCTTACCCTTCCCCCTCCCCATGTCCTCAAGTCCATTCTCTATGTCTGCGTCTTTATTCCTGTCCTGTCCCTAGGTTCCTCCCAACCGTTTCTTTTCCTTTTCTTTTTAGATTCCACATATATGTGTTAGCATACAGTATTCGTTTTTCTCTTTCTGACTTACTTCACTCTGTATGACAGACTCTAGGTCCATCCATCTCACTACAAATAACTCAATTTCATTTCTTTTTATGGCTGAGTAATATTCCATTTTATATTGAAGATGTGCAACATCTTTTTTACCCATTCATCAGTTGATGGACACTTAGGTTGCTTCCATGTCCTGGCTATTGCAAATAGAGCTGCAATGAACATTGTGGAACATGACTCTTTTTGAATTATGGTTTTCTCCAGGTATATGCCCAGTAGTGGGATTGCTGTGTCATATGGTAGTTCTATTTTTAGTTTTTTAAGGAACCTCGATACCGTTCTCGATAGTGGCTCTATCAATTTACACTCCCACCAACGGTGCAAGAGGGTTCCCTTTTTTCCACACCTCTGCAGCATTTATTGTTTGTAGATTTTTTTGATGATGGCCATTCTTACCTGTGTGTGGTGATACCTCATTGTAATTTCGAGTTGCATTTCTCTAATGATCAGTGATGTTGAGCATTCTTTCATGTGTTTGTTGGCAATCTGTATATCTTCTTTGGAGAAATGTCTATTTAGGTCTTCTGCCCATTTATGGATTGGGTTGTTTGTTTGTTTGTTTGTTTTTGATATTGAGCTGCATGGGCTGCTTGTAAAGTTTGGAGATTAATCCATGGTCAGCTGCTTCGTTGGCAAATATTTTCTCCCATTCTGAGGGTGGCCTTTTCGTCTTGTTTACGTTTTCCTTTGCTGTGCAAAAGCTTTTAAGTCTCCTTAGGTCTCATTTGTTTATGTTTCTTTTTAATTTCCGTTTTCTAGGAGGTGGGTCAAAAAGGATCTTGCTGTGATTGATGTCATAGAGTGTTCTGCCTATGTTTTCCTCTAAGAGTTTGATAGTGTCTGGCCTTACATTGAGGTCTTTAATCCATTTTGAGTTTATTTTTGTGTATGGTGTTAGGGAGTCTTCTGATTTCATCCTTTTACCGGTAGCTGTCCAGTTTTCCCAGCACCACTTATTGAAGAGGCTGTGATTTCTCCATTGTATATTCTTGCCTCCTTTATCAAAAATAAGGTGACCATATGTGTATGGGTTTATGTCTGGGCTTTCTCTCCTGTTCCATTGCTCTATATTTCTGTTTTTGTGCCAGTACCATACTGTCTTGACTACTGTAGCTTTGTAGTATTGTCTGAAGTCAGGGAGCCTGATTCCTCCAGCTCTGTTTTTCTTCTCAAGATTGCTTTGGCTGTTCGGGGTCTTTTGTGTTTCCATACAAATTGTGAAATATTTTTGTTCTAGTTCTCTGAAAACTTCCATTGGTAGTTTGATAGGGATTGCATTGAATCTGTAGATTGCATTGGGTAGTAGAGTCATTTTCACAATGTTGATTCTTCCAATCCAAGAACGTGGTATATCTCTGTATCTGTTTGTGTCATCTTTGATTTCTTTCATCTGTGTCTTATAGTTTGTTGAGTAAACGTCTTTTGTCTCCTTAGGTAGGTTTATTCCTAGGTATTTTATTCTTTGTGTTGCAGTGGTAAATGGGAGTGTTTCCCTAATTTTTCTTTCAGAATTTTCATCTTTAGTGTATAGGAATGAAAGAGATATCTGTACATTAATTTTGTATCCTGCAACCTTACCAGTTCATTGATTAACTCTAGTAGGTTTCTGGTAGCATCTTTAGGATTCTCTATGTATAGTATCATGTCATCTGCAAACAGTGAGAGCTTAACTTCTTCTTTTCCGATTTGGATTCCTTTTATTTCTTTTTCTTCTCTGATTGCCGTAGCTAAAAATTCCAAAAGTGTGTGGAATAATAGTGGTGAGAGTGGGCAACCTTGTCTTGTTCCTGATCTTGGTGGAAATGTTTTCACTTTTTCACCATTGAGAACGATGCTGGCTGTGGGTTTGTCATATATGGCCTTTATTATGTTGAGGAAAGTTCCCTCTATGCCTACTTTCTGGAGGGTTTTTATGATAAATGGGTGTTTAATATTGTCGAAAGCATTTTCTGCATCTATTGAGACGACCATATGGTTTTTATCCTTCAGTTTTTTAATATGGTGTATCACATTGATTTGCATGTACTGAAGAATCCTTGCATCCCTGAGATAAACCCCACTTGATCATGGTGTATGATCCTTTTAAGGCGCTGTTGCATTCTGTTGGCTAGTATTGTGCAGTGGATTTTTGCAGCTATGTTCATCAGTGATATTGACCTGTAGTTTTCTTTCTTTGTGACATCTTTGTCTGGTTTTGGTGTCAGGGAGATGGTGGTCTCATAGAATAAGTTTGGGAGAGTTCCTCCCTCTGCTATATTTTGGAAGAGTTTGAGAAGGATAGGTGTTAACTCTTCTCTAAATGTTTGATAGAATTTGCCTGTGAAGCCATCTGGTCCTGGGCTTTTGTTTGTTGGAAGATTTTTAATCACAGTCTCAAGTTCAGTGCTTGGGATTGGTTTGTTTGTAGTTTCTATTTCTTCCTGGTTCAGTCTTGGAAGGTTGTGCTTTTCTAAGAATTTGTCCATTTCTTCCAGGTTGTCCATTTTATTGGCATATAGTTGCTTGCAGTAATCTCTCATGATCCTTTGTATGTCTGCAGTGTCAGTTGTTACTTCTCCTTTTTCATTTGTAATTCTGTTGATTTGAGTCGTCTCCCTTTTTTTCTTGATGAGTCTGGCTAATGGTTTATCAATTTTGTTTATCTTCTCAAAGAACCAGCTTTTAGTTTTTTTGATCTTTGCTGTTGTTTCCTTCATTTCTTTTTCATTTATTTCTGGTCTGATCTTTATGATGTCTTTCCTCTGCTGACTTTGTTTCTTTTTTTCTTTCTTTCTCTAATTGCTTTAGGTGTAAGGTTAACTTGCTTATTTGAGATAGTTCTTGTTTCTTGAGGTAGGATTGTATTGCTATAAACTTCTCTCTTAGAACTGTTCTTGCTGCATCCCATAGGTTTTGGGTCTTCATGTGTTCATTGTCATTTGTTTCTAGGTATTTTTTAATTTCCTCTTTGATTTCTTCAGTGGTGTCTTGGTTATTAAGTAGTGTATTGTTGAGCGTCCATGTGTTTCTACTTTTTACAGATTTTTTTCCTGTAATTGATATCTAGTCTGATAGCATTGTGGTCGGAAAAGATACTTGATACGATTTCAATTTTCTTATATTTACCAAGGCTTGATTTGTGACCCAAGATATGATCTATCCTGGAGAATGTTCCAGGAGCACTTGAGAAAAAGTGTATTCTGTTGTTTTTGGATGGAATGTCCTATAAATATCAATTAAGTCCATCTTGTTTAATGTATCATTTAAAGCTTGTGTTTCCTTATTTATTTTCATTGTGGATGATCTGTTCATTGGTGAAAGAGGGGTGCTAAAGTCCCCTACTATGATTGTGTTACTGTCGATTTCCCCTTTTATGGCTGTTAGCATTTGCCTTATGTATTGAGGTGCTCCTATGTTGGGTGCCTAAATATATGCAATTGTTATATCTTCTTCTTGGATTGATCCCTTGATCATTATGTAGTGTCCTTCTTTGTCTCCTGTAATAGTCTTTATTTTAAAGTCTTTTTTGTCTGATATGAGAATTGCTACTCTAGCTTTCTTTTGATTTCCATTTGCATGGGATATCTTATTCCATCCCCTCACTTTCCATCTGTATGTGTCCCTATGTCTGAAGTGGGTCTCTTGTAGACCACATACATACCGGTCGTGTTTTCGGATCCATTCAGCCAGTCTATGTCTTTCGGTTGGAGCATTTAATCCATTTACATTTAAGGTAATTATTGATATGTATGTTCTTATTACCATTTTCTTAATTGTTTTGGGTTTCTTAGTGTAGGTCTTTTCCTTCTCTTGTGTTTCCTGCCTAGAGAAGTTCCTTTAGCATTTGTTGTAAAGCGGGTTTGGTGGTGCTGAATTCTCTTAGCTTTTGCTTGTCTGTAAAGGTTTTAATTTCTCTGTCGAATCTGAACGAGATCCTTGGTGGGTCGAGTAATCTTGGTTGTAGCTGTTCCCCTTTCATTACTTTAAATATGTCCTGCCAGTCCCTTCTGGCTTGCAGAGTTTCTGCTGAAAGTTCAGCTGTTAACCTTATGGGGATTCCCTTGTATGTTATTTGTTGTTTTTCCCTTGCTGCTTTTAATATTTTTTCTTTGTATTTAATTTTTGATAGTTTGACTAATATATGTTTTGGCATGTTTCTCCTTGGGTTTATCTTGTATGGGACTCCCTGCGCTTCCTGGACTTGATTAACGATTTCCTTTCCCATATTAGGGAAGTTTTCAACTATAATCTCTTTAAATATTTCCTCAGTGTCTTTCTTTTTCTCTTCTACTTCTGGGACCCCTATATTCGAATGTTGGTGCGTTTAATGTTTTCCCAGAGATGTCTCAGATTGTCCTCAATTCTTTTCATTCTTTTTTCTTTATTTTGCTTTGCAGTAGTTATTTCCACTATTTTATCTTCCAGGTCATTTATCCATTCTTCTGCCTCAGTTATTCTGCTATTGCTTCCTTCTAGAGAATTTTTAATTCCATTTATTGTGTTGTTCATCATTGTTTGTTTGCTCTTTAGTTCTTCTAGGTCCTTGTTAAAGGTTTCTTGTCTATTCTCCATTCCAGTTCCAAGATTTGGGATCATCTTTACTATCATTACTCTGAATTCTTTTTCAGGTAGACTGCCTATTTCCTCCACATTTGTTTGGTCTGGTGGGTTTTTACCTTGCTCCTTCATCTGCTGTGTGTTTCTGTGTCTTCTCATTTGGCTTTGGGGACTGTGTTTGGGGTCTCCTTTTCAGAGGCTGCAGATTCGTAGTTCCCGTTGTATTTGGTGTCTGCCCCCAGTGGCTAAGGTTGGTTCAGTGGGTTGTGTAGGCTTTCTGATGGAGGGGACTGGTGCCTGTGTTCTGGTGGGTGTGTCTGGATCTTGTCTTTCTGGTGGACAGATCCGCATCTGGTGGTGTGTTTTGGGGTGTCTGTGACCTTATTGTGATTTTCGGCAGCCTCTCTGCTAATGGGTGGGCCTGCATTCCTGTCTTGCTAGTTGTTTGGCATGGGATGTCCAGCACTGGATCTTGCTGGTCTCTGAGTGGAGCTGGGTCTTAGCGTTGAGACGGATATCTCTGGGAGAGCTTTCGCCATTTGATATTACAAGGTGCCAGAGGTCTCTGGTAGACCAATGTCCTGAACTCGGCTCTCCCACCTCAGAGGCACAGGCTTGACACCCGGCTGGAGCACCAAGACCCTGTCAGCCACACAGCTGGGGGTGAGAGCAAGAGGTAGCTTTGGTACATCTCAAAGACCACCAATGAGGTTCACTGACCATTTTCTCTCCAGAAGTGAAGAAAACAAAATTCAGACTTTGGCTAGTCAGCCACTTTGGTAGCCAGCCTCCAAGATGGACCTAATTATCCCCTAATTATCTCCCAGTCTCCATGTACCAGTGTGGCTCCTCGCACTTGAAAAGGGTTGACTGTTTAACTAATAAGAAATTGCAGAAATGACAAAGTGCAGCTTCCAAAGTTATAAAAGACATTGCAGCTTCTGCTTTGGTTTCTGCTAGATCACTCATCCTGGGGTAAGCCAGCTGCCATGTCATGAGGACACTCAAGCAGCCCTAAGGAGAGATCCATGTGGCAAGGAACTGAGGCCTCTTACCTACAGCCACGTGAGTGAGTCATCTCAGAAGTCAAAAGATTTAATTTTTTAAATTTTTGGTTGTGTTGGGTCTTCGTTGCTGCACAGGGTTTCTCCAGTTGTTACTAGAGAAGCAGGGGTTACTCATCGTTGTGGTGCACGGGCTTCTCCTTGCGGTGGTTTCTCTTGTTGTGGAGTATGGGCTCTAGGTGCATGGGCTTCAGTAGTTGTGTCATGCAGGCTCAATAGTTGTTGCTTGCAGGCTCTAGAGCACAGGCTCAGTACTTGTGGCACACGGGCTTAGTTGCTCTGCGGCATGTGGGATCTTCCCAGACCAGGGATGGAACCCCTGTTCCCTGCATTGGCAGGCAAATTCTTACCCACTGTGCCACCAGGGAAGTCCAGTGTGCTCTTTTTTAAACCTAGTCTGTTTTCATTATTTTCTATCTTAACGATTCTGTATTAAAGAAAAAAAAATAATACTCCTTTCTACCCCTCCTCTTTGAGGATTATATATGAAGAAGTATGTCTTATTTATTAACCTCAAATTTTCACCTTACTTTTAAGAAGTAATCACAATGTCAAGTATTTAATACTTTTCACTTCCACCTTGAAAAGCATGGATATTAAAGTGCTAATACAATTACCTTCCCTGGTCTATCTTTTTTAGTTTTTGTTATGTATAAAAAACAACGAAAAACATGCATGGTTTGTAAGGAAATGACAAATTTCAGAAAATTCAGCATCTGAATACACTCTAAACATAGCTTCTAGATAAAGACACAGAAAATTGCCAGATACTCAGAGGTCCCCTGGTCCCATTCTAGTGACTCCCCTTAAGGTTTAATATTGTTCTGGTACCTAACAAAAAGATAACTTTACCTGTATTTTGTATTTGATATAAATGTTATGGCACAGTAAAATCACTTTTGGATTGGGCTTTTTTATTTTATGTTGTTTGTGAATATGCCTATATGGTTGTCTGTTGCTGTGATCATGCATTGCCACTGTTGCATAGGATTCCATAATGTAAATATTTAACTATTAATTAATTTATTCCAATATGTATTACAATATGAGTGATTTTCAGTTTGTGTCTATTGAGAACAGCACTGGTATATAAATTCTAGAACTTGAGCTTTGGTGATGTGTGTATAAATTATTGTTCAGTATACACGTAGTAGTAAAATGTTCGAGTCATAGCTTTCTTGTGTTTATCTTTTTAGATATTTCTAAATATTTTCAAAACATTTGTATGATTTTTCATCTTCAGCAGCAGTGAATGAGATTCAAGGATTATACACATTCTTGTCAAACTTGATAATACCTGTCATTTTCATTTGAACTTTCTGGTTGGTGAGTGATAATTCCAGGTATCACGCTTTTGCATTTAATTGACTACTAAGAAGCCAAGCATCTATTGATATGTTTACTTAACATTCTGTACTCTCTTTTTTGAAATATCTTTTGGTATATTTCCCCCATTTTGCTATTCCATTATCTTCTTATTGAAGACTTCCTTTTTTTTTTTTTTTTAACATCTGAAGACTTCTTATTTAGGAGTTTTTAATACATGCTTGAGATGAGTTCTTCTCTCTTTCTGTCTCTCCTTCTCTTTCATTAGATGAGTGTCAGTTTTCAATGTTAATAACATCTAATTTGTTATTTTCCTCTTTATTTATTTAGTCTTATTTCTATTGATTTATGTAGTCTTCTTACCTGTAGCAGAGCACATTATTTATTCTAAACCACAAATATGTTTTCATTTCTTCAATAAATGTAATTATTAAGCTTTAAATTTAAGTTAACTTTCTAAAGTAAATATGTTGTATCATAGTGAGTATTAATTTTTCTATGACAGCTGAAAGGTTACATTTATTCAGAAAATGTTGTATCAGCTTTCTTTTCCTTTGCTCCTACTTCTCATTGATTCACAGTGGTAAACATCACTTCATCCATGGATCTGACTTTTCTCTGATTTCTCATGGTCATTCTCACTAACTCGTCTTGCCTCCTGAAATCTTTAGCAATCCCATTATTCCACAGAAGCAAAAACCTTCCTTGGTCCTTTTTCCTCAGAAGATTGATTATTCCCACATTTTAAATGGGAGATTGCAATAAGTTAGGAGAAAATGCCACAAGAGGGTCTCTCATTTTTTTTTCACATCCTGTATCAGCCTCTGCTTGCACTCTCTGTTCAAAGATATTTGTGCAACACATTGATGGAAGATGCCACTTGTTTCTCTCCTTGGGGAAAAGACAGATTAATTACCTAACAAATAAAATAAAGAGAGTGTCTTGCTCTTTTCAAATGTTGGACAGGATTGCTTGCATCCTAATTTAAATGTTTCAGGTGACTGAAGCTTAAGATTCCTAAGCTTTAATCCATACTTGCACCATGCACAGCACCCAACAGGAGAGCTTTACATAACCCCATGAGACACTTGTGTGCAAGTGGAACAGATAAAAATATAAAACTATTGCTGTCTTTTTGTGTCATAAAAATGATTTTTTGTCTCATTTAAAATATTTTTTTCTAAAATCCAAAAACGTGTCAGGCTAAAATATTGTTATTTCAAATATGGTAAAATCGAAGACCCTTCAAATTTCTTTCCAGTTTTGTTGATGAT
This sequence comes from Balaenoptera borealis, assembly GCF_965194805.1. Lineage (NCBI taxonomy): Eukaryota > Metazoa > Chordata > Mammalia > Artiodactyla > Balaenopteridae > Balaenoptera > Balaenoptera borealis. Next base: position 16,525 of record NW_028123311.1, read on the forward strand.
GGGATGCCGTCAGAGATATGACTTCATTAAACACAATAGGTAAGATTCCTTCATAGGCCTGATTGGGGAATATGAAAATAAACCCCCCAAAATCTGGACATTTTCTAGTTCTCAAATATTGGTTAAGATGGTAGAAAGGGCCCTTCCTTGTCCTATATGTTAATGCAGATCAATTGTGAGAGGTGGGGATAAAACAAGCAGCCTAAATATCCTTTATGTTTGTTGTACTACTAGTAGAAAGAGGAAGGGTCAACATGTCACCATGGTTGATATAGCAAATAAGCTGCTTGAAACTACACAGAAATGTACCTGCTTGTATTTTCTGTGCAGTTACCCTCTCTTTTGGTGTGCCCTGATACCTCCCTCAACTTATGTACCAACTCCAGCAGCATTAAGCAGAAATCCAAAGAAATCTATTCTTTGGAATTATGAGGAAGGGAAGAGTCAAACATTTTATAACATGCTCTATACAAGGATACACGTCACCATCCTTATCTATGTCATGCCATGCATGGAGGGTCAGTAGGTTCAGGGGATTCTGGAAGCACCAAGTTCTGTGGGGTTAATCACAGTTGCATTCATGGGCAGTAAAAGAGAAGGGCCTTATCTTGGTCACTTTCTCAATGCTAGTAGCTACAAAAAGAAGAGGATAGCAGACATCTTAGGGAGAAGAACCAACATTAAATGAAATGTCCGAATTACTCTAGGCAACCTCTCATGGTGGCCTCCCATAGCTCCTCAAATCCCTACATACTTGCACAAGGGATAGTGTAATATTACTGGAGTGTCTGACTGCAGATTAACATTATTTTTGTTGAAAAAAATAAAAATAGGTTCAAGTGATAGGGTTTGAAAAGGGTTCACAGTGTGAGGGAAACTATTGTAACAATGTGGACAGAACCCTTTGGATGGATTCATCATGTTTTTTTTTTTTTTTTTTTTTTTTTTTGCTGCTTCAGAATCTGTAGTAGCGATTGGTGTGTTCCATGATACATCCCCGCTTCTTATAAGTTTTAGATGGAATACCCCATTAGGAAGAAGTGCACGTAAGGAAGATTAGTGAGTCAAACTCCTCTGCCCTCTGTCAGCAGTGGGTGCAAAGGGATTTAGACCAAGTGCTTTCATCCTTTGATTTGCAAAGTTTTCACTATATGAATGATGTTTTGTTTGTTTGCAGGTCAGGAGCCTTGGTCTCAATATCCCTGTTTAAAAAGTGTTATCACGTGTCTGCCAGAATGAATTGCTGATGATACTGGGAAAAATTGAGAGTTATCCTTAACAATTAAGGGTTTTGTAGCAACATGGATGGACCTAGAGATTGTTATACTGAGTGAAGCAAGTCAGACACAGAAAGACAGATATCATATGATATTGCTTATATGAGGAATCTAAAAAAGAAAAAAAAAGGTACAAATGAACTTATTTACACAACAGAAATAGAATCATGGATATAGAAAACAAACTTATGGTTACCAGGGGATAAGTGGGGAAGGGATAAATTGGGAGATTGGGACTGACTTATACACACTACTATATATAAAATAGATAAAGACCTGCTTTATAGCACAGGGAACTCTACTCAGTGGTCTGTACTGGCGTATACGGAAAAAGAATCTTATAAAAAAAAACAAGGGTTTTGGGATTATATAATAAATATAAATGTGCAAACCTTTAACATGAAAGGAAAAATCAGTTAACTCTGTGGTCCCTGTTATGGTGTAAATACTTTGTACCTCTAATTTAAAAATTTTGAAACCCAGCTCCCATGTTGATGGTATTAGGAGGTGGGGCTTTTGGGAGGTGATTAGGTTATGAGGCCAGAGACCTCAAACATGGGATTAGTGACCTAATAAATGTAGCACACAGAAGATCTTATGACCATTCCATGATTTCATTGTCGAGCGAGAAGACCCACATTATGAACCAGAAATTGGTCCCTCGCCAGACACTAAGTCATCTGGCAACTTGTTCTTTTTTTAAAAAAATTAATTAGATAATTAATTAATTAATTTTTTGGCTGTGTTGGGTCTTTGGTGCGGTGCGCGGGCTTCTCATTGAGTGGCTTCTCTTGTTGCGGAGCACGGGCTCTAGGCGTGTGGGTTTCAGTAGTTGTGGCTCACAGGCTCAGTAGTTGTGGCCTGTGGACTCTAGAGCACAGGCTCAGTATTTGTGGTGCACGGGCTTAGTTGTTCCATGGCATGTGGGATCTTCCTGGACCAGGGCTCGAACCCTTGTCCCCTTTATTGATAGGCAGATTCTTAACAACTGCACCTCCAGGGAAGCCCCTGGTTACTTGCTCTTGAACCTTTCAGCCTCAGCAATTATGAGAAAACAAAAATATTCTGTTATTTATAAAATACCAAGTCTCTCGTATTTTGTTCTAGCAGTCAAAGAGCTGGCTGAGGAGAAATATCTGTGAGCTTGAAGACATATCAGGAGAAACCTTTAAATCTCAAAAGAAAAGAGAAAATGGGCAGGAAAGAAATCAACAGAACAGAGTAATCAATAATTGTGGAACAATGAAAAATGCTGTGACCTATACATAATGGGTATAGCAGGAGGAGAATAAAGATAATAAAGAACAGAAAATATTTTTTAAAAATGACTGAGAATCTCCCCAAATGAATGTCTGACACTAAATCCACAACATCCAAACTTAGAAGAACATATGAATAGTAAAGAAAACTGACCAGTATCTCTCAGGAACATCAATGCAAAAATCCTCAACAAAATATTACCAAATCGAATCCAACAATATTTTGAGAGAATTTTATATCATGAATGAGAGGAAATAATCCCAGGTATGAAAGGCTGGTTCAACATTCTAGAATCAAATAATTATATCCATCATATCAACACCTTAAAGACAATCATTAGCATATCAATAGATTCAGAAGACCTTTGAAAAAATCTAACACCCATTCTTCATAAAAACTCTCAGTTAAAGAAATAGACTGGAGCTTTCTCAAGTTGATAACAAAGATTTACAGGAAACTTTTATCTTACATCATGATTAATGGTCAAAACCATGAAGCTTTTCCACTAAGTTCAGGTAAAAGCAAGGATGTCCCCTTTCATGACTCCTTTTCCATATTTTACTCCAAGTCCTTGTTAATGCAATAAGGCACGAAAATAAATAAAACAAATACAGATTGGGTAGAAAAAAATGAAAGCAACCTAAATAAAATGTGGACCAATATACTTTATGGACACCTCACCAAAGAAAATAGACACTATGCATATAAGTATACAGAAGAATAATCCAGATTACATGCTGCCATGAAAAAGCAAATTAAAAATACAATTACATACCACTATGTAACACTTAGAATGGCTAAAATGTGAACAATGACAAGAACAAATTCTGTAGGAGATGTGGAACAATAGGAAATGTCATTTGTCATTGGTGGAAATGAAAAATAATACAGCTACTTTGGTAGTCTGATTGACACTTGCTAGAATATTGAGCATTCCCTTACTGTACAATCCGTCAAGTGTTCTCATGGATATTTACTGAAAGTAGTTTAAAACATACTTCCAGAGGAAAACCTGCATATGGATATTTATAGCACCTAATTCAATATTGCCAAAATGTGAATGAAACTAAGGTGTCCTCCAATAGGTGAATGAAATGATATAGTATTAATATATTCTGGGAATGGGATAATATTGAGCACTAAATAAGTAAGCTATCAAGCCATATAAAGAGATGGGAATTCTTTTTATTTTCTTTTGAAATATAGGTGATTTTCTTTATTTTGAAATTTAAATTTTATTGGAGTATAGTTGATTTACAATGTTGTGTTCATTTCAGCTGCACAGCAAGTGATTCAGTTACACATATGCATATATTCATTCTTTTTCAGATTCTTTTCTGATAACGGTATTCCCAGAATACTGAGTAGAGCTCCCTGTGCTATACAGTAGGTCCTTGTTGCTTATCTGTTATATATAGTAGTATTCGTATATTTACCCCAAGCTCCTGATTTATCCCTACCCCCCACCTCTCCCCTTTGGTAACCATAAGTTTGTTTTCCAAGTCTGTGAGTCTGCCTCTCTTTTGTAAGTTAGTTCATTTGTATCAATTTTTAGCTTCCACCTAGAAGTGATATCATCCAATATTTGTCTTACTCTGTCTGACTTACTTCACGTAGTACAATCATCTCTAGGTCCATCCATGTTACTGCAACTGGCATTATTTTCTTCTATTTTATGGCTGAGTCATATTCCATTATATGTATGTATCACATATTCTTTACCTATATTCATATGTTGATGGACATTTTGGTTGCTTCCATGTCTTCGCTATTGTAAAGCGTGTTGCAGTGAACATTGGGGAAGATGTGTCTTTTCGATTTATGCTTTCCTCCAGATATGCACACAGGAGTGAACTTGCTGGATCATCTGGTAGCTCTATTTTATTTGATTTTACTTCATTTCATTTCAATTTCAATTTTTTTGGAATAGAGTTGATTTACAATGTTGTGTTACTTTCTGCTGCACAGCACAGTGAAGCAGTTATACATACATCCAATCCTTTTTGGATTCCTTTCCCATACAGGTCATTACAGAGTATTGAGTAGAGTTCCCTGTGCTATACAGTAAGCCCTTATTTGTTATCTCTTTTATATATAGTGGTGTGTATATGTCAATCCCAATTTCCAATTTATCCCTCCCACCTCCCCTTACTCTGGTAACCTCCATTCTGTGCTCCATAGTGGCTGTTACCAATTGGCATTGCCACCGATAGCATAGAATTGGTGGCGCAGTGGTTAAGAATCTGCCTGCCAGTTCAGGGGACACAGGTTCGAGCCCTGGCCCGGGAAGATCTCACATGCCACAGAACAAGTAAGCCCGTGCACCACAACTACTCAGTCTGCGCTCTAGAGCCCACGAGCCACAACTACTGAAGCCTGTGTGCCTACAGCTTGTGCTCCACAACAAGAGAAGCCACCACAAAGAGAAGGCTTCGTACCACAACGATGAGTAGCCCCCGCTTGCTGCAACTATAGAAAAGCCGTGCGCAGCAACGAAGACCCAAGGCAGATTAAAAAAAAAATAAGTAGTAGGTTTCTCTTTTTTCCACACCCTCTGAAGCATTTCTTGTTTGTAGACATTGTGATGATGGCTATTCTGAGTGGTTCCAGGTGATACTTCTTTGTACATCTGATTTGCATTTGTCTAACATAAAGCAATGGTGAGTATCTTCATATGTGCTTTTTTTTTTGAACAGTGTCAGTAAGATTTATCCCTTGAAAAAGGGTTATTGAAAGGTTGCCTTGTTTTGAAGTCTACTTCGATTACCTACCCCAAGACATTTTTTGAGGGCTGTTGTCATTTACAGCTCCCCAGGCATTGTGAATATGAAGTGCGTATAAGGTCCAGTTTTAGAATTGTTGTTATGGGAAACAGAAGGCGGCAGGATTTCTACTGTCCCTCTCTGGTTACTGACACAACCTTAGATGTAGGGCAAGTCCTGTTCTTGGGTATTAAATTAGAGTGGAATGTGCCTGACCAAACATGTAAGGGCTTCTGTCCCATTCCTTCTTCCCCCTTACCCTTCATCCCCCGAACAAGTATAAACCCCTGCAAAATCACCTGTTGAGGGTGCTGTCTTGTAGAGTGGGATGACCCTTACGAAGGAGTCAGGAGGTCGGAACCCAAACACCAGGATATGTTGAGAGCAGGTGATTTTCCAAATGTCATCCAGCCCAGAGAGTCCACCATCCTTTGGGTGTCAGAGGGTTGGTTTAGTAGTATGAGGGCACACTTAGATCTGGAGATAGTGATCCCATGCAGAGGGGACCAGGTACTACATGTTCAAGGGGGGCGAATTAGCTGGCATATCCTCCCGAGGTCCTCAGGCCCACAACAGTCCAGCCTTGGGACCAAATTGTGTCTGTGTCCAGGGATGTGACACTAGTACGTTCACTGCGACTAAACAAATTTAGTGATCATTTTTCTTTTCTTTAATTTAATTTTAAATTTATAATGGAGTATATAGTTGATTTATCATGTTGTGTTCATTTTTGTCATACACCAACATGATTCATTTATACAGAGATAACTATATATTCTTTTTAGAATTATTTTCCCATTGAGGTTACTAAAGGGTGTTGAGAAGAGCTCCAAGTGCTCTACAGCAGGTCCATGTTGATTACAAGTTTTCTCTCTGTAAATATGTATATACTAACTCCAACCTCATGATTTATGCCTCCAACACACCTTTCCAGTTTGGTAACCATAAGTTTGTGTTCTAAGTCTGGGACTCTGTTTCTGTGTTGTAAGATAGTACCTTTCTATCAATTTTTAGATTCCACCGATAAGTAATATCATATGATATTTTTCATTGCCTGATTTATGACACTTAGTATGAATGTATGTAGGTCCTTCTGAGTGGCCCTAAATGGCCTTATTTCATTCACTTCATGGCTGAGTAATATTCCATTGTACATATCTACCATAATTTCTTTATCCATTCTTCCTTCCAAGGACTTTTAGGTAGCTTCCGAGTAGAGGCTCTTGTAAACAGGGCTGCATACATTTTAGAGTGCCTGGGTCCTGTCAATTTACGTTTTTTCCAAGATACAGGCCCAGGAGTGGAAGCGCCATATGCTCTGAAGCTCTGGTTTTTAGATTTTTAAGGAATCACCACCCACTTCTCCAGAGTGGCTGTTAGCAATTTACATTCCCACCATCAGCTTGTCAGGGTTCCCTTTTCTCCACGCCCTGTCCTGCATTTCAGGTTTTACAGTTTGTGAGGTTGGCCATTCTGACTGGTGCGAAGTGATATCTCTTTGTAATATTAATTTACATTGCCCGCCTGTTTTGTTGGCCAAAAATGGAGTAAGGGTTTTTCCTGAATAGATTAAGGAATAACGCATACGGCCTCTTTGGCAAACTGCATCATTGGCGATGTTCAGCAGCTTTGCATGTGCTTTAATGACGAGTGCAAACTACCCCTTGAAATCCCTTTCCTGCAATTCTGCCTTGCTTACAAGGCCTTTACGAATACTTGGCTCAAGAAATGACTCCATTAGAGGTGTCAATTACAACCCTGCATGTTTGTGAATCGCAGTGCCCCTGAGCACCGGTTTTCAACTTGTTTAGGGAAGCAGACACAAAGGGGCAGGATTTCTACAGACCCATTCCAGTTACTGGGGCACCTGAAGGATAGGGAAATTCTTCTTCCAGGTAGGAAACTAGAGTAGCATATGCCTGTCCAAACATCTAAGGCTTGTGTCTCATTCCATCCCGCCATTCCCCTTCTTCACCGGAAAATTCCAAGCCGTGTAAAACCGGCTGTTGAGTGTGCTGCCTTCCCAAAGTGGGGAGACTCTAAGGAAAGGAGCTGGGGAACCCGAATACCAGGAGACGTGGAGATGAGGTGACTTTTCCAAACTCTTCCCGATCAGACGGTGTACCATCCTCTGGATGTGCCATGCATGTTTTAGCTGTAGGAAGGGTCCCCTGCACCTGGAGGTATGGGACCCATGGAATGGGGCCAGGCAGTATTACTCTAAAAGTGATGCATTTGCTGTCCCATCCTCACGAAGCCTCTCAGACCAACGAGTGTAGAGCCTTAGATCCCATCCAGCTCTGTGTCTACATATGGTCAGTCCAGGTTGCATCACAGCCCTTGAACAAATTTTGTAAGAATTTCTCTCTCTCTCACTGTCTTTATTTTGTTCTTGTTATTTAATTTTATAATGGGGTATAGCTGATTTTCAATACTGTGTTTCTTCCTGCTCTACATCTATCCACTTGATTCACTTAAAGAGAGACATCAATAAATTCTTTTACAGATTCTTACCGGTCTTATATATCCTTTTCTGGTGACAACAGGGTGCTGAGTCCAGCTCTTTGAGCTATAGAGTAGGTCCTGTCGAATACCTATTTTGTTTATGGAACCGTATCTGTGCTAATTTCAACCTCCTGGTTTATGCATCACCCCGCCCCACCTTTCTCCTTTAGCAGCCATAAGTGTGTTTTCTAAATGTGCGACTCCGTTTCTGTTTTGTAATTGCGTTCATGTGAAGGCATTTTTAGATACTATCTATAAGTGATACCTTATGATAAGTCTCTTTTTATGTCTGACTTATGTCACTTAGAATGATCGTACCTCACTCTCCACGAGTTGCTGCCACTGGCCTTATTTCATTGATTTAAATGCTGAGTAATATTCCATTGTACATAAGTACCACATCTTCTTTATCCACTTTTTCCTTCCAAGGACATGTAAGTTGTACCCAAATCGAGGCATTTCTAAACAGAGCAGCCCTAAACTTTGGGGTGCCTGTGTCTTGCTGATTTTTAGTTTTCCCAATTTATACGCCCATGAGTGGAAGTGCCCTATGCTCTCTAAGCTGAGTTTTTTAGATGTTTCAGGACACACCGTACACTTCTCCAGAGTGGCTGTTGGCAATTTACAGCCCGCCCATCAGCGTAGCAAGGCTCCCATTTCTCCATGGCCTGTCCCGCATTTCTGGTTTTGACACTTTATTCAGCATGGCCCTTTTGACCGATGGGAAGCGAGACTTCTTTGTAGCGCTGATTTGCCTTTCCAGGTTGCTTGGTTGGCCAAAAAGGGCGTATGCGTTTTTTCCTGAATATATTCAGGAAAAAACGCATACGCCCTTTTTGTCCAAGGGCATCATTGTGGAGGTTTTGCCGCTTTTCCTGTGCTTTAAAGGCGATTCGAATCTACCTCCTGAAATCTGTTTCCTGCAATTCTGCCTTGCTTTCAAATCCTCTTCGTAGCCTTCCCTCCATATATTTGTGGACGAGAGTTATCATTTCTAACTCTGCAGGTTTGTGAATTGCAGTGCCCCTGAGCTCCATTTTTCAACTCGCGTTCTTGGGAGCTGGCCGCAAAAGCGCAGGATTGCTTCAGGCCCTATTCTGGCTCCGGGCGGCAGGCTGAGCCTGTGGTTAATTCTGCTTCCTGATGGGAAAATAGAGAGACCTGTGCCTGTCCCAACACCTAGAGCTAGTCTCTCATTGGTTCCCCCTCTTCCCGTTCATCCTCAGGACAAATTGCAACGTGTACGGAACAGGAGGTTAAAGGTGCTGATTCTCCAAGGAGGGAGATTGCTAGTAAAGCGGCTGGAATGGCGAACCGGAGCACAAGGAGATGAGAAATGAGGTGCGTTTTAGAAACCTTTCCCGGTCACACGGTGTACCATCTTCTGGATTTCTCGTGCATGTTTTCGATGTAGGAAGATGCCCTTGAACCTGGAGATTTGGGACCCATGGGATGGGTACCACGCCGTGTTACTTTAAAGGGTCTGCGTTTGCTCACCCAACCTCACCAAACCTCTCAGCCCCAAGAGTGTCCACCCTTATGTCTCAGTCATCTGTGGGTCTAGATATGGTCAATCCAGGTGGCATCGCAGCCCCTGAACGAATTTTGTAAGAATTTCTCTCCCTTTCACTGTCTTTGTTTCACGGGTTTTTAAAAGTAATTGATTTTTATAATGGGGTTTAGCTGCTTTGCACTGCTGTGTTTATGCCGCTTTACACCCACTTGACTCACTTACAGAGAGATATCAATACATAGGTTTTAAGATTCTTACTAGTCAGATATATTCTTGGGCGGTGAATAGGGGTCGTTGAGTCCAGTTCACTGAGCAAGGAGTAGGTCTTGTCTATTACATATTGGGTTTATGGAACGGTATCTGAGCTAATTTGAAACCCTTGTTTTATGCATCACCCCACCTCACCTTTCCCGTTAAGCAGCCACAGTGTGTTTTCTAAACGTGCAACTCTGTTCTGTTTTGTAATTCAGTTCAAGGGTAGCTGTTTTTACATTCCCTCTGTAAGTGATATCTTATGATAAGTGTCTTTTTCTGTCTGACTTATTTCACTTAGAATCGTCGTACCTAAATCCACTCATCATGCTGCTCCTAGCCTTATGACCTTGATTTCATGGCTGAGTGATATTCCATTGTACATAAGGACCACAACTTCTTTATCCATTCTTCTCTTTCCTGGGATGTTTAAGGTGTAACGAAGTGGAGGTTCTTGTCAACAGAGCAGCCCTAAACTTTGGGGTGCCTGTGTCTTGCTGATTTTTAGTTTTCCCAATTTATACGCCCATGAGTGGAAGTGCCCTATGCTCTCTAAGCTGAGTTTTTTAGATGTTTCAGGACACACCGTACACTTCTCCAGAGTGGCTGTTGGCAATTTACAGCCCGCCCATCAGCGTAGCAAGGCTCCCATTTCTCCATGGCCTGTCCCGCATTTCTGGTTTTGACACTTTATTCAGCATGGCCCTTTTGACCGATGGGAAGCGAGACTTCTTTGTAGCGCTGATTTGCCTTTCCAGGTTGCTTGGTTGGCCAAAAAGGGCGTATGCGTTTTTTCCTGAATATATTCAGGAAAAAACGCATACGCCCTTTTTGGCCAAGGGCATCATTGTCGAGGTTTTGCCGCTTTTCCTGTGCTTTAAAGGCGATTCGAATCTACCTCCTGAAATCGGTTTCCTGCAATTCTGCCTTGCTTTCAAATCCTCTTCGTAGCCTTCCCTCCATATATTTGTGGACGAGAGTTATCATTTCTAACTCTGCAGGTTTGTGAATTGCAGTGCCCCTGAGCTCCATTTTTCAACTCGCTTTCTTGGGAGCTGGCCGCAAAAGCGCAGGATTGCTTCAGGCCCTATTCTGGCTCCGGGCGGCAGGCTGAGCCTGTGGTTAATTCTGCTTCCTGATGGGAAAATAGAGAGACCTGTGCCTGTCCCAACACCTAGAGCTAGTCTCTCATTGGTTCCCCCTCTTCCCGTTCATCCTCAGGACAAATTGCAACGTGTACGGAACAGGAGGTTAAAGGTGCTGATTCTCCAAGGAGGGAGATTGCTAGTAAAGCGGCTGGAATGGCGAACCGGAGCACAAGGAGATGAGAAATGAGGTGCGTTTTAGAAACCTTTCCCGGTCACATGGTGTACCATCTTCTGGGTTTCTCATGCATGTTTTCGATGTAGGAAGATGCCCTTGAACCTGTAGATTTGGGACCCATGGGATGGGTACCACGCCGTATTACTTTAAAGGGTCTGCGTTTGCTCACCCAACCTCACCAAACCTCTCAGCCCCAAGGGTGTCCACCCTTATGTCTCAGTCATCTGTGGGTCTAGATATGGTCAATCCAGGTGGCATCGCAGCCCCTGAATGAATTTTGTAAGAATTTCTCTCCCTTTCACTGTCTTTGTTTCACGGGTTTTTAAAAGTAATTGATTTTTATAATGGGGTTTAGCTGCTTTGCACTGCTGTGTTTATGCCGCTTTACACCTACTTGACTCACTTACAGAGAGATATCAATACATAGGTTTTAAGATTCTTACTAGTCAGATATATTCTTGGGCGGTGAATAGGGGTTGTTGAGTCCAGTTCACTGAGCAAGGAGTAGGTCTTGTCTATTACATATTGGGTTTATGGAACGGTATCTGAGCTAATTTGAAACCCTTGTTTTATGCATCACCCCACCTCACCTTTCCCGTTAAGCAGCCATAATGTGTTTTCTAAACGTGCGACTCTGTTCTGTTTTGTAATTCAGTTCAAGGGTAGTGGTTTTTACATTCCCTCTGTAAGTGATATCTTATGATAAGTGTCTTTTTCTGTGTGACTTATTTCACTTAGAATCGTCGTACCTAAATCCACTCATCATGCTGCTCCTAGCCTTATGACGTTGATTTCATGGCTGAGTGATATTCCATTGTACATAAGGACCACAACTTCTTTATCCATTCTTCTCTTTCCTGGGATGTTTAAGGTGTAATGAAGTGGAGGTTCTTGTCAACAGAGCAGCCCTAAACTTTGGGGTGCCTGTGTCTGGCTGATTTTTAGTTTTCCCAATTTATACGCCCATGAGTGGAAGTGCCCTATGCTCTCTAAGCTGAGTTTTTTAGATGTTTCAGGACACACTGTACACTTCTCCAGAGTGGCTGTAGGCAATTTACAGCCCGCCCATCAGCGTAGCAAGGCTCCCATTTCTCCATGGCCTGTCCTGCATTTCTGGTTTTGACACTTTATTCAGCATGGCCCTTTTGACCGATGGGAAGCGAGACTTCTTTGTAGCGCTGATTTGCCTTTCCAGGTTGCTTGGTTGGCCAAAAAGGGCGTATGCGTTTTTTCCTGCATATATTCAGGAAAAAACGCATACGCCCTTTTTGTCCAAGGGCATCATTGTGGAGGTTTTGCCGCTTTTCCTGTGCTTTAAAGGCGATTCGAATCTACCTCCTGAAATCTGTTTCCTGCAATTCTGCCTTGCTTTCAAATCCTCTTCGTAGCCTTCCCTCCATATATTTGTGGACGAGAGTTATCATTTCTAACTCTGCAGGTTTGTGAATTGCAGTGCCCCTGAGCTCCATTTTTCAACTCGCTTTCTTGGGAGCTGGCCGCAAAAGCGCAGGATTGCTTCAGGCCCTATTCTGGCTCCGGGAGGCAGGCTGAGCCTGTGGTTAATTCTGCTTCCTGATGGGAAAATAGAGAGACCTGTGCCTGTCCCAACACCTAGAGCTAGTCTCTCATTGGTTCCCCTCTTCCCGTTCATCCTCAGGACAAATTGCAACGTGTACGGAACAGGAGGTTAAAGGTGCTGATTCTCCAAGGAGGGAGATTGCTAGTAAAGCGGCTGGAATGGCGAACCGGAGCACAAGGAGATGAGAAATGAGGTGCGTTTTAGAAACCTTTCCCGGTCACACGGTGTACCATCTTCTGGGTTTCTCGTGCATGTTTTCGATGTAGGAAGATGCCCTTGAACCTGGAGATTTGGGACCCATGGGATGGGTACCACGCCGTATTACTTTAAAGGGTCTGCGTTTGCTCACCCAACCTCACCAAACCTCTCAGCCCCAAGAGTGTCCACCCTTATGTCTCAGTCATCTGTGGGTCTAGATATGGTCAATCCAGGTGGCATAGCAGCCCCTGAACGAATTTTGTAAGAATTTCTCTCCCTTTCACTGTCTTTGTTTCACGGGTTTTTAAAAGTAATTGATTTTTATAATGGGGTTTAGCTGCTTTGCACTGCTGTGTTTATGCCGCTTTACACCTACTTGACTCACTTACAGAGAGATATCAATACATAGGTTTTAAGATTCTTACTAGTCAGATATATTCTTGGGCGGTGAATAGGGGTTGTTGAGTCCAGTTCACTGAGCAAGGAGTAGGTCTTGTCTATTACATATTGGGTTTATGGAACGGTATCTGAGCTAATTTGAAACCCTTGTTTTATGCATCACCCCACCTCACCTTTCCCGTTAAGCAGCCATAGTGTGTTTTCTAAACGTGCGACTCTGTTCTGTTTTGTAATTCAGTTCAAGGGTAGCGGTTTTTACATTCCCTCTGTAAGTGATATCTTATGATAAGTGTCTTTTTCTGTGTGACTTATTTCACTTAGAATCGTCGTACCTAAATCCACTCATCATGCTGCTCCTAGCCTTATGACGTTGATTTCATGGCTGAGTGATATTCCATTGTACATAAGGACCACAACTTCTTTATCCATTCTTCTCTTTCCTGGGATGTTTAAGGTGTAACGAAGTGGAGGTTCTTGCCAACAGAGCAGCCCTAAACTTTGGGGTGCCTGTGTCTTGCTGATTTTTAGTTTTCCCAATTTATACGCCCATGAGTGGAAGTGCCCTATGCTCTCTAAGCTGAGTTTTTTAGATGTTTCAGGACACACCGTACACTTCTCCAGAGTGGCTGTTGGCAATTTACAGCCCACCCATCAGCGTAGCAAGGCTCCCATTTCTCCATGGCCTGTCCCGCATTTCTGCTTTTGACACTTTATTCAGCATGGCCCTTTTGACCGATGGGAAGCGAGACTTCTTTGTAGCGCTGATTTGCCTTTCCAGGTTGCTTGGTTGGCCAAAAAGGGCGTATGCGTTTTTTCCTGAATATATTCAGGAAAAAACGCATACGCCCTTTTTGGCCAAGGGCATCATTGTGGAGGTTTTGCCGCTTTTCCTGTGCTTTAAAGGCGATTCGAATCTACCTCCTGAAATCTGTTTCCTGCAATTCTGCCTTGCTTTCAAATCCTCATCGTTGCCTTCCTTCCATATATTTGTGGACGAGAGTTATCATTTCTACCTCTGCAGGTTTGTGAATTGCAGTGCCCCTGAGCTCTATTTTTTAACTCGCTTTCTTGGGAGCTGGCCGCAAAAGCGCAGGATTGCTTCAGGCCCTATTCTGGCTCCGGGGGGCAGGCTGAGCCTGTCGTTAATTCTTCTTCCTGATGGGAAAATAGAGTGACTTGTTCCTGTCCCAACACCTAGATCTAGTCTCTCATTGTTTCCCCCTCTTCCCGTTCATCCTCAGGACAAATTGCAACCTGTACGGAACAGGAGGTTAAAGGTGCTGATTCTCCCAGGAGGGAGATTGCTAGTAAAGCGGCTGGAATGGCGAACCGGAGCACAAGGAGATGAGAAATGAGGTGCGTTTTAGAAACCTTTCCCGGTCACACGGTGTACCATCTTCTGGGTTTCTCGTGCATGTTTTCGATGTAGGAAGATGCCGTTGAACCTGGAGATTTGGGACCCATGGGATGGGTACCACGCCGTGTTACTTTAAAGGGTCTGCGTTTGCTCACCCAACCTCACCAAACCTCTCAGCCCCAAGAGTGTCCACCCTTATGTCTCAGTCATCTGTGGGTCTAGATATGGTCAATCCAGGTGGCATCGCAGCCCCTGAACGAATTTTGTAAGAATTTCTCTCCCTTTCACTGTCTTTGTTTCACGGGTTTTTAAAAGTAATTGATTTTTATAATGGGGTTTAGCTGCTTTGCACTGCTGTGTTTATGCCGCTTTACACCTACTTGACTCACTTACAGAGAGATATCAATACATAGGTTTTAAGATTCTTACTAGTCAGATATATTCTTGGGCGGTGAATAGGGGTTGTTGAGTCCAGTTCACTGAGCAAGGAGTAGGTCTTGTCTATTACATATTGGGTTTATGGAACGGTATCTGAGCTAATTTGAAACCCTTGTTTTATGCATCACCCCACCTCACCTTTCCCGTTAAGCAGCCATAGTGTGTTTTCTAAACGTGCGACTCTGTTCTGTTTTGTAATTCAGTTCAAGGGTAGCGGTTTTTACATTCCCTCTGTAAGTGATATCTTATGATAAGTGTCTTTTTCTGTGTGACTTATTTCACTTAGAATCGTCGTACCTAAATCCACTCATCATGCTGCTCCTAGCCTTATGACGTTGATTTCATGGCTGAGTGATATTCCATTGTACATAAGGACCACAACTTCTTTATCCATTCTTCTCTTTCCTGGGATGTTTAAGGTGTAACGAAGTGGAGGTTCTTGTCAACAGAGCAGCCCTAAACTTTGGGGTGCCTGTGTCTTGCTGATTTTTAGTTTTCCCAATTTATACGCCCATGAGTGGAAGTGCCCTATGCTCTCTAAGCTGAGTTTTTTAGATGTTTCAGGACACACCGTACACTTCTCCAGAGTGGCTGTTGGCAATTTACAGCCCACCCATCAGCGTAGCAAGGCTCCCATTTCTCCATGGCCTGTCCCGCATTTCTGCTTTTGACACTTTATTCAGCATGGCCCTTTTGACCGATGGGAAGCGAGACTTCTTTGTAGCGCTGATTTGCCTTTCCAGGTTGCTTGGTTGGCCAAAAAGGGCGTATGCGTTTTTTCCTGAATATATTCAGGAAAAAACGCATACGCCCTTTTTGGCCAAGGGCATCATTGTCGAGGTTTTGCCGCTTTTCCTGTGCTTTAAAGGCGATTCGAATCTACCTCCTGAAATCTGTTTCCTGCAATTCTGCCTTGCTTTCAAATCCTCTTCGTAGCCTTCCCTCCATATATTTGTGGACGAGAGTTATCATTTCTAACTCTGCAGGTTTGTGAATTGCAGTGCCCCTGAGCTCCATTTTTCAACTCGCTTTCTTGGGAGCTGGCCGCAAAAGCGCAGGATTGCTTCAGGCCCTATTCTGGCTCCGGGCGGCAGGCTGAGCCTGTGGTTAATTCTGCTTCCTGATGGGAAAATAGAGTGACCTGTGCCTGTCCCAACACCTAGAGCTAGTCTCTCATTGGTTCCCCCTCTTCCCGTTCATCCTCAGGACACATTGCAACGTGTTCGGAACAGGGGGTTAAAGGTGCTGATTCTCCAAGGAGGGAGATTGCTAGTAAAGCGGCTGGAATGGCGAACCGGAGCACAAGGAGATGAGAAATGAGGTGCGTTTTAGAAATCTTTCCCGGTCACATGGTGTACCATCTTCTGGGTTTCTCGTGCATGTTTTCGACGTAGGAAGATGCCCTTGAACCTGGAGATTTGGGACCCATGGGATGGGTACCACGCCGTATTACTTTAAAGGGTCTGCGTTTGCTCACCCAACCTCACCAAACCTCTCAGCCCCAAGGGTGTCCACCCTTATGTCTCAGTCATCTGTGGGTCTAGATATGGTCAATCCAGGTGGCATCGCAGCCCCTGAACGAATTTTGTAAGAATTTCTCTCCCTTTCACTGTCTTTGTTTCACGGGTTTTTAAAAGTAATTGATTTTTATAATGGGGTTTAGCTGCTTTGCACTGCTGTGTTTATGCCGCTTTACACCTACTTGACTCACTTACAGAGAGATATCAATACATAGGTTTTAAGATTCTTACTAGTCAGATATATTCTTGGGCGGTGAATAGGGGTTGTTGAGTCCAGTTCACTGAGCAAGGAGTAGGTCTTGTCTATTACATATTGGGTTTATGGAACGGTATCTGAGCTAATTTGAAACCCTTGTTTTATGCATCACCCCACCTCACCTTTCCCGTTAAGCAGCCATAGTGTGTTTTCTAAACGTGCGACTCTGTTCTGTTTTGTAATTCAGTTCAAGGGTAGCGGTTTTTACATTCCCTCTGTAAGTGATATCTTATGATAAGTGTCTTTTTCTGTGTGACTTATTTCACTTAGAATCGTCGTACCTAAATCCACTCATCATGCTGCTCCTAGCCTTATGACGTTGATTTCATGGCTGAGTGATATTCCATTGTACATAAGGACCACAACTTCTTTATCCATTCTTCTCTTTCCTGGGATGTTTAAGGTGTAACGAAGTGGAGGTTCTTGCCAACAGAGCAGCCCTAAACTTTGGGGTGCCTGTGTCTTGCTGATTTTTAGTTTTCCCAATTTATACGCCCATGAGTGGAAGTGCCCTATGCTCTCTAAGCTGAGTTTTTTAGATGTTTCAGGACACACCGTACACTTCTCCAGAGTGGCTGTTGGCAATTTACAGCCCACCCATCAGCGTAGCAAGGCTCCCATTTCTCCATGGCCTGTCCCGCATTTCTGCTTTTGACACTTTATTCAGCATGGCCCTTTTGACCGATGGGAAGCGAGACTTCTTTGTAGCGCTGATTTGCCTTTCCAGGTTGCTTGGTTGGCCAAAAAGGGCGTATGCGTTTTTTCCTGAATATATTCAGGAAAAAACGCATACGCCCTTATTGTCCAAGGGCATCATTGTGGAGGTTTTGCCGCTTTTCCTGTGCTTTAAAGGCGATTCGAATCTACCTCCTGAAATCTGTTTCCTGCAATTCTGCCTTGCTTTCAAATCCTCTTCGTAGCCTTCCCTCCATATATTTGTGGACGAGAGTTATCATTTCTAACTCTGCAGGTTTGTGAATTGCAGTGCCCCTGAGCTCCATTTTTCAACTCGCTTTCTTGGGAGCTGGCCGCAAAAGCGCAGGATTGCTTCAGGCCCTATTCTGGCTCCGGGCGGCAGGCTGAGCCTGTGGTTAATTCTGCTTCCTGATGGGAAAATAGAGAGACCTGTGCCTGTCCCAACACCTAGAGCTAGTCTCTCATTGGTTCCCCCTCTTCCCGTTCATCCTCAGGACAAATTGCAACGTGTACGGAACAGGAGGTTAAAGGTGCTGATTCTCCAAGGAGGGAGATTGCTAGTAAAGCGGCTGGAATGGCGAACCGGAGCACAAGGAGATGAGAAATGAGGTGCGTTTTAGAAACCTTTCCCGGTCACACGGTGTACCATCTTCTGGGTTTCTCGTGCATGTTTTTGATGTAGGAAGATGCCCTTGAACCTGGAGATTTGGGACCCATGGGATGGGTACCACGCCGTATTACTTTAAAGGGTCTGCGTTTGCTCACCCAACCTCACCAAACCTCTCAGCCCCAAGAGTGTCCACCCTTATGTCTCAGTCATCTGTGGGTCTAGATATGGTCAATCCAGGTGGCATCGCAGCCCCTGAACGAATTTTGTAAGAATTTCTCTCCCTTTCACTGTCTTTGTTTCACGGGTTTTTAAAAGTAATTGATTTTTATAATGGGGTTTAGCTGCTTTGCACTGCTGTGTTTATGCCGCTTTACACCTACTTGACTCACTTACAGAGAGATATCAATACATAGGTTTTAAGATTCTTACTAGTCAGATATATTCTTGGGCGGTGAATAGGGGTTGTTGAGTCCAGTTCACTGAGCAAGGAGTAGGTCTTGTCTATTACATATTGGGTTTATGGAACGGTATCTGAGCTAATTTGAAACCCTTGTTTTATGCATCACCCCACCTCACCTTTCCCGTTAAGCAGCCATAGTGTGTTTTCTAAACGTGCGACTCTGTTCTGTTTTGTAATTCAGTTCAAGGGTAGCGGTTTTTACATTCTCTCTGTAAGTGATATCTTATGATAAGTGTCTTTTTCTGTGTGACTTATTTCACTTAGAATCGTCGTACCTAAATCCACTCATCATGCTGCTCCTAGCCTTATGACGTTGATTTCATGGCTGAGTGATATTCCATTGTACATAAGGACCACAACTTCTTTATCCATTCTTCTCTTTCCTGGGATGTTTAAGGTGTAACGAAGTGGAGGTTCTTGTCAACAGAGCAGCCCTAAACTTTGGGGTGCCTGTGTCTTGCTGATTTTTAGTTTTCCCAATTTATACGCCCATGAGTGGAAGTGCCCTATGCTCTCTAAGCTGAGTTTTTTAGATGTTTCAGGACACACCGTACACTTCTCCAGAGTGGCTGTTGGCAATTTACAGCCCACCCATCAGCGTAGCAAGTCTCCCATTTCTCCATGGCCTGTCCCGCATTTCTGGTTTTGACACTTTATTCAGCATGGCCCTTTTGACCGATGGGAAGCGAGACTTCTTTGTAGCGCTGATTTGCCTTTCCAGGTTGCTTGGTTGGCCAAAAAGGGCGTATGCGTTTTTTCCTGAATATATTCAGGAAAAAACGCATACGCCCTTTTTGGCCAAGGGCATCATTGTCGAGGTTTTGCCGCTTTTCCTGTGCTTTAAAGGCGATTCGAATCTACCTCCTGAAATCTGTTTCCTGCAATTCTGCCTTGCTTTCAAATCCTCATCGTTGCCTTCCTTCCATATATTTGTGGACGAGAGTTATCATTTCTACCTCTGCAGGTTTGTGAATTGCAGTGCCCCTGAGCTCCATTTTTTAACTCGCTTTCTTGGGAGCTGGCCGCAAAAGCGCAGGATTGCTTCAGGCCCTATTCTGGCTCCGGGGGGCAGGCTGAGCCTGTGGTTAATTCTTCTTCCTGATGGGAAAATAGAGTGACTTGTGCCTGTCCCAACACCTAGAGCTAGTCTCTCATTGGTTCCCCCTCTTCCCGTTCATCCTCAGGACAAATTGCAACCTGTACGGAACAGGAGGTTAAAGGTGCTGATTCTCCCAGGAGGGAGATTGCTAGTAAAGCGGCTGGAATGGCGAACCGGAGCACAAGGAGATGAGAAATGAGGTGCGTTTTAGAAACCTTTCCCGGTCACACGGTGTACCATCTTCTGGGTTTCTCGTGCATGTTTTCGATGTAGGAAGATGCCCTTGAACCTGGAGATTTGGGACCCATGGGATGGGTACCACGCCGTATTACTTTAAAGGGTCTGCGTTTGCTCACCCAACCTCACCAAACCTCTCAGCCCCAAGAGTGTCCACCCTTATGTCTCAGTCATCTGTGGGTCTAGATATGGTCCATCCAGGTGGCATCGCAGCCCCTGAACGAATTTTGTAAGAATTTCTCTCCCTTTCACTGTCTTTGTTCCACGGGTTTTTAAAAGTAATTGATTTTTATAATGGGGTTTAGCTGCTTTGCACTGCTGTGTTTATGCCGCTTTACACCCACTTGACTCACTTACAGAGAGATAGCAATACATAGGTTTTAAGATTCTTACTAGTCAAATATCTTCTTGGGCGGTGAATAGGGGGCGTTGAGTCCAGTTCACTGAGCAAGGAGTAGGTCTTGTCTATTACATATTGGGTTTATGGAACGGTATCTGAGCTAATTTGAAACCCTTGTTTTATGCATCACCCCACCTCACCTTTCCCGTTAAGCAGCCATAGTGTGTTTTCTAAACGTGCGACTCTGTTCTGTTTTGTAATTCAGTTCAAGGGTAGCGGTTTTTACATTCTCTCTGTAAGTGATATCTTATGATAAGTGTCTTTTTCTGTGTGACTTATTTCACTTAGAATCGTCGTACCTAAATCCACTCATCATGCTGCTCCTAGCCTTATGACGTTGATTTCATGGCTGAGTGATATTCCATTGTACATAAGGACCACAACTTCTTTATCCATTCTTCTCTTTCCTGGGATGTTTAAGGTGTAACGAAGTGGAGGTTCTTGTCAACAGAGCAGCCCTAAACTTTGGGGTGCCTGTGTCTTGCTGATTTTTAGTTTTCCCAATTTATACGCCCATGAGTGGAAGTGCCCTATGCTCTCTAAGCTGAGTTTTTTAGATGTTTCAGGACACACCGTACACTTCTCCAGAGTGGCTGTTGGCAATTTACAGCCCGCCCATCAGCGTTGCAAGGCTCCCATTTCTCCATGGCCTGTCCTGCATTTCTGGTTTTGACACTTTATTCAGCATGGCCCTTTTGACCGATGGGAAGCGAGACTTCTTTGTAGCGCTGATTTGCCTTTCCAGGTTGCTTGGTTTGCCAAAAAGTGCGTATGCGTTTTTTCCTGAATATATTCAGGAAAAAACGCATACGCCCTTTTTGGCCAAGGGCATCATTGTCGAGGTTTTGCCGCTTTTCCTGTGCTTTAAAGGCGATTCGAATCTACCTCCTGAAATCTGTTTCCTGCAATTCTGCCTTGCTTTCAAATCCTCTTCGTTGCCTTCCCTCCATATATTTGTGGACGAGAGTTATCATTTCTAACTCTGCAGGTTTGTGAATTGCAGTGCCCCTGAGCTCCATTTTTCAACTCGCTTTCTTGGGAGCTGGCCGCAAAAGCGCAGGATTGCTTCAGGCCCTATTCTGGCTCCGGGCGGCAGGCTGAGCCTGTGGTTAATTCTGCTTCCTGATGGGAAAATAGAGTGACCTGTGCCTGTCCCAACACCTAGAGCTAGTCTCTCATTGGTTCCCCCTCTTCCCGTTCATCCTCAGGACACATTGCAACGTGTTCCGAACAGGGGGTTAAAGGTGCTGATTCTCCAAGGAGGGAGATTGCTAGTAAAGCGGCTGGAATGGCGAACCGGAGCACAAGGAGATGAGAAATGAGGTGCGTTTTAGAAATCTTTCCCGGTCACATGGTGTACCATCTTCTGGGTTTCTCGTGCATGTTTTCGACGTAGGAAGATGCCCTTGAACCTGGAGATTTGGGACCCATGGGATGGGTACCACGCCGTATTACTTTAAAGGGTCTGCGTTTGCTCACCCAACCTCACCAAACCTCTCAGCCCCAAGGGTGTCCACCCTTATGTCTCAGTCATCTGTGGGTCTAGATATGGTCAATCCAGGTGGCATCGCAGCCCCTGAACGAATTTTGTAAGAATTTCTCTCCCTTTCACTGTCTTTGTTTCACGGGTTTTTAAAAGTAATTGTTTTTTATAATGGGGTTTAGCTGCTTTGCACTGCTGTGTTTATGCCGCTTTACACCTACTTGACTCACTTACAGAGAGATATCAATACATAGGTTTTAAGATTCTTACTAGTCAGATATATTCTTGGGCGGTGAATAGGGGTTGTTGAGTCCAGTTCACTGAGCAAGGAGTAGGTCTTGTCTATTACATATTGGGTTTATGGAACGGTATCTGAGCTAATTTGAAACCCTTGTTTTATGCATCACCCCACCTCACCTTTCCCGTTAAGCAGCCATAGTGTGTTTTCTAAACGTGCGACTCTGTTCTGTTTTGTAATTCAGTTCAAGGGTAGCGGTTTTTACATTCCCTCTGTAAGTGATATCTTATGATAAGTGTCTTTTTCTGTGTGACTTATTTCACTTAGAATCGTCGTACCTAAATCCACTCATCATGCTGCTCCTAGCCTTATGACGTTGATTTCATGGCTGAGTGATATTCCATTGTACATAAGGACCACAACTTCTTTATCCATTCTTCTCTTTCCTGGGATGTTTAAGGTGTAACGAAGTGGAGGTTCTTGCCAACAGAGCAGCCCTAAACTTTGGGGTGCCTGTGTCTTGCTGATTTTTAGTTTTCCCAATTTATACGCCCATGAGTGGAAGTGCCCTATGCTCTCTAAGCTGAGTTTTTTAGATGTTTCAGGACACACCGTACACTTCTCCAGAGTGGCTGTTGGCAATTTACAGCCCACCCATCAGCGTAGCAAGGCTCCCATTTCTCCATGGCCTGTCCCGCATTTCTGCTTTTGACACTTTATTCAGCATGGCCCTTTTGACCGATGGGAAGCGAGACTTCTTTGTAGCGCTGATTTGCCTTTCCAGGTTGCTTGGTTGGCCAAAAAGGGCGTATGCGTTTTTTCCTGAATATATTCAGGAAAAAACGCATACGCCCTTATTGTCCAAGGGCATCATTGTGGAGGTTTTGCCGCTTTTCCTGTGCTTTAAAGGCGATTCGAATCTACCTCCTGAAATCTGTTTCCTGCAATTCTGCCTTGCTTTCAAATCCTCTTCGTAGCCTTCCCTCCATATATTTGTGGACGAGAGTTATCATTTCTAACTCTGCAGGTTTGTGAATTGCAGTGCCCCTGAGCTCCATTTTTCAACTCGCTTTCTTGGGAGCTGGCCGCAAAAGCGCAGGATTGCTTCAGGCCCTATTCTGGCTCCGGGCGGCAGGCTGAGCCTGTGGTTAATTCTGCTTCCTGATGGGAAAATAGAGTGACCTGTGCCTGTCCCAACACCTAGAGCTAGTCTCTCATTGGTTCCCCCTCTTCCCGTTCATCCTCAGGACAAATTGCAACGTGTACGGAACAGGAGGTTAAAGGTGCTGATTCTCCAAGGAGGGAGATTGCTAGTAAAGCGGCTGGAATGGCGAACCGGAGCACAAGGAGATGAGAAATGAGGTGCGTTTTAGAAACCTTTCCCGGTCACACGGTGTACCATCTTCTGGGTTTCTCGTGCATGTTTTTGATGTAGGAAGATGCCCTTGAACCTGGAGATTTGGGACCCATGGGATGGGTACCACGCCGTATTACTTTAAAGGGTCTGCGTTTGCTCACCCAACCTCACCAAACCTCTCAGCCCCAAGAGTGTCCACCCTTATGTCTCAGTCATCTGTGGGTCTAGATATGGTCAATCCAGGTGGCATCGCAGCCCCTGAACGAATTTTGTAAGAATTTCTCTCCCTTTCACTGTCTTTGTTTCACGGGTTTTTAAAAGTAATTGATTTTTATAATGGGGTTTAGCTGCTTTGCACTGCTGTGTTTATGCCGCTTTACACCTACTTGACTCACTTACAGAGAGATATCAATACATAGGTTTTAAGATTCTTTCTAGTCAGATATATTCTTGGGCGGTGAATAGGGGGCGTTGAGTCCAGTTCACTGAGCAAGGAGTAGGTCTTGTCTATTACATATTGGGTTTATGGAACGGTATCTGAGCTAATTTGAAACCCTTGTTTTATGCATCACCCCACCTCACCTTTCCCGTTAAGCAGCCATAGTGTGTTTTCTAAACGTGCGACTCTGTTCTGTTTTGTAATTCAGTTCAAGGGTAGCGGTTTTTACATTCTCTCTGTAAGTGATATCTTATGATAAGTGTCTTTTTCTGTGTGACTTATTTCACTTAGAATCGTCGTACCTAAATCCACTCATCATGCTGCTCCTAGCCTTATGACGTTGATTTCATGGCTGAGTGATATTCCATTGTACATAAGGACCACAACTTCTTTATCCATTCTTCTCTTTCCTGGGACGTTTAAGGTGTAACGAAGTGGAGGTTCTTGTCAACAGAGCAGCCCTAAACTTTGGGGTGCCTGTGTCTTGCTGATTTTTAGTTTTCCCAATTTATACGCCCATGAGTGGAAGTGCCCTATGCTCTCTAAGCTGAGTTTTTTAGATGTTTCAGGACACACCGTACACTTCTCCAGAGTGGCTGTTGGCAATTTACAGCCCGCCCATCAGCGTTGCAAGGCTCCCATTTCTCCATGGCCTGTCCTGCATTTCTGGTTTTGACACTTTATTCAGCATGGCCCTTTTGACCGATGGGAAGCGAGACTTCTTTGTAGCGCTGATTTGCCTTTCCAGGTTGCTTGGTTTGCCAAAAAGTGCGTATGCGTTTTTTCCTGAATATATTCAGGAAAAAACGCATACGCCCTTTTTGGCCAAGGGCATCATTGTCGAGGTTTTGCCGCTTTTCCTGTGCTTTAAAGGCGATTCGAATCTACCTCCTGAAATCTGTTTCCTGCAATTCTGCCTTGCTTTCAAATCCTCTTCGTTGCCTTCCCTCCATATATTTGTGGACGAGAGTTATCATTTCTAACTCTGCAGGTTTGTGAATTGCAGTGCCCCTGAGCTCCATTTTTCAACTCGCTTTCTTGGGAGCTGGCCGCAAAAGCGCAGGATTGCTTCAGGCCCTATTCTGGCTCCGGGCGGCAGGCTGAGCCTGTGGTTAATTCTGCTTCCTGATGGGAAAATAGAGTGACCTGTGCCTGTCCCAACACCTAGAGCTAGTCTCTCATTGGTTCCCCCTCTTCCCGTTCATCCTCAGGACACATTGCAACGTGTTCCGAACAGGGGGTTAAAGGTGCTGATTCTCCAAGGAGGGAGATTGCTAGTAAAGCGGCTGGAATGGCGAACCGGAGCACAAGGAGATGAGAAATGAGGTGCGTTTTAGAAATCTTTCCCGGTCACATGGTGTACCATCTTCTGGGTTTCTCGTGCATGTTTTCGACGTAGGAAGATGCCCTTGAACCTGGAGATTTGGGACCCATGGGATGGGTACCACGCCGTATTACTTTAAAGGGTCTGCGTTTGCTCACCCAACCTCACCAAACCTCTCAGCCCCAAGGGTGTCCACCCTTATGTCTCAGTCATCTGTGGGTCTAGATATGGTCAATCCAGGTGGCATCGCAGCCCCTGAACGAATTTTGTAAGAATTTCTCTCCCTTTCACTGTCTTTGTTTCACGGGTTTTTAAAAGTAATTGTTTTTTATAATGGGGTTTAGCTGCTTTGCACTGCTGTGTTTATGCCGCTTTACACCTACTTGACTCACTTACAGAGAGATATCAATACATAGGTTTTAAGATTCTTACTAGTCAGATATATTCTTGGGCGGTGAATAGGGGTTGTTGAGTCCAGTTCACTGAGCAAG
This sequence comes from Balaenoptera borealis, assembly GCF_965194805.1. Taxonomy (NCBI): domain Eukaryota; kingdom Metazoa; phylum Chordata; class Mammalia; order Artiodactyla; family Balaenopteridae; genus Balaenoptera; species Balaenoptera borealis. The sequence goes on from NW_028123311.1 coordinate 41,998, forward strand.
GAGTAGGTCTTGTCTATTACATATTGGGTTTATGGAACGGTATCTGAGCTAATTTGAAACCCTTGTTTTATGCATCACCCCACCTCACCTTTCCCGTTAAGCAGCCATAGTGTGTTTTCTAAACGTGCGACTCTGTTCTGTTTTGTAATTCAGTTCAAGGGTAGCGGTTTTTACATTCCCTCTGTAAGTGATATCTTATGATAAGTGTCTTTTTCTGTGTGACTTATTTCACTTAGAATCGTCGTACCTAAATCCACTCATCATGCTGCTCCTAGCCTTATGACGTTGATTTCATGGCTGAGTGATATTCCATTGTACATAAGGACCACAACTTCTTTATCCATTCTTCTCTTTCCTGGGATGTTTAAGGTGTAACGAAGTGGAGGTTCTTGCCAACAGAGCAGCCCTAAACTTTGGGGTGCCTGTGTCTTGCTGATTTTTAGTTTTCCCAATTTATACGCCCATGAGTGGAAGTGCCCTATGCTCTCTAAGCTGAGTTTTTTAGATGTTTCAGGACACACCGTACACTTCTCCAGAGTGGCTGTTGGCAATTTACAGCCCACCCATCAGCGTAGCAAGGCTCCCATTTCTCCATGGCCTGTCCCGCATTTCTGCTTTTGACACTTTATTCAGCATGGCCCTTTTGACCGATGGGAAGCGAGACTTCTTTGTAGCGCTGATTTGCCTTTCCAGGTTGCTTGGTTGGCCAAAAAGGGCGTATGCGTTTTTTCCTGAATATATTCAGGAAAAAACGCATACGCCCTTATTGTCCAAGGGCATCATTGTGGAGGTTTTGCCGCTTTTCCTGTGCTTTAAAGGCGATTCGAATCTACCTCCTGAAATCTGTTTCCTGCAATTCTGCCTTGCTTTCAAATCCTCTTCGTAGCCTTCCCTCCATATATTTGTGGACGAGAGTTATCATTTCTAACTCTGCAGGTTTGTGAATTGCAGTGCCCCTGAGCTCCATTTTTCAACTCGCTTTCTTGGGAGCTGGCCGCAAAAGCGCAGGATTGCTTCAGGCCCTATTCTGGCTCCGGGCGGCAGGCTGAGCCTGTGGTTAATTCTGCTTCCTGATGGGAAAATAGAGAGACCTGTGCCTGTCCCAACACCTAGAGCTAGTCTCTCATTGGTTCCCCCTCTTCCCGTTCATCCTCAGGACAAATTGCAACGTGTACGGAACAGGAGGTTAAAGGTGCTGATTCTCCAAGGAGGGAGATTGCTAGTAAAGCGGCTGGAATGGCGAACCGGAGCACAAGGAGATGAGAAATGAGGTGCGTTTTAGAAACCTTTCCCGGTCACACGGTGTACCATCTTCTGGGTTTCTCGTGCATGTTTTTGATGTAGGAAGATGCCCTTGAACCTGGAGATTTGGGACCCATGGGATGGGTACCACGCCGTATTACTTTAAAGGGTCTGCGTTTGCTCACCCAACCTCACCAAACCTCTCAGCCCCAAGAGTGTCCACCCTTATGTCTCAGTCATCTGTGGGTCTAGATATGGTCAATCCAGGTGGCATCGCAGCCCCTGAACGAATTTTGTAAGAATTTCTCTCCCTTTCACTGTCTTTGTTTCACGGGTTTTTAAAAGTAATTGATTTTTATAATGGGGTTTAGCTGCTTTGCACTGCTGTGTTTATGCCGCTTTACACCTACTTGACTCACTTACAGAGAGATATCAATACATAGGTTTTAAGATTCTTTCTAGTCAGATATATTCTTGGGCGGTGAATAGGGGGCGTTGAGTCCAGTTCACTGAGCAAGGAGTAGGTCTTGTCTATTACATATTGGGTTTATGGAACGGTATCTGAGCTAATTTGAAACCCTTGTTTTATGCATCACCCCACCTCACCTTTCCCGTTAAGCAGCCATAGTGTGTTTTCTAAACGTGCGACTCTGTTCTGTTTTGTAATTCAGTTCAAGGGTAGCGGTTTTTACATTCCCTCTGTAAGTGATATCTTATGATAAGTGTCTTTTTCTGTGTGACTTATTTCACTTAGAATCGTCGTACCTAAATCCACTCATCATGCTGCTCCTAGCCTTATGACGTTGATTTCATGGCTGAGTGATATTCCATTGTACATAAGGACCACAACTTCTTTATCCATTCTTCTCTTTCCTGGGACGTTTAAGGTGTAACGAAGTGGAGGTTCTTGTCAACAGAGCAGCCCTAAACTTTGGGGTGCCTGTGTCTTGCTGATTTTTAGTTTTCCCAATTTATACGCCCATGAGTGGAAGTGCCCTATGCTCTCTAAGCTGAGTTTTTTAGATGTTTCAGGACACACCGTACACTTCTCCAGAGTGGCTGTTGGCAATTTACAGCCCACCCATCAGCGTAGCAAGTCTCCCATTTCTCCATGGCCTGTCCCGCATTTCTGGTTTTGACACTTTATTCAGCATGGCCCTTTTGACCGATGGGAAGCGAGACTTCTTTGTAGCGCTGATTTGCCTTTCCAGGTTGCTTGGTTGGCCAAAAAGGGCGTATGCGTTTTTTCCTGAATATATTCAGGAAAAAACGCATACGCCCTTTTTGGCCAAGGGCATCATTGTCGAGGTTTTGCCGCTTTTCCTGTGCTTTAAAGGCGATTCGAATCTACCTCCTGAAATCTGTTTCCTGCAATTCTGCCTTGCTTTCAAATCCTCTTCGTTGCCTTCCCTCCATATATTTGTGGACGAGAGTTATCATTTCTAACTCTGCAGGTTTGTGAATTGCAGTGCCCCTGAGCTCCATTTTTCAACTCGCTTTCTTGGGAGCTGGCCGCAAAAGCGCAGGATTGCTTCAGGCCCTATTCTGGCTCCGGGCGGCAGGCTGAGCCTGTGGTTAATTCTGCTTCCTGATGGGAAAATAGAGTGACCTGTGCCTGTCCCAACACCTAGAGCTAGTCTCTCATTGGTTCCCCCTCTTCCCGTTCATCCTCAGGACACATTGCAACGTGTTCCGAACAGGGGGTTAAAGGTGCTGATTCTCCAAGGAGGGAGATTGCTAGTAAAGCGGCTGGAATGGCGAACCGGAGCACAAGGAGATGAGAAATGAGGTGCGTTTTAGAAATCTTTCCCGGTCACATGGTGTACCATCTTCTGGGTTTCTCGTGCATGTTTTCGACGTAGGAAGATGCCCTTGAACCTGGAGATTTGGGACCCATGGGATGGGTACCACGCCGTATTACTTTAAAGGGTCTGCGTTTGCTCACCCAACCTCACCAAACCTCTCAGCCCCAAGGGTGTCCACCCTTATGTCTCAGTCATCTGTGGGTCTAGATATGGTCAATCCAGGTGGCATCGCAGCCCCTGAACGAATTTTGTAAGAATTTCTCTCCCTTTCACTGTCTTTGTTTCACGGGTTTTTAAAAGTAATTGTTTTTTATAATGGGGTTTAGCTGCTTTGCACTGCTGTGTTTATGCCGCTTTACACCTACTTGACTCACTTACAGAGAGATATCAATACATAGGTTTTAAGATTCTTACTAGTCAGATATATTCTTGGGCGGTGAATAGGGGTTGTTGAGTCCAGTTCACTGAGCAAGGAGTAGGTCTTGTCTATTACATATTGGGTTTATGGAACGGTATCTGAGCTAATTTGAAACCCTTGTTTTATGCATCACCCCACCTCACCTTTCCCGTTAAGCAGCCATAGTGTGTTTTCTAAACGTGCGACTCTGTTCTGTTTTGTAATTCAGTTCAAGGGTAGCGGTTTTTACATTCCCTCTGTAAGTGATATCTTATGATAAGTGTCTTTTTCTGTGTGACTTATTTCACTTAGAATCGTCGTACCTAAATCCACTCATCATGCTGCTCCTAGCCTTATGACGTTGATTTCATGGCTGAGTGATATTCCATTGTACATAAGGACCACAACTTCTTTATCCATTCTTCTCTTTCCTGGGATGTTTAAGGTGTAACGAAGTGGAGGTTCTTGCCAACAGAGCAGCCCTAAACTTTGGGGTGCCTGTGTCTTGCTGATTTTTAGTTTTCCCAATTTATACGCCCATGAGTGGAAGTGCCCTATGCTCTCTAAGCTGAGTTTTTTAGATGTTTCAGGACACACCGTACACTTCTCCAGAGTGGCTGTTGGCAATTTACAGCCCACCCATCAGCGTAGCAAGGCTCCCATTTCTCCATGGCCTGTCCCGCATTTCTGCTTTTGACACTTTATTCAGCATGGCCCTTTTGACCGATGGGAAGCGAGACTTCTTTGTAGCGCTGATTTGCCTTTCCAGGTTGCTTGGTTGGCCAAAAAGGGCGTATGCGTTTTTTCCTGAATATATTCAGGAAAAAACGCATACGCCCTTATTGTCCAAGGGCATCATTGTGGAGGTTTTGCCGCTTTTCCTGTGCTTTAAAGGCGATTCGAATCTACCTCCTGAAATCTGTTTCCTGCAATTCTGCCTTGCTTTCAAATCCTCTTCGTAGCCTTCCCTCCATATATTTGTGGACGAGAGTTATCATTTCTAACTCTGCAGGTTTGTGAATTGCAGTGCCCCTGAGCTCCATTTTTCAACTCGCTTTCTTGGGAGCTGGCCGCAAAAGCGCAGGATTGCTTCAGGCCCTATTCTGGCTCCGGGCGGCAGGCTGAGCCTGTGGTTAATTCTGCTTCCTGATGGGAAAATAGAGTGACCTGTGCCTGTCCCAACACCTAGAGCTAGTCTCTCATTGGTTCCCCCTCTTCCCGTTCATCCTCAGGACAAATTGCAACGTGTACGGAACAGGAGGTTAAAGGTGCTGATTCTCCAAGGAGGGAGATTGCTAGTAAAGCGGCTGGAATGGCGAACCGGAGCACAAGGAGATGAGAAATGAGGTGCGTTTTAGAAACCTTTCCCGGTCACACGGTGTACCATCTTCTGGGTTTCTCGTGCATGTTTTTGATGTAGGAAGATGCCCTTGAACCTGGAGATTTGGGACCCATGGGATGGGTACCACGCCGTATTACTTTAAAGGGTCTGCGTTTGCTCACCCAACCTCACCAAACCTCTCAGCCCCAAGAGTGTCCACCCTTATGTCTCAGTCATCTGTGGGTCTAGATATGGTCAATCCAGGTGGCATCGCAGCCCCTGAACGAATTTTGTAAGAATTTCTCTCCCTTTCACTGTCTTTGTTTCACGGGTTTTTAAAAGTAATTGATTTTTATAATGGGGTTTAGCTGCTTTGCACTGCTGTGTTTATGCCGCTTTACACCTACTTGACTCACTTACAGAGAGATATCAATACATAGGTTTTAAGATTCTTTCTAGTCAGATATATTCTTGGGCGGTGAATAGGGGGCGTTGAGTCCAGTTCACTGAGCAAGGAGTAGGTCTTGTCTATTACATATTGGGTTTATGGAACGGTATCTGAGCTAATTTGAAACCCTTGTTTTATGCATCACCCCACCTCACCTTTCCCGTTAAGCAGCCATAGTGTGTTTTCTAAACGTGCGACTCTGTTCTGTTTTGTAATTCAGTTCAAGGGTAGCGGTTTTTACATTCTCTCTGTAAGTGATATCTTATGATAAGTGTCTTTTTCTGTGTGACTTATTTCACTTAGAATCGTCGTACCTAAATCCACTCATCATGCTGCTCCTAGCCTTATGACGTTGATTTCATGGCTGAGTGATATTCCATTGTACATAAGGACCACAACTTCTTTATCCATTCTTCTCTTTCCTGGGACGTTTAAGGTGTAACGAAGTGGAGGTTCTTGTCAACAGAGCAGCCCTAAACTTTGGGGTGCCTGTGTCTTGCTGATTTTTAGTTTTCCCAATTTATACGCCCATGAGTGGAAGTGCCCTATGCTCTCTAAGCTGAGTTTTTTAGATGTTTCAGGACACACCGTACACTTCTCCAGAGTGGCTGTTGGCAATTTACAGCCCGCCCATCAGCGTTGCAAGGCTCCCATTTCTCCATGGCCTGTCCTGCATTTCTGGTTTTGACACTTTATTCAGCATGGCCCTTTTGACCGATGGGAAGCGAGACTTCTTTGTAGCGCTGATTTGCCTTTCCAGGTTGCTTGGTTTGCCAAAAAGTGCGTATGCGTTTTTTCCTGAATATATTCAGGAAAAAACGCATACGCCCTTTTTGGCCAAGGGCATCATTGTCGAGGTTTTGCCGCTTTTCCTGTGCTTTAAAGGCGATTCGAATCTACCTCCTGAAATCTGTTTCCTGCAATTCTGCCTTGCTTTCAAATCCTCTTCGTTGCCTTCCCTCCATATATTTGTGGACGAGAGTTATCATTTCTAACTCTGCAGGTTTGTGAATTGCAGTGCCCCTGAGCTCCATTTTTCAACTCGCTTTCTTGGGAGCTGGCCGCAAAAGCGCAGGATTGCTTCAGGCCCTATTCTGGCTCCGGGCGGCAGGCTGAGCCTGTGGTTAATTCTGCTTCCTGATGGGAAAATAGAGTGACCTGTGCCTGTCCCAACACCTAGAGCTAGTCTCTCATTGGTTCCCCCTCTTCCCGTTCATCCTCAGGACACATTGCAACGTGTTCCGAACAGGGGGTTAAAGGTGCTGATTCTCCAAGGAGGGAGATTGCTAGTAAAGCGGCTGGAATGGCGAACCGGAGCACAAGGAGATGAGAAATGAGGTGCGTTTTAGAAATCTTTCCCGGTCACATGGTGTACCATCTTCTGGGTTTCTCGTGCATGTTTTCGACGTAGGAAGATGCCCTTGAACCTGGAGATTTGGGACCCATGGGATGGGTACCACGCCGTATTACTTTAAAGGGTCTGCGTTTGCTCACCCAACCTCACCAAACCTCTCAGCCCCAAGGGTGTCCACCCTTATGTCTCAGTCATCTGTGGGTCTAGATATGGTCAATCCAGGTGGCATCGCAGCCCCTGAACGAATTTTGTAAGAATTTCTCTCCCTTTCACTGTCTTTGTTTCACGGGTTTTTAAAAGTAATTGTTTTTTATAATGGGGTTTAGCTGCTTTGCACTGCTGTGTTTATGCCGCTTTACACCTACTTGACTCACTTACAGAGAGATATCAATACATAGGTTTTAAGATTCTTACTAGTCAGATATATTCTTGGGCGGTGAATAGGGGTTGTTGAGTCCAGTTCACTGAGCAAGGAGTAGGTCTTGTCTATTACATATTGGGTTTATGGAACGGTATCTGAGCTAATTTGAAACCCTTGTTTTATGCATCACCCCACCTCACCTTTCCCGTTAAGCAGCCATAGTGTGTTTTCTAAACGTGCGACTCTGTTCTGTTTTGTAATTCAGTTCAAGGGTAGCGGTTTTTACATTCCCTCTGTAAGTGATATCTTATGATAAGTGTCTTTTTCTGTGTGACTTATTTCACTTAGAATCGTCGTACCTAAATCCACTCATCATGCTGCTCCTAGCCTTATGACGTTGATTTCATGGCTGAGTGATATTCCATTGTACATAAGGACCACAACTTCTTTATCCATTCTTCTCTTTCCTGGGATGTTTAAGGTGTAACGAAGTGGAGGTTCTTGCCAACAGAGCAGCCCTAAACTTTGGGGTGCCTGTGTCTTGCTGATTTTTAGTTTTCCCAATTTATACGCCCATGAGTGGAAGTGCCCTATGCTCTCTAAGCTGAGTTTTTTAGATGTTTCAGGACACACCGTACACTTCTCCAGAGTGGCTGTTGGCAATTTACAGCCCACCCATCAGCGTAGCAAGGCTCCCATTTCTCCATGGCCTGTCCCGCATTTCTGCTTTTGACACTTTATTCAGCATGGCCCTTTTGACCGATGGGAAGCGAGACTTCTTTGTAGCGCTGATTTGCCTTTCCAGGTTGCTTGGTTGGCCAAAAAGGGCGTATGCGTTTTTTCCTGAATATATTCAGGAAAAAACGCATACGCCCTTATTGTCCAAGGGCATCATTGTGGAGGTTTTGCCGCTTTTCCTGTGCTTTAAAGGCGATTCGAATCTACCTCCTGAAATCTGTTTCCTGCAATTCTGCCTTGCTTTCAAATCCTCTTCGTAGCCTTCCCTCCATATATTTGTGGACGAGAGTTATCATTTCTAACTCTGCAGGTTTGTGAATTGCAGTGCCCCTGAGCTCCATTTTTCAACTCGCTTTCTTGGGAGCTGGCCGCAAAAGCGCAGGATTGCTTCAGGCCCTATTCTGGCTCCGGGCGGCAGGCTGAGCCTGTGGTTAATTCTGCTTCCTGATGGGAAAATAGAGAGACCTGTGCCTGTCCCAACACCTAGAGCTAGTCTCTCATTGGTTCCCCCTCTTCCCGTTCATCCTCAGGACAAATTGCAACGTGTACGGAACAGGAGGTTAAAGGTGCTGATTCTCCAAGGAGGGAGATTGCTAGTAAAGCGGCTGGAATGGCGAACCGGAGCACAAGGAGATGAGAAATGAGGTGCGTTTTAGAAACCTTTCCCGGTCACACGGTGTACCATCTTCTGGGTTTCTCGTGCATGTTTTTGATGTAGGAAGATGCCCTTGAACCTGGAGATTTGGGACCCATGGGATGGGTACCACGCCGTATTACTTTAAAGGGTCTGCGTTTGCTCACCCAACCTCACCAAACCTCTCAGCCCCAAGAGTGTCCACCCTTATGTCTCAGTCATCTGTGGGTCTAGATATGGTCAATCCAGGTGGCATCGCAGCCCCTGAACGAATTTTGTAAGAATTTCTCTCCCTTTCACTGTCTTTGTTTCACGGGTTTTTAAAAGTAATTGATTTTTATAATGGGGTTTAGCTGCTTTGCACTGCTGTGTTTATGCCGCTTTACACCTACTTGACTCACTTACAGAGAGATATCAATACATAGGTTTTAAGATTCTTTCTAGTCAGATATATTCTTGGGCGGTGAATAGGGGGCGTTGAGTCCAGTTCACTGAGCAAGGAGTAGGTCTTGTCTATTACATATTGGGTTTATGGAACGGTATCTGAGCTAATTTGAAACCCTTGTTTTATGCATCACCCCACCTCACCTTTCCCGTTAAGCAGCCATAGTGTGTTTTCTAAACGTGCGACTCTGTTCTGTTTTGTAATTCAGTTCAAGGGTAGCGGTTTTTACATTCCCTCTGTAAGTGATATCTTATGATAAGTGTCTTTTTCTGTGTGACTTATTTCACTTAGAATCGTCGTACCTAAATCCACTCATCATGCTGCTCCTAGCCTTATGACGTTGATTTCATGGCTGAGTGATATTCCATTGTACATAAGGACCACAACTTCTTTATCCATTCTTCTCTTTCCTGGGACGTTTAAGGTGTAACGAAGTGGAGGTTCTTGTCAACAGAGCAGCCCTAAACTTTGGGGTGCCTGTGTCTTGCTGATTTTTAGTTTTCCCAATTTATACGCCCATGAGTGGAAGTGCCCTATGCTCTCTAAGCTGAGTTTTTTAGATGTTTCAGGACACACCGTACACTTCTCCAGAGTGGCTGTTGGCAATTTACAGCCCACCCATCAGCGTAGCAAGTCTCCCATTTCTCCATGGCCTGTCCCGCATTTCTGGTTTTGACACTTTATTCAGCATGGCCCTTTTGACCGATGGGAAGCGAGACTTCTTTGTAGCGCTGATTTGCCTTTCCAGGTTGCTTGGTTGGCCAAAAAGGGCGTATGCGTTTTTTCCTGAATATATTCAGGAAAAAACGCATACGCCCTTTTTGGCCAAGGGCATCATTGTCGAGGTTTTGCCGCTTTTCCTGTGCTTTAAAGGCGATTCGAATCTACCTCCTGAAATCTGTTTCCTGCAATTCTGCCTTGCTTTCAAATCCTCATCGTTGCCTTCCTTCCATATATTTGTGGACGAGAGTTATCATTTCTACCTCTGCAGGTTTGTGAATTGCAGTGCCCCTGAGCTCCATTTTTTAACTCGCTTTCTTGGGAGCTGGCCGCAAAAGCGCAGGATTGCTTCAGGCCCTATTCTGGCTCCGGGGGGCAGGCTGAGCCTGTGGTTAATTCTTCTTCCTGATGGGAAAATAGAGTGACTTGTGCCTGTCCCAACACCTAGAGCTAGTCTCTCATTGGTTCCCCCTCTTCCCGTTCATCCTCAGGACAAATTGCAACCTGTACGGAACAGGAGGTTAAAGGTGCTGATTCTCCCAGGAGGGAGATTGCTAGTAAAGCGGCTGGAATGGCGAACCGGAGCACAAGGAGATGAGAAATGAGGTGCGTTTTAGAAACCTTTCCCGGTCACACGGTGTACCATCTTCTGGGTTTCTCGTGCATGTTTTCGATGTAGGAAGATGCCCTTGAACCTGGAGATTTGGGACCCATGGGATGGGTACCACGCCGTATTACTTTAAAGGGTCTGCGTTTGCTCACCCAACCTCACCAAACCTCTCAGCCCCAAGAGTGTCCACCCTTATGTCTCAGTCATCTGTGGGTCTAGATATGGTCCATCCAGGTGGCATCGCAGCCCCTGAACGAATTTTGTAAGAATTTCTCTCCCTTTCACTGTCTTTGTTCCACGGGTTTTTAAAAGTAATTGATTTTTATAATGGGGTTTAGCTGCTTTGCACTGCTGTGTTTATGCCGCTTTACACCCACTTGACTCACTTACAGAGAGATAGCAATACATAGGTTTTAAGATTCTTACTAGTCAAATATCTTCTTGGGCGGTGAATAGGGGGCGTTGAGTCCAGTTCACTGAGCAAGGAGTAGGTCTTGTCTATTACATATTGGGTTTATGGAACGGTATCTGAGCTAATTTGAAACCCTTGTTTTATGCATCACCCCACCTCACCTTTCCCGTTAAGCAGCCATAGTGTGTTTTCTAAACGTGCGACTCTGTTCTGTTTTGTAATTCAGTTCAAGGGTAGCGGTTTTTACATTCTCTCTGTAAGTGATATCTTATGATAAGTGTCTTTTTCTGTGTGACTTATTTCACTTAGAATCGTCGTACCTAAATCCACTCATCATGCTGCTCCTAGCCTTATGACGTTGATTTCATGGCTGAGTGATATTCCATTGTACATAAGGACCACAACTTCTTTATCCATTCTTCTCTTTCCTGGGATGTTTAAGGTGTAACGAAGTGGAGGTTCTTGTCAACAGAGCAGCCCTAAACTTTGGGGTGCCTGTGTCTTGCTGATTTTTAGTTTTCCCAATTTATACGCCCATGAGTGGAAGTGCCCTATGCTCTCTAAGCTGAGTTTTTTAGATGTTTCAGGACACACCGTACACTTCTCCAGAGTGGCTGTTGGCAATTTACAGCCCGCCCATCAGCGTTGCAAGGCTCCCATTTCTCCATGGCCTGTCCTGCATTTCTGGTTTTGACACTTTATTCAGCATGGCCCTTTTGACCGATGGGAAGCGAGACTTCTTTGTAGCGCTGATTTGCCTTTCCAGGTTGCTTGGTTGGCCAAAAAGGGCGTATGCGTTTTTTCCTGAATATATTCAGGAAAAAACGCATACGCCCTTTTTGGCCAAGGGCATCATTGTCGAGGTTTTGCCGCTTTTCCTGTGCTTTAAAGGCGATTCGAATCTACCTCCTGAAATCGGTTTCCTGCAATTCTGCCTTGCTTTCAAATCCTCTTCGTTGCCTTCCCTCCATATATTTGTGGACGAGAGTTATCATTTCTAACTCTGCAGGTTTGTGAATTGCAGTGCCCCTGAGCTCCATTTTTCAACTCGCTTTCTTGGGAGCTGGCCGCAAAAGCGCAGGATTGCTTCAGGCCCTATTGTGGCTCCGGGCGGCAGGCTGAGCCTGTGGTTAATTCTTCTTCCTGATGGGAAAATAGAGTGACCTGTGCCTGTCCCAACACCTAGAGCTAGTCTCTCATTGGTTCCCCCTCTTCCCGTTCATCCTCAGGACAAATTGCAACGTGTACGGAACAGGAGGTTAAAGGTGCTGATTCTCCAAGGAGGGAGATTGCTAGTAAAGCGGCTGGAATGGCGAACCGGAGCACAAGGAGATGAGAAATGACGTGCGTTTTAGAAACCTTTCCCGGTCACACGGTGTACCATCTTCTGGGTTGCTCGTGCATGTTTTCGACGTAGGAAGATGCGCTTGAACCTGGAGATTTGGGACCCATGGGATGGGTACCACGCTGTATTACTTTAAAGGGTCTGCGTTAGCTCACCCAACCTCACCAAACCTCTCAGCCCCAAGAGTGTCCACCCTTATGTCTCAATCAGCTGTGGGTCTAGATATGGTCAATCCAGGTGGCATCGCAGCCCCTGAACGAATTTTGTAAGAATTTCTCTCTCTTTCACTGTCTTTGTTTCACGGGTTTTTAAAAGTAATTGATTTTTATAATAGGGTTTAGCTGCTTTGCACTGCTGTGTTTATGCCGCTTTACACCCACTTGACTCACTTACAGAGAGATATCAATACATAGGTTTTAAGATTCTTACTAGTCAGATATCTTCTTGGGCGGTGAATAGGGGGCGTTGAGTCCAGTTCACTGAGCAAGGAGTAGGTCTTGTCTATTACATATTGGGTTTATGGAACGGTATCTGAGCTAATTTGAAACCCTTGTTTTATGCATCACCCCACCTCACCTTTCCCGTTAAGCAGCCATAGTGTGTTTTCTAAACGTGCGACTCTGTTCTGTTTTGTAATTCAGTTCAAGGGTAGCGGTTTTTACATTCCCTCTGTAAGTGATATCTTATGATAAGTGTCTTTTTCTGTGTGACTTATTTCACTTAGAATCGTCGTACCTAAATCCACTCATCATGCTGCTCCTAGCCTTATGACGTTGATTCCATGGCTGAGTGATATTCCATTGTACATAAGGACCACAACTTCTTTATCCATTCTTCTCTTTCCTGGGATGTTTCAGGTGTAACGAAGTGGAGGTTCTTGTCAACAGAGCAGCCCTAAACTTTGGGGTGCCTGTGTCTTGCTTATTTTTAGTTTTCCCAATTTATATGCCCATGAGTGGAAGTGCCATATGCTCTCTAAGCTGAGTTTTTTAGATGTTTCAGGACACACCGTACACTTCTCCAGAGTGGCTGTTGGCAATTTACAGCCCACTCATCAGCGTAGCAAGGCTCCCATTTCTCCATGGCCTGTCCTGCATTTCTGGTTTTGACACTTTATTCAGCATGGCCCTTTTGACAGATGGGAAGCGAGACTTCTTTGTAGCGCTGATTTGCCTTTCCAGGCTGCTTGGTTGGCCAAAAAGGGCGTATGCGTTTTTTCCTGAATATATTCAGGAAAAAACGCATACGCCCTTTTTGGCCAAGGGCATCATTGTCGAGGTTTTGCCGCTTTTCCTGTGCTTTAAAGGCGATTCGAATCTACCTCCTGAAATCTGTTTCCTGCAATTCTGCCTTGCTTTCAAATCCTCTTCGTAGCCTTCCCTCCATATATTTGTGGACGAGAGTTATCATTTCTAACTCTGCAGGTTTGTGAATTGCATTGCCCCTGAGCTCCATTTTTCAACTCGCTTTCTTGGGAGCTGGCCGCAAAAGCGCAGGATTGCTTCAGGCCCTATTCTGGCTCCGGGCGGCAGGTTGAGCCTCTGGTTAATTCTGCTACCTGATGGGAAGATAGAGTGACCTGTGCCTGTCCCAACACCTAGAGCTAGTCTCTCATTGGTTCCCCCTCTTCCCGTTCATCCTCAGGACAAATTGCAACGTGTACGGAACAGGAGGTTAAAGGTGCTGATTCTCCCAGGAGGGAGATTGCTAGTAAAGCGGCTGGAATGGCGAACCGGAGCACAAGGAGATGAGAAATGAGGTGCGTTTTAGAAACCTTTCCCGGTCACACGGTGTACCATCTTCTGGGTTTCTCGTGCATGTTTTCGACGTAGGAAGATGCCCTTGAACCTGGAGATTTGGGACCCATGGGATGGGTACCACGCCGTATTACTTTACAGGGTCTGCGTTAGCTCACCCAACCTCACCAAACCTCTCAGCCCCAAGAGTGTCCACCCTTATGTCTCAATCAGCTGTGGGTCTAGATATGGTCAATCCAGGTGGCATCGCAGCCCCTGAACGAATTTTGTAAGAATTTCTCTCTCTTTCACTGTCTTTGTTTCACGGGTTTTTAAAAGTAATTGATTTTTATAATAGGGTTTAGCAGCTTTGCACTGCTGTGTTTATGCCGCTTTACACCCACTTGACTCACTTACAGAGAGATATCAATACATAGGTTTTAAGATTCTTACTAGTCAGATATCTTCTTGGGCGGTGAATAGGGGGCGTTGAGTCCAGTTCACTGAGCAAGGAGTAGGTCTTGTCTATTACATATTGGGTTTATGGAACGGTATCTGAGCTAATTTGAAACCCTTGTTTTATGCATCACCCCACCTCACCTTTCCCGTTAAGCAGCCATAGTGTGTTTTCTAAACGTGCGACTCTGTTCTGTTTTGTAATTCAGTTCAAGGGTAGCGGTTTTTACATTCCCTCTGTAAGTGATATCTTATGATAAGTGTCTTTTTCTGTGTGACTTATTTCACTTAGAATCGTCGTACCTAAATCCACTCATCATGCTGCTCCTAGCCTTATGACGTTGATTTCATGGCTGAGTGATATTCCATTGTACATAAGGACCACAACTTCTTTATCCATTCTTCTCTTTCTTGGGATGTTTCAGGTGTAACGAAGTGGAGGTTCTTGTCAACAGAGCAGCCCTAAACTTTGGGGTGCCTGTGTCTTGCTGATTTTTAGTTTTCCCAATTTATATGCCCATGAGTGGAAGTGCCCTATGCTCTCTAAGCTGAGTTTTTTAGATGTTTCAGGACACACCGTACACTTCTCCAGAGTGGCTGTTGGCAATTTACAGCCCGCCCATCAGCGTAGCAAGGCTCCCATTTCTCCATGGCCTGTCCCGCATTTCTGCTTTTGACACTTTATTCAGCATGGCCCTTTTGACCGATGGGAAGCGAGACTTCTTTGTAGCGCTGATTTGCCTTTCCAGGTTGCTTGGTTGGCCAAAAAGGGCGTATGCGTTTTTTCCTGAATATATTCAGGAAAAAACGCATACGCCCTTATTGTCCAAGGGCATCATTGTGGAGGTTTTGCCGCTTTTCCTGTGCTTTAAAGGCGATTCGAATCTACCTCCTGAAATCTGTTTCCTGCAATTCTGCCTTGCTTTCAAATCCTCTTCGTAGCCTTCCCTCCATATATTTGTGGACGAGAGTTATCATTTCTAACTCTGCAGGTTTGTGAATTGCAGTGCCCCTGAGCTCCATTTTTCAACTCGCTTTCTTGGGAGCTGGCCGCAAAAGCGCAGGATTGCTTCAGGCCCTATTCTGGCTCCGGGCGGCAGGCTGAGCCTGTGGTTAATTCTGCTTCCTGATGGGAAAATAGAGAGACCTGTGCCTGTCCCAACACCTAGAGCTAGTCTCTCATTGGTTCCCCCTCTTCCCGTTCATCCTCAGGACAAATTGCAACGTGTACGGAACAGGAGGTTAAAGGTGCTGATTCTCCAAGGAGGGAGATTGCTAGTAAAGCGGCTGGAATGGCGAACCGGAGCACAAGGAGATGAGAAATGAGGTGCGTTTTAGAAACCTTTCCCGGTCACACGGTGTACCATCTTCTGGGTTTCTCGTGCATGTTTTTGATGTAGGAAGATGCCCTTGAACCTGGAGATTTGGGACCCATGGGATGGGTACCACGCCGTATTACTTTAAAGGGTCTGCGTTTGCTCACCCAACCTCACCAAACCTCTCAGCCCCAAGAGTGTCCACCCTTATGTCTCAGTCATCTGTGGGTCTAGATATGGTCAATCCAGGTGGCATCGCAGCCCCTGAACGAATTTTGTAAGAATTTCTCTCCCTTTCACTGTCTTTGTTTCACGGGTTTTTAAAAGTAATTGATTTTTATAATGGGGTTTAGCTGCTTTGCACTGCTGTGTTTATGCCGCTTTACACCTACTTGACTCACTTACAGAGAGATATCAATACATAGGTTTTAAGATTCTTACTAGTCAGATATATTCTTGGGCGGTGAATAGGGGTTGTTGAGTCCAGTTCACTGAGCAAGGAGTAGGTCTTGTCTATTACATATTGGGTTTATGGAACGGTATCTGAGCTAATTTGAAACCCTTGTTTTATGCATCACCCCACCTCACCTTTCCCGTTAAGCAGCCATAGTGTGTTTTCTAAACGTGCGACTCTGTTCTGTTTTGTAATTCAGTTCAAGGGTAGCGGTTTTTACATTCTCTCTGTAAGTGATATCTTATGATAAGTGTCTTTTTCTGTGTGACTTATTTCACTTAGAATCGTCGTACCTAAATCCACTCATCATGCTGCTCCTAGCCTTATGACGTTGATTTCATGGCTGAGTGATATTCCATTGTACATAAGGACCACAACTTCTTTATCCATTCTTCTCTTTCCTGGGATGTTTAAGGTGTAACGAAGTGGAGGTTCTTGTCAACAGAGCAGCCCTAAACTTTGGGGTGCCTGTGTCTTGCTGATTTTTAGTTTTCCCAATTTATACGCCCATGAGTGGAAGTGCCCTATGCTCTCTAAGCTGAGTTTTTTAGATGTTTCAGGACACACCGTACACTTCTCCAGAGTGGCTGTTGGCAATTTACAGCCCACCCATCAGCGTAGCAAGTCTCCCATTTCTCCATGGCCTGTCCCGCATTTCTGGTTTTGACACTTTATTCAGCATGGCCCTTTTGACCGATGGGAAGCGAGACTTCTTTGTAGCGCTGATTTGCCTTTCCAGGTTGCTTGGTTGGCCAAAAAGGGCGTATGCGTTTTTTCCTGAATATATTCAGGAAAAAACGCATACGCCCTTTTTGGCCAAGGGCATCATTGTCGAGGTTTTGCCGCTTTTCCTGTGCTTTAAAGGCGATTCGAATCTACCTCCTGAAATCTGTTTCCTGCAATTCTGCCTTGCTTTCAAATCCTCATCGTTGCCTTCCTTCAATATATTTGTGGACGAGAGTTATCATTTCTACCTCTGCAGGTTTGTGAATTGCAGTGCCCCTGAGCTCCATTTTTTAACTCGCTTTCTTGGGAGCTGGCCGCAAAAGCGCAGGATTGCTTCAGGCCCTATTCTGGCTCCGGGGGGCAGGCTGAGCCTGTGGTTAATTCTTCTTCCTGATGGGAAAATAGAGTGACTTGTGCCTGTCCCAACACCTAGAGCTAGTCTCTCATTGGTTCCCCCTCTTCCCGTTCATCCTCAGGACAAATTGCAACCTGTACGGAACAGGAGGTTAAAGGTGCTGATTCTCCCAGGAGGGAGATTGCTAGTAAAGCGGCTGGAATGGCGAACCGGAGCACAAGGAGATGAGAAATGAGGTGCGTTTTAGAAACCTTTCCCGGTCACACGGTGTACCATCTTCTGGGTTTCTCGTGCATGTTTTCGATGTAGCAAGATGCCCTTGAACCTGGAGATTTGGGACCCATGGGATGGGTACCACGCCGTATTACTTTAAAGGGTCTGCGTTTGCTCACCCAACCTCACCAAACCTCTCAGCCCCAAGAGTGTCCACCCTTATGTCTCAGTCATCTGTGGGTCTAGATATGGTCCATCCAGGTGGCATCGCAGCCCCTGAACGAATTTTGTAAGAATTTCTCTCCCTTTCACTGTCTTTGTTCCACGGGTTTTTAAAAGTAATTGATTTTTATAATGGGGTTTAGCTGCTTTGCACTGCTGTGTTTATGCCGCTTTACACCCACTTGACTCACTTACAGAGAGATAGCAATACATAGGTTTTAAGATTCTTACTAGTCAAATATCTTCTTGGGCGGTGAATAGGGGGCGTTGAGTCCAGTTCACTGAGCAAGGAGTAGGTCTTGTCTATTACATATTGGGTTTATGGAACGGTATCTGAGCTAATTTGAAACCCTTGTTTTATGCATCACCCCACCTCACCTTTCCCGTTAAGCAGCCATAGTGTGTTTTCTAAACGTGCGACTCTGTTCTGTTTTGTAATTCAGTTCAAGGGTAGCGGTTTTTACATTCTCTCTGTAAGTGATATCTTATGATAAGTGTCTTTTTCTGTGTGACTTATTTCACTTAGAATCGTCGTACCTAAATCCACTCATCATGCTGCTCCTAGCCTTATGACGTTGATTTCATGGCTGAGTGATATTCCATTGTACATAAGGACCACAACTTCTTTATCCATTCTTCTCTTTCCTGGGATGTTTCAGGTGTAACGAAGTGGAGGTTCTTGTCAACAGAGCAGCCCTAAACTTTGGGGTGCCTGTGTCTTGCTGATTTTTAGTTTTCCCAATTTATACGCCCATGAGTGGAAGTGCCCTATGCTCTCTAAGCTGAGTTTTTTAGATGTTTCAGGACACACCGTACAGTTCTCCAGAGTGGCTGTTGGCAATTTACAGCCCGCCCATCAGCGTTGCAAGGCTCCCATTTCTCCATGGCCTGTCCTGCATTTCTGGTTTTGACACTTTATTCAGCATGGCCCTTTTGACCGATGGGAAGCGAGACTTCTTTGTAGCGCTGATTTGCCTTTCCAGGTTGCTTGGTTGGCCAAAAAGGGCGTATGCGTTTTTTCCTGAATATATTCAGGAAAAAACGCATACGCCCTTTTTGGCCAAGGGCATCATTGTCGAGGTTTTGCCGCTTTTCCTGTGCTTTAAAGGCGATTCGAATCTACCTCCTGAAATCGGTTTCCTGCAATTCTGCCTTGCTTTCAAATCCTCTTCGTTGCCTTCCCTCCATATATTTGTGGACGAGAGTTATCATTTCTAACTCTGCAGGTTTGTGAATTGCAGTGCCCCTGAGCTCCATTTTTCAACTCGCTTTCTTGGGAGCTGGCCGCAAAAGCGCAGGATTGCTTCAGGCCCTATTGTGGCTCCGGGCGGCAGGCTGAGCCTGTGGTTAATTCTTCTTCCTGATGGGAAAATAGAGTGACCTGTGCCTGTCCCAACACCTAGAGCTTTTCTCTCATTGGTTCCCCCTCTTCCCGTTCATCCTCAGGACAAATTGCAACGTGTACGGAACAGGAGGTTAAAGGTGCTGATTCTCCAAGGAGGGAGATTGCTAGTAAAGCGGCTGGAATGGCGAACCGGAGCACAAGGAGATGAGAAATGACGTGCGTTTTAGAAACCTTTCCCGGTCACACGGTGTACCATCTTCTGGGTTGCTCGTGCATGTTTTCGACGTAGGAAGATGCCCTTGAACCTGGAGATTTGGGACCCATGGGATGGGTACCACGCTGTATTACTTTAAAGGGTCTGCGTTAGCTCACCCAACCTCACCAAACCTCTCAGCCCCAAGAGTGTCCACCCTTATGTCTCAATCAGCTGTGGGTCTAGATATGGTCAATCCAGGTGGCATCGCAGCCCCTGAACGAATTTTGTAAGAATTTCTCTCTCTTTCACTGTCTTTGTTTCACGGGTTTTTAAAAGTAATTGATTTTTATAATAGGGTTTAGCTGCTTTGCACTGCTGTGTTTATGCCGCTTTACACCCACTTGACTCACTTACAGAGAGATATCAATACATAGGTTTTAAGATTCTTACTAGTCAGATATCTTCTTGGGCGGTGAATAGGGGGCGTTGAGTCCAGTTCACTGAGCAAGGAGTAGGTCTTGTCTATTACATATTGGGTTTATGGAACGGTATCTGAGCTAATTTGAAACCCTTGTTTTATGCATCACCCCACCTCACCTTTCCCGTTAAGCAGCCATAGTGTGTTTTCTAAACGTGCGACTCTGTTCTGTTTTGTAATTCAGGTCAAGGGTAGCGGTTTTTACATTCCCTCTGTAAGTGATATCTTATGATAAGTGTCTTTTTCTGTGTGACTTATTTCACTTAGAATCGTCGTACCTAAATCCACTCATCATGCTGCTCCTAGCCTTATGACGTTGATTTCATGGCTGAGTGATATTCCATTGTACATAAGGACCACAACTTCTTTATCCATTCTTCTCTTTCCTGGGATGTTTCAGGTGTAACGAAGTGGAGGTTCTTGTCAACAGAGCAGCCCTAAACTTTGGGGTGCCTGTGTCTTGCTTATTTTTAGTTTTCCCAATTTATATGCCCATGAGTGGAAGTGCCCTATGCTCTCTAAGCTGAGTTTTTTAGATGTTTCAGGACACACCGTACACTTCTCCAGAGTGGCTGTTGGCAATTTACAGCCCACTCATCAGCGTAGCAAGGCTCCCATTTCTCCATGGCCTGTCCTGCATTTCTGGTTTTGACACTTTATTCAGCATGGCCCTTTTGACCGATGGGAAGCGAGACTTCTTTGTAGCGCTGATTTGCCTTTCCAGGCTGCTTGGTTGGCCAAAAAGGGCGTATGCGTTTTTTCCTGAATATATTCAGGAAAAAACGCATACGCCCTTTTTGGCCAAGGGCATCATTGTCGAGGTTTTGCCGCTTTTCCTGTGCTTTAAAGGCGATTCGAATCTACCTCCTGAAATCTGTTTCCTGCAATTCTGCCTTGCTTTCAAATCCTCTTCGTAGCCTTCCCTCCATATATTTGTGGACGAGAGTTATCATTTCTAACTCTGCAGGTTTGTGAATTGCATTGCCCCTGAGCTCCATTTTTCAACTCGCTTTCTTGGGAGCTGGCCGCAAAAGCGCAGGATTGCTTCAGGCCCTATTCTGGCTCCGGGCGGCAGGTTGAGCCTCTGGTTAATTCTGCTACCTGATGGGAAAATAGAGTGACCTGTGCCTGTCCCAACACCTAGAGCTAGTCTCTCATTGGTTCCCCCTCTTCCCGTTCATCCTCAGGACAAATTGCAACGTGTACGGAACAGGAGGTTAAAGGTGCTGATTCTCCCAGGAGGGAGATTGCTAGTAAAGCGGCTGGAATGGCGAACCGGAGCTCAAGGAGATGAGAAATGAGGTGCGTTTTAGAAACCTTTCCCGGTCACACGGTGTACCATCTTCTGGGTTTCTCGTGCATGTTTTCGACGTAGGAAGATGCCCTTGAACCTGGAGATTTGGGACCCATGGGATGGGTACCACGCCGTATTACTTTACAGGGTCTGCGTTAGCTCACCCAACCTCACCAAACCTCTCAGCCCCAAGAGTGTCCACCCTTATGTCTCAATCAGCTGTGGGTCTAGATATGGTCAATCCAGGTGGCATCGCAGCCCCTGAACGAATTTTGTAAGAATTTCTCTCTCTTTCACTGTCTTTGTTTCACGGGTTTTTAAAAGTAATTGATTTTTATAATAGGGTTTAGCAGCTTTGCACTGCTGTGTTTATGCCGCTTTACACCCACTTGACTCACTTACAGAGAGATATCAATACATAGGTTTTAAGATTCTTACTAGTCAGATATCTTCTTGGGCGGTGAATAGGGGGCGTTGAGTCCAGTTCACTGAGCAAGGAGTAGGTCTTGTCTATTACATATTGGGTTTATGGAACGGTATCTGAGCTAATTTGAAACCCTTGTTTTATGCATCACCCCACCTCACCTTTCCCGTTAAGCAGCCATAGTGTGTTTTCTAAACGTGCGACTCTGTTCTGTTTTGTAATTCAGTTCAAGGGTAGCGGTTTTTACATTCCCTCTGTAAGTGATATCTTATGATAAGTGTCTTTTTCTGTGTGACTTATTTCACTTAGAATCGTCGTACCTAAATCCACTCATCATGCTGCTCCTAGCCTTATGACGTTGATTTCATGGCTGAGTGATATTCCATTGTACATAAGGACCACAACTTCTTTATCCATTCTTCTCTTTCTTGGGATGTTTCAGGTGTAACGAAGTGGAGGTTCTTGTCAACAGAGCAGCCCTAAACTTTGGGGTGCCTGTGTCTTGCTGATTTTTAGTTTTCCCAATTTATATGCCCATGAGTGGAAGTGCCCTATGCTCTCTAAGCTGAGTTTTTTAGATGTTTCAGGACACACCGTACACTTCTCCAGAGTGGCTGTTGGCAATTTACAGCCCACCCATCAGCGTAGCAAGGCTCCCATTTCTCCATGGCCTGTCCTGCATTTCTGGTTTTGACACTTTATTCAGCATGGCCCTTTTGACCGATGGGAAGCGAGACTTCTTTGTAGCGCTGATTTGCCTTTCCAGGCTGCTTGGTTGGCCAAAAAGGGCGTATGCGTTTTTTCCTGAATATATTCAGGAAAAAACGCATACGCCCTTTTTGGCCAAGGGCATCATTGTCGAGGTTTTGCCGCTTTTCCTGTGCTTTAAAGGCGATTCGAATGTACCTCCTGAAATCTGTTTCCTGCAATTCTGCCTTGCTTTCAAATCCTCTTCGTAGCCTTCCCTCCATATATTTGTGGACGAGAGTTATCATTTCTAACTCTGCAGGTTTGTGAATTGCATTGCCCCTGAGCTCCATTTTTCAACTCGCTTTCTTGGGAGCTGGCCGCAAAAGCGCAGGATTGCTTCAGGCCCTATTCTGGCTCCGGGCGGCAGGCTGAGCCTGTGGTTAATTCTGCTACCTGATGGGAAAATAGAGTGACCTGTGCCTGTCTCAACACCTAGAGCTAGTCTCTCATTGGTTCCCCCTCTTCCCGTTCATCCTCAGGACAAATTGCAACGTGTACGGAACAGGAGGTTAAAGGTGCTGATTCTCCAAGGAGGGAGATTGCTAGTAAAGCGGCTGGAATGGCGAACCGGAGCACAAGGAGATGAGAAATGAGGTGCGTTTTAGAAACCTTTCCCGGTCACACGGTGTACCATCTTCTGGGTTTCTCGTGCATGTTTTCGACGTAGGAAGATGCCCTTGAACCTGGAGATTTGGGACCCATGGGATGGGTACCACGCCGTATTACTTTACAGGGTCTGCGTTAGCTCACCCAACCTCACCAAACCTCTCAGCCCCAAGAGTGTCCACCCTTATGTCTCAATCAGCTGTGGGTCTAGATATGGTCAATCCAGGTGGCATCGCAGCCCCTGAACGAATTTTGTAAGAATTTCTCTCTCTTTCACTGTCTTTGTTTCACGGGTTTTTAAAAGTAATTGATTTTTATAATAGGGTTTAGCTGCTTTGCACTGCTGTGTTTATGCCGCTTTACACCCACTTGACTCACTTACAGAGAGATATCAATACATAGGTTTTAAGATTCTTACTAGTCAGATATCTTCTTGGGCGGTGAATAGGGGGCGTTGAGTCCAGTTCACTGAGCAAGGAGTAGGTCTTGTCTATTACATATTGGGTTTATGGAACGGTATCTGAGCTAATTTGAAACCCTTGTTTTATGCATCACCCCACCTCACCTTTCCCGTTAAGCAGCCATAGTGTGTTTTCTAAACGTGCGACTCTGTTCTGTTTTGTAATTCAGGTCAAGGGTAGCGGTTTTTACATTCCCTCTGTAAGTGATATCTTATGATAAGTGTCTTTTTCTGTGTGACTTATTTCACTTAGAATCGTCGTACCTAAATCCACTCATCATGCTGCTCCTAGCCTTATGACGTTGATTTCATGGCTGAGTGATATTCCATTGTACATAAGGACCACAACTTCTTTATCCATTCTTCTCTTTCCTGGGATGTTTCAGGTGTAACGAAGTGGAGGTTCTTGTCAACAGAGCAGCCCTAAACTTTGGGGTGCCTGTGTCTTGCTGATTTTTAGTTTTCCCAATTTATACGCCCATGAGTGGAAGTGCCCTATGCTCTCTAAGCTGAGTTTTTTAGATGTTTCAGGACACACCGTACACTTCTCCAGAGTGGCTGTTGGCAATTTACAGCCCGCCCATCAACGTAGCAAGGCTCCCATTTCTCCATGGCCTGTCCTGCATTTCTGGTTTTGACACTTTATTCAGCATGGCCCTTTTGACCGATGGGAAGCGAGACTTCTTTGTAGCGCTGATTTGCCTTTCCAGGTTGCTTGGTTGGCCAAAAAGGGCGTATGCGTTTTTTCCTGAATATATTCAGGAAAAAACGCATACGCCCTTTTTGGCCAAGGGCATCATTGTCGAGGTTTTGCCGCTTTTCCTGTGCTTTAAAGGCGATTCGAATGTACCTCCTGAAATCTGTTTCCTGCAATTCTGCCTTGCTTTCAAATCCTCTTCGTAGCCTTCCCTCCATATATTTGTGGACGAGAGTTATCATTTCTAACTCTGCAGGTTTGTGAATTGCAGTGCCCCTGAGCTCCATTTTTCAACTCGCTTTCTTGGGAGCTGGCCGCAAAAGCGCAGGATTGCTTCAGGCCCTATTCTGGCTCCGGGCGGCAGGCTGAGCCTGTGGTTAATTCTGCTACCTGATGGGAAAATAGAGTGACCTGTGCCTGTCCCAACACCTAGAGCTAGTCTCTCATTGGTTCCCCCTCTTCCCGTTCATCCTCAGGACAAATTGCAACGTGTACGGAACAGGAGGTTAAAGGTGCTGATTCTCCAAGGAGGGAGATTGCTAGTAAAGCGGCTGGAATGGCGAACCGGAGCACAAGGAGATGAGAAATGAGGTGCGTTTTAGAAACCTTTCCCGGTCACACGGTGTACCATCTTCTGGGTTTCTCGTGCATGTTTTCGACGTAGGAAGATGCCCTTGACCCTGGAGATTTGGGACCCATGGGATGGGTACCACGCCGTATTACTTTAAAGGGTCTGCGTTTGCTCACCCAACCTCACCAAACCTCTCAGCCCCAAGAGTGTCCACCCTTATGTCTCAATCAGCTGTGGGTCTAGATATGGTCAATCCAGGTGGCATCGCAGCCCCTGAACGAATTTTGTAAGAATTTCTCTCTCTTTCACTGTCTTTGTTTCACGGGTTTTTAAAAGTAATTGGTTTTTATAATGGGGTTTAGCTGCTTTGCACTGCTGTGTTTATGCCGCTTTACACCTACTTGACTCACTTACAGAGAGATATCACTACATAGGTTTTAAGATTCTTACTAGTCAGATATATTCTTGGGCGGTGAATAGGGGTTGTTGAGTCCAGTTCACTGAGCAAGGAGTAGGTCTTGTCTATTACATATTGGGTTTATGGAACGGTATCTGAGCTAATTTGAAACCCTTGTTTTATGCATCACCCCACCTCACCTTTCCCGTTAAGCAGCCATAGTGTGTTTTCTAAACGTGAGACTCTGTTCTGTTTTGTAATTCAGTTCAAGGGTAGCGGTTTTTACATTCTCTCTGTAAGTGATATCTTATGATAAGTGTCTTTTTCTGTGTGACTTATTTCACTTAGAATCGTCGTACCTAAATCCACTCATCATGCTGCTCCTAGCCTTATGACGTTGATTTCATGGCTGAGTGATATTCCATTGTACATAAGGACCACAACTTCTTTATCCATTCTTCTCTTTCCTGGGATGTTTCAGGTGTAACGAAGTGGAGGTTCTTGTCAACAGAGCAGCCCTAAACTTTGGGGTGCCTGTGTCTTGCTGATTTTTAGTTTTCCCAATTTATACGCCCATGAGTGGAAGTGCCCTATGCTCTCTAAGCTGAGTTTTTTAGATGTTTCAGGACACACCGTACACTTCTCCAGAGTGGCTGTTGGCAATTTACAGCCCGCCCATCAACGTAGCAAGGCTCCCATTTCTCCATGGCCTGTCCTGCATTTCTGGTTTTGACACTTTATTCAGCATGGCCCTTTTGACCGATGGGAAGCGAGACTTCTTTGTAGCGCTGATTTGCCTTTCCAGGTTGCTTGGTTGGCCAAAAAGGGCGTATGCGTTTTTTCCTGAATATATTCAGGAAAAAACGCATACGCCCTTTTTGGCCAAGGGCATCATTGTCGAGGTTTTGCCGCTTTTCCTGTGCTTTAAAGGCGATTCGAATCTACCTCCTGAAATCTGTTTCCTGCAATTCTGCCTTGCTTTCAAATCCTCTTCGTTGCCTTCCCTCCATATATTTGTGGACGAGAGTTATCATTTCTACCTCTGCAGGTTTGTGAATTGCAGTGCCCCTGAGCTCCATTTTTCAACTCGCTTTCTTGGGAGCTGGCCGCAAAAGCGCAGGATTGCTTCAGGCCCTATTGTGGCTCCGGGCGGCAGGCTGAGCCTGTGGTTAATTCTGCTACCTGATGGGAAAATAGAGTGACCTGTGCCTGTCCCAACACCTAGAGCTAGTCTCTCATTGGTTCCCCCTCTTCCCGTTCATCCTCAGGCAAATTGCAACGTGTACGGAACAGGAGGTTAAAGGTGCTGATTCTCCAAGGAGGGAGATTGCTAGTTAAGCGGCTGGAATGGCGAACCGGAGCACAAGGAGATGAGAAATGAGGTGCGTTTTAGAAACCTTTCCCGGTCACACGGTGTACCATCTTCTGGGTTGCTCGTGCATGTTTTCGATGTAGGAAGATGCCCTTGAACCTGGAGATTTGGGACCCATGGGATGGGTACCACGCCGTATTACTTTAAAGGGTCTGCGTTTGCTCACCCAACCTCACCAAACCTCTCAGCCCCAAGAGTGTCCACCCTTATGTCTCAGTCATCTGTGGGTCTAGATATGGTCAATCCAGCTGGCATCGCAGCCCCTGAACGAATTTTGTAAGAATTTCTCTCTCTTTCACTGTCTTTGTTTCACGGGTTTTTAAAAGTAATTGATTTTTATAATAGGGTTTAGCTGCTTTGCACTGCTGTGTTTATGCCGCTTTACACCCACTTGACTCACTTACAGAGAGATATCACTACATAGGTTTTAAGATTCTTACTAGTCAGATATATTCTTGGGCGGTGAATAGGGGTTGTTGAGTCCAGTTCACTGAGCAAGGAGTAGGTCTTGTCTATTACATATTGGGTTTATGGAACGGTATCTGAGCTAATTTGAAACCCTTGTTTTATGCATCACCCCACCTCACCTTTCCCGTTAAGCAGCCATAGTGTGTTTTCTAAACGTGCGACTCTGTTCTGTTTTGTAATTCAGTTCAAGGGTAGCGGTTTTTACATTCTCTCTGTAAGTGATATCTTATGATAAGTGTCTTTTTCTGTGTGACTTATTTCACTTAGAATCGTCGTACCTAAATCCACTCATCATGCTGCTCCTAGCCTTATGACGTTGATTTCATGGCTGAGTGATATTCCATTGTACATAAGGACCACAACTTCTTTATCCATTCTTCTCTTTCCTGGGATGTTTCAGGTGTAACGAAGTGGAGGTTTTTGTCAACAGAGCAGCCCTAAACTTTGGGGTGCCTTTGTCTTGCTGATTTTTAGTTTTCCCAATTTATACGCCCATGAGTGGAAGTGCCCTATGCTCTCTAAGCTGAGTTTTTTAGATGTTTCAGGACACACCGTACAGTTCTCCAGAGTGGCTGTTGGCAATTTACAGCCCGCCCATCAGCGTAGCAAGGCTCCCATTTCTCCATGGCCTGTCCTGCATTTCTGGTTTTGACACTTTATTCAGCATGGCCCTTTTGACCGATGGGAAGCGAGACTTCTTTGTAGCGCTGATTTGCCTTTCCAGGTTGCTTGGTTGGCCAAAAAGGGCGTATGCGTTTTTTCCTGAATATATTCAGGAAAAAACGCATACGCCCTTTTTGGCCAAGGGCATCATTGTCGAGGTTTTGCCGCTTTTCCTGTGCTTTAAAGGCGATTCGAATCTACCTCCTGAAATCTGTTTCCTGCAATTCTGCCTTGCTTTCAAATCCTCTTCGTTGCCTTCCCTCCATATATTTGTGGACGAGAGTTATCATTTCTAACTCTGCAGGTTTGTGAATTGCAGTGCCCCTGAGCTCCATTTTTCAACTCGCTTTCTTGGGAGCTGGCCGCAAAAGCGCAGGATTGCTTCAGGCCCTATTCTGGCTCCGGGCGGCAGGCTGAGCCTGTGGTTCATTCTTCTTCCTGATGGGAAAATAGAGTGACCTGTGCCTGTCCCAACACCTAGAGCTAGTCTCTCATTGGTTCCCCCTCTTCCCGTTCATCCTCAGGAGAAATTGCAACCTGTACGGAACAGGAGGTTAAAGGTGCTGATTCTCCAAGGAGGGAGATTGCTAGTAAAGCGGCTGGAATGGCGAACCGGAGCACAAGGAGATGAGAAATGAGGTGCGTTTTAGAAACCTTTCCCGGTCACACGGTGTACCATCTTCTGGGTTTCTCGTGCATGTTTTCGACGTAGGAAGATGCCCTTGAACCTGGAGATTTGGGACCCATGGGATGGGTACCACGCCGTATTACTTTACAGGGTCTGCGTTAGCTCACCCAACCTCACCAAACCTCTCAGCCCCAAGAGTGTCCACCCTTATGTCTCAATCAGCTGTGGGTCTAGATATGGTCAATCCAGGTGGCATCGCAGCCCCTGAACGAATTTTGTAAGAATTTCTCTCTCTTTCACTGTCTTTGTTTCACGGGTTTTTAAAAGTAATTGATTTTTATAATAGGGTTTAGCTGCTTTGCACTGCTGTGTTTATGCCGCTTTACACCCACTTGACTCACTTACAGAGAGATATCAATACATAGGTTTTAAGATTCTTACTAGTCAGATATCTTCTTGGGCGGTGAATAGGGGTTGTTGAGTCCAGTTCACTGAGCAAGGAGTAGGTCTTGTCTATAACATATTGGGTTTATGGAACGGTATCTGAGCTAATTTGAAACCCTTGTTTTATGCATCACCCCACCTCACCTTTCCCGTTAAGCAGCCATAGTGTGTTTTCTAAACGTGCGACTCTGTTCTGTTTTGTAATTCAGTTCAAGGGTAGCGGTTTTTACATTCTCTCTGTAAGTGATATCTTATGATAAGTGTCTTTTTCTGTGTGACTTATTTCACTTAGAATCGTCGTACCTAAATCCACTCATCATGCTGCTCCTAGCCTTATGACGTTGATTTCATGGCTGAGTGATATTCCATTGTACATAAGGACCACAACTTCTTTATCCATTCTTCTCTTTCCTGGGATGTTTAAGGTGTAACGAAGTGGAGGTTCTTGTCAACAGAGCAGCCCCAAACTTTGGGGTGCCTGTGTCTTGCTGATTTTTAGTTTTCCCAATTTATACGCCCATGAGTGGAAGTGCCCTATGCTCTCTAAGCTGAGTTTTTTAGATGTTTCAGGACACACCGTACAGTTCTCCAGAGTGGCTGTTGGCAATTTACAGCCCGCCCATCAGCGTAGCAAGGCTCCCATTTCTCCATGGCCTGTCCTGCATTTCTGGTTTTGACACTTTATTCAGCATGGCCCTTTTGACCGATGGGAAGCGAGACTTCTTTGTAGCGCTGATTTGCCTTTCCAGGTTGCTTGGTTGGCCAAAAAGGGCGTATGCGTTTTTTCCTGAATATATTCAGGAAAAAACGCATACGCCCTTTTTGGCCAAGGGCATCATTGTCGAGGTTTTGCCGCTTTTCCTGTGCTTTAAAGGCGATTCGAATCTACCTCCTGAAATCTGTTTCCTGCAATTCTGCCTTGCTTTCAAATCCTCTTCGTAGCCTTCCCTCCATATATTTGTGGACGAGAGTTATCATTTCTAACTCTGCAGGTTTGTGAATTGCAGTGCCCCTGAGCTCCATTTTTCAACTCGCTTTCTTGGGAGCTGGCCGCAAAAGCGCAGGATTGCTTCAGGCCCTATTCTGGCTCCGGGCGGCAGGCTGAGCCTGTGGTTAATTCTGCTACCTGATGGGAAAATAGAGTGACCTGTGCCTGTCCCAACACCTAGAGCTAGTCTCTCATTGGTTCCCCCTCTTCCCGTTCATCCTCAGGACAAATTGCAACGTGTACGGAACAGGAGGTTAAAGGTGCTGATTCTCCAAGGAGGGAGATTGCTAGTAAAGCGGCTGGAATGGCGAACCGGAGCACAAGGAGATGAGAAATGAGGTGCGTTTTAGAAACCTTTCCCGGTCACACGGTGTACCATCTTCTGGGTTGCTCGTGCATGTTTTCGACGTAGGAAGATGCCCTTGAACCTGGAGATTTGGGACCCATGGGATGGGTACCACGCCGTATTACTTTAAAGGGTCTGCGTTTGCTCACCCAACCTCACCAAACCTCTCAGCCCCAAGAGTGTCCACCCTTATGTCTCAATCAGCTGTGGGTCTAGATATGGTCAATCCAGGTGGCATCGCAGCCCCTGAACGAATTTTGTAAGAATTTCTCTCTCTTTCACTGTCTTTGTTTCACGGGTTTTTAAAAGTAATTGGTTTTTATAATGGGGTTTAGCTGCTTTGCACTGCTGTGTTTATGCCGCTTTACACCTACTTGACTCACTTACAGAGAGATATCACTACATAGGTTTTAAGATTCTTACTAGTCAGATATATTCTTGGGCGGTGAATAGGGGTTGTTGAGTCCAGTTCACTGAGCAAGGAGTAGGTCTTGTCTATTACATATTGGGTTTATGGAACGGTATCTGAGCTAATTTGAAACCCTTGTTTTATGCATCACCCCACCTCACCTTTCCCGTTAAGCAGCCATAGTGTGTTTTCTAAACGTGAGACTCTGTTCTGTTTTGTAATTCAGTTCAAGGGTAGCGGTTTTTACATTCTCTCTGTAAGTGATATCTTATGATAAGTGTCTTTTTCTGTGTGACTTATTTCACTTAGAATCGTCGTACCTAAATCCACTCATCATGCTGCTCCTAGCCTTATGACGTTGATTTCATGGCTGAGTGATATTCCATTGTACATAAGGACCACAACTTCTTTATCCATTCTTCTCTTTCCTGGGATGTTTCAGGTGTAACGAAGTGGAGGTTCTTGTCAACAGAGCAGCCCTAAACTTTGGGGTGCCTGTGTCTTGCTGATTTTTAGTTTTCCCAATTTATATGCCCATGAGTGGAAGTGCCCTATGCTCTCTAAGCTGAGTTTTTTAGATGTTTCAGGACACACCGTACACTTCTCCAGAGTGGCTGTTGGCAATTTACAGCCCACTCATCAGCGTAGCAAGGCTCCCATTTCTCCATGGCCTGTCCTGCATTTCTGGTTTTGACACTTTATTCAGCATGGCCCTTTTGACCGATGGGAAGCGAGACTTCTTTGTAGCGCTGATTTGCCTTTCCAGGCTGCTTGGTTGGCCAAAAAGGGCGTATGCGTTTTTTCCTGAATATATTCAGGAAAAAACGCATACGCCCTTTTTGGCCAAGGGCATCATTGTCGAGGTTTTGCCGCTTTTCCTGTGCTTTAAAGGCGATTCGAATCTACCTCCTGAAATCTGTTTCCTGCAATTCTGCCTTGCTTTCAAATCCTCTTCGTAGCCTTCCCTCCATATATTTGTGGACGAGAGTTATCATTTCTAACTCTGCAGGTTTGTGAATTGCATTGCCCCTGAGCTCCATTTTTCAACTCGCTTTCTTGGGAGCTGGCCGCAAAAGCGCAGGATTGCTTCAGGCCCTATTCTGGCTCCGGGCGGCAGGTTGAGCCTCTGGTTAATTCTGCTACCTGATGGGAAAATAGAGTGACCTGTGCCTGTCCCAACACCTAGAGCTAGTCTCTCATTGGTTCCCCCTCTTCCCGTTCATCCTCAGGACAAATTGCAACGTGTACGGAACAGGAGGTTAAAGGTGCTGATTCTCCCAGGAGGGAGATTGCTAGTAAAGCGGCTGGAATGGCGAACCGGAGCTCAAGGAGATGAGAAATGAGGTGCGTTTTAGAAACCTTTCCCGGTCACACGGTGTACCATCTTCTGGGTTTCTCGTGCATGTTTTCGACGTAGGAAGATGCCCTTGAACCTGGAGATTTGGGACCCATGGGATGGGTACCACGCCGTATTACTTTACAGGGTCTGCGTTAGCTCACCCAACCTCACCAAACCTCTCAGCCCCAAGAGTGTCCACCCTTATGTCTCAATCAGCTGTGGGTCTAGATATGGTCAATCCAGGTGGCATCGCAGCCCCTGAACGAATTTTGTAAGAATTTCTCTCTCTTTCACTGTCTTTGTTTCACGGGTTTTTAAAAGTAATTGATTTTTATAATAGGGTTTAGCAGCTTTGCACTGCTGTGTTTATGCCGCTTTACACCCACTTGACTCACTTACAGAGAGATATCAATACATAGGTTTTAAGATTCTTACTAGTCAGATATCTTCTTGGGCGGTGAATAGGGGGCGTTGAGTCCAGTTCACTGAGCAAGGAGTAGGTCTTGTCTATTACATATTGGGTTTATGGAACGGTATCTGAGCTAATTTGAAACCCTTGTTTTATGCATCACCCCACCTCACCTTTCCCGTTAAGCAGCCATAGTGTGTTTTCTAAACGTGCGACTCTGTTCTGTTTTGTAATTCAGTTCAAGGGTAGCGGTTTTTACATTCCCTCTGTAAGTGATATCTTATGATAAGTGTCTTTTTCTGTGTGACTTATTTCACTTAGAATCGTCGTACCTAAATCCACTCATCATGCTGCTCCTAGCCTTATGACGTTGATTTCATGGCTGAGTGATATTCCATTGTACATAAGGACCACAACTTCTTTATCCATTCTTCTCTTTCTTGGGATGTTTCAGGTGTAACGAAGTGGAGGTTCTTGTCAACAGAGCAGCCCTAAACTTTGGGGTGCCTGTGTCTTGCTGATTTTTAGTTTTCCCAATTTATATGCCCATGAGTGGAAGTGCCCTATGCTCTCTAAGCTGAGTTTTTTAGATGTTTCAGGACACACCGTACACTTCTCCAGAGTGGCTGTTGGCAATTTACAGCCCACCCATCAGCGTAGCAAGGCTCCCATTTCTCCATGGCCTGTCCTGCATTTCTGGTTTTGACACTTTATTCAGCATGGCCCTTTTGACCGATGGGAAGCGAGACTTCTTTGTAGCGCTGATTTGCCTTTCCAGGCTGCTTGGTTGGCCAAAAAGGGCGTATGCGTTTTTTCCTGAATATATTCAGGAAAAAACGCATACGCCCTTTTTGGCCAAGGGCATCATTGTCGAGGTTTTGCCGCTTTTCCTGTGCTTTAAAGGCGATTCGAATGTACCTCCTGAAATCTGTTTCCTGCAATTCTGCCTTGCTTTCAAATCCTCTTCGTAGCCTTCCCTCCATATATTTGTGGACGAGAGTTATCATTTCTAACTCTGCAGGTTTGTGAATTGCATTGCCCCTGAGCTCCATTTTTCAACTCGCTTTCTTGGGAGCTGGCCGCAAAAGCGCAGGATTGCTTCAGGCCCTATTCTGGCTCCGGGCGGCAGGCTGAGCCTGTGGTTAATTCTGCTACCTGATGGGAAAATAGAGTGACCTGTGCCTGTCTCAACACCTAGAGCTAGTCTCTCATTGGTTCCCCCTCTTCCCGTTCATCCTCAGGACAAATTGCAACGTGTACGGAACAGGAGGTTAAAGGTGCTGATTCTCCAAGGAGGGAGATTGCTAGTAAAGCGGCTGGAATGGCGAACCGGAGCACAAGGAGATGAGAAATGAGGTGCGTTTTAGAAACCTTTCCCGGTCACACGGTGTACCATCTTCTGGGTTTCTCGTGCATGTTTTCGACGTAGGAAGATGCCCTTGAACCTGGAGATTTGGGACCCATGGGATGGGTACCACGCCGTATTACTTTACAGGGTCTGCGTTAGCTCACCCAACCTCACCAAACCTCTCAGCCCCAAGAGTGTCCACCCTTATGTCTCAATCAGCTGTGGGTCTAGATATGGTCAATCCAGGTGGCATCGCAGCCCCTGAACGAATTTTGTAAGAATTTCTCTCTCTTTCACTGTCTTTGTTTCACGGGTTTTTAAAAGTAATTGATTTTTATAATAGGGTTTAGCTGCTTTGCACTGCTGTGTTTATGCCGCTTTACACCCACTTGACTCACTTACAGAGAGATATCAATACATAGGTTTTAAGATTCTTACTAGTCAGATATCTTCTTGGGCGGTGAATAGGGGGCGTTGAGTCCAGTTCACTGAGCAAGGAGTAGGTCTTGTCTATTACATATTGGGTTTATGGAACGGTATCTGAGCTAATTTGAAACCCTTGTTTTATGCATCACCCCACCTCACCTTTCCCGTTAAGCAGCCATAGTGTGTTTTCTAAACGTGCGACTCTGTTCTGTTTTGTAATTCAGGTCAAGGGTAGCGGTTTTTACATTCCCTCTGTAAGTGATATCTTATGATAAGTGTCTTTTTCTGTGTGACTTATTTCACTTAGAATCGTCGTACCTAAATCCACTCATCATGCTGCTCCTAGCCTTATGACGTTGATTTCATGGCTGAGTGATATTCCATTGTACATAAGGACCACAACTTCTTTATCCATTCTTCTCTTTCCTGGGATGTTTCAGGTGTAACGAAGTGGAGGTTCTTGTCAACAGAGCAGCCCTAAACTTTGGGGTGCCTGTGTCTTGCTGATTTTTAGTTTTCCCAATTTATACGCCCATGAGTGGAAGTGCCCTATGCTCTCTAAGCTGAGTTTTTTAGATGTTTCAGGACACACCGTACACTTCTCCAGAGTGGCTGTTGGCAATTTACAGCCCGCCCATCAACGTAGCAAGGCTCCCATTTCTCCATGGCCTGTCCTGCATTTCTGGTTTTGACACTTTATTCAGCATGGCCCTTTTGACCGATGGGAAGCGAGACTTCTTTGTAGCGCTGATTTGCCTTTCCAGGTTGCTTGGTTGGCCAAAAAGGGCGTATGCGTTTTTTCCTGAATATATTCAGGAAAAAACGCATACGCCCTTTTTGGCCAAGGGCATCATTGTCGAGGTTTTGCCGCTTTTCCTGTGCTTTAAAGGCGATTCGAATGTACCTCCTGAAATCTGTTTCCTGCAATTCTGCCTTGCTTTCAAATCCTCTTCGTAGCCTTCCCTCCATATATTTGTGGACGAGAGTTATCATTTCTAACTCTGCAGGTTTGTGAATTGCAGTGCCCCTGAGCTCCATTTTTCAACTCGCTTTCTTGGGAGCTGGCCGCAAAAGCGCAGGATTGCTTCAGGCCCTATTCTGGCTCCGGGCGGCAGGCTGAGCCTGTGGTTAATTCTGCTACCTGATGGGAAAATAGAGTGACCTGTGCCTGTCCCAACACCTAGAGCTAGTCTCTCATTGGTTCCCCCTCTTCCCGTTCATCCTCAGGACAAATTGCAACGTGTACGGAACAGGAGGTTAAAGGTGCTGATTCTCCAAGGAGGGAGATTGCTAGTAAAGCGGCTGGAATGGCGAACCGGAGCACAAGGAGATGAGAAATGAGGTGCGTTTTAGAAACCTTTCCCGGTCACACGGTGTACCATCTTCTGGGTTTCTCGTGCATGTTTTCGACGTAGGAAGATGCCCTTGACCCTGGAGATTTGGGACCCATGGGATGGGTACCACGCCGTATTACTTTAAAGGGTCTGCGTTTGCTCACCCAACCTCACCAAACCTCTCAGCCCCAAGAGTGTCCACCCTTATGTCTCAATCAGCTGTGGGTCTAGATATGGTCAATCCAGGTGGCATCGCAGCCCCTGAACGAATTTTGTAAGAATTTCTCTCTCTTTCACTGTCTTTGTTTCACGGGTTTTTAAAAGTAATTGGTTTTTATAATGGGGTTTAGCTGCTTTGCACTGCTGTGTTTATGCCGCTTTACACCTACTTGACTCACTTACAGAGAGATATCACTACATAGGTTTTAAGATTCTTACTAGTCAGATATATTCTTGGGCGGTGAATAGGGGTTGTTGAGTCCAGTTCACTGAGCAAGGAGTAGGTCTTGTCTATTACATATTGGGTTTATGGAACGGTATCTGAGCTAATTTGAAACCCTTGTTTTATGCATCACCCCACCTCACCTTTCCCGTTAAGCAGCCATAGTGTGTTTTCTAAACGTGAGACTCTGTTCTGTTTTGTAATTCAGTTCAAGGGTAGCGGTTTTTACATTCTCTCTGTAAGTGATATCTTATGATAAGTGTCTTTTTCTGTGTGACTTATTTCACTTAGAATCGTCGTACCTAAATCCACTCATCATGCTGCTCCTAGCCTTATGACGTTGATTTCATGGCTGAGTGATATTCCATTGTACATAAGGACCACAACTTCTTTATCCATTCTTCTCTTTCCTGGGATGTTTCAGGTGTAACGAAGTGGAGGTTCTTGTCAACAGAGCAGCCCTAAACTTTGGGGTGCCTGTGTCTTGCTGATTTTTAGTTTTCCCAATTTATATGCCCATGAGTGGAAGTGCCCTATGCTCTCTAAGCTGAGTTTTTTAGATGTTTCAGGACACACCGTACACTTCTCCAGAGTGGCTGTTGGCAATTTACAGCCCGCCCATCAGCGTAGCAAGGCTCCCATTTCTCCATGGCCTGTCCTGCATTTCTGGTTTTGACACTTTATTCAGCATGGCCCTTTTGACCGATGGGAAGCGAGACTTCTTTGTAGCGCTGATTTGCCTTTCCAGGTTGCTTGGTTGGCCAAAAAGGGCGTATGCGTTTTTTCCTGAATATATTCAGGAAAAAACGCATACGCCCTTTTTGGCCAAGGGCATCATTGTCGAGGTTTTGCCGCTTTTCCTGTGCTTTAAAGGCGATTCGAATCTACCTCCTGAAATCTGTTTCCTGCAATTCTGCCTTGCTTTCAAATCCTCTTCGTTGCCTTCCCTCCATATATTTGTGGACGAGAGTTATCATTTCTACCTCTGCAGGTTTGTGAATTGCAGTGCCCCTGAGCTCCATTTTTCAACTCGCTTTCTTGGGAGCTGGCCGCAAAAGCGCAGGATTGCTTCAGGCCCTATTGTGGCTCCGGGCGGCAGGCTGAGCCTGTGGTTAATTCTGCTACCTGATGGGAAAATAGAGTGACCTGTGCCTGTCCCAACACCTAGAGCTAGTCTCTCATTGGTTCCCCCTCTTCCCGTTCATCCTCAGGCAAATTGCAACGTGTACGGAACAGGAGGTTAAAGGTGCTGATTCTCCAAGGAGGGAGATTGCTAGTTAAGCGGCTGGAATGGCGAACCGGAGCACAAGGAGATGAGAAATGAGGTGCGTTTTAGAAACCTTTCCCGGTCACACGGTGTACCATCTTCTGGGTTGCTCGTGCATGTTTTCGATGTAGGAAGATGCCCTTGAACCTGGAGATTTGGGACCCATGGGATGGGTACCACGCCGTATTACTTTAAAGGGTCTGCGTTTGCTCACCCAACCTCACCAAACCTCTCAGCCCCAAGAGTGTCCACCCTTATGTCTCAGTCATCTGTGGGTCTAGATATGGTCAATCCAGCTGGCATCGCAGCCCCTGAACGAATTTTGTAAGAATTTCTCTCTCTTTCACTGTCTTTGTTTCACGGGTTTTTAAAAGTAATTGATTTTTATAATAGGGTTTAGCTGCTTTGCACTGCTGTGTTTATGCCGCTTTACACCCACTTGACTCACTTACAGAGAGATATCACTACATAGGTTTTAAGATTCTTACTAGTCAGATATATTCTTGGGCGGTGAATAGGGGTTGTTGAGTCCAGTTCACTGAGCAAGGAGTAGGTCTTGTCTATTACATATTGGGTTTATGGAACGGTATCTGAGCTAATTTGAAACCCTTGTTTTATGCATCACCCCACCTCACCTTTCCCGTTAAGCAGCCATAGTGTGTTTTCTAAACGTGCGACTCTGTTCTGTTTTGTAATTCAGTTCAAGGGTAGCGGTTTTTACATTCTCTCTGTAAGTGATATCTTATGATAAGTGTCTTTTTCTGTGTGACTTATTTCACTTAGAATCGTCGTACCTAAATCCACTCATCATGCTGCTCCTAGCCTTATGACGTTGATTTCATGGCTGAGTGATATTCCATTGTACATAAGGACCACAACTTCTTTATCCATTCTTCTCTTTCCTGGGATGTTTCAGGTGTAACGAAGTGGAGGTTTTTGTCAACAGAGCAGCCCTAAACTTTGGGGTGCCTTTGTCTTGCTGATTTTTAGTTTTCCCAATTTATACGCCCATGAGTGGAAGTGCCCTATGCTCTCTAAGCTGAGTTTTTTAGATGTTTCAGGACACACCGTACAGTTCTCCAGAGTGGCTGTTGGCAATTTACAGCCCGCCCATCAGCGTAGCAAGGCTCCCATTTCTCCATGGCCTGTCCTGCATTTCTGGTTTTGACACTTTATTCAGCATGGCCCTTTTGACCGATGGGAAGCGAGACTTCTTTGTAGCGCTGATTTGCCTTTCCAGGTTGCTTGGTTGGCCAAAAAGGGCGTATGCGTTTTTTCCTGAATATATTCAGGAAAAAACGCATACGCCCTTTTTGGCCAAGGGCATCATTGTCGAGGTTTTGCCGCTTTTCCTGTGCTTTAAAGGCGATTCGAATCTACCTCCTGAAATCTGTTTCCTGCAATTCTGCCTTGCTTTCAAATCCTCTTCGTTGCCTTCCCTCCATATATTTGTGGACGAGAGTTATCATTTCTAACTCTGCAGGTTTGTGAATTGCAGTGCCCCTGAGCTCCATTTTTCAACTCGCTTTCTTGGGAGCTGGCCGCAAAAGCGCAGGATTGCTTCAGGCCCTATTCTGGCTCCGGGCGGCAGGCTGAGCCTGTGGTTCATTCTTCTTCCTGATGGGAAAATAGAGTGACCTGTGCCTGTCCCAACACCTAGAGCTAGTCTCTCATTGGTTCCCCCTCTTCCCGTTCATCCTCAGGAGAAATTGCAACCTGTACGGAACAGGAGGTTAAAGGTGCTGATTCTCCAAGGAGGGAGATTGCTAGTAAAGCGGCTGGAATGGCGAACCGGAGCACAAGGAGATGAGAAATGAGGTGCGTTTTAGAAACCTTTCCCGGTCACACGGTGTACCATCTTCTGGGTTTCTCGTGCATGTTTTCGACGTAGGAAGATGCCCTTGAACCTGGAGATTTGGGACCCATGGGATGGGTACCACGCCGTATTACTTTACAGGGTCTGCGTTAGCTCACCCAACCTCACCAAACCTCTCAGCCCCAAGAGTGTCCACCCTTATGTCTCAATCAGCTGTGGGTCTAGATATGGTCAATCCAGGTGGCATCGCAGCCCCTGAACGAATTTTGTAAGAATTTCTCTCTCTTTCACTGTCTTTGTTTCACGGGTTTTTAAAAGTAATTGATTTTTATAATAGGGTTTAGCTGCTTTGCACTGCTGTGTTTATGCCGCTTTACACCCACTTGACTCACTTACAGAGAGATATCAATACATAGGTTTTAAGATTCTTACTAGTCAGATATCTTCTTGGGCGGTGAATAGGGGTTGTTGAGTCCAGTTCACTGAGCAAGGAGTAGGTCTTGTCTATAACATATTGGGTTTATGGAACGGTATCTGAGCTAATTTGAAACCCTTGTTTTATGCATCACCCCACCTCACCTTTCCCGTTAAGCAGCCATAGTGTGTTTTCTAAACGTGCGACTCTGTTCTGTTTTGTAATTCAGTTCAAGGGTAGCGGTTTTTACATTCTCTCTGTAAGTGATATCTTATGATAAGTGTCTTTTTCTGTGTGACTTATTTCACTTAGAATCGTCGTACCTAAATCCACTCATCATGCTGCTCCTAGCCTTATGACGTTGATTTCATGGCTGAGTGATATTCCATTGTACATAAGGACCACAACTTCTTTATCCATTCTTCTCTTTCCTGGGATGTTTAAGGTGTAACGAAGTGGAGGTTCTTGTCAACAGAGCAGCCCCAAACTTTGGGGTGCCTGTGTCTTGCTGATTTTTAGTTTTCCCAATTTATACGCCCATGAGTGGAAGTGCCCTATGCTCTCTAAGCTGAGTTTTTTAGATGTTTCAGGACACACCGTACAGTTCTCCAGAGTGGCTGTTGGCAATTTACAGCCCGCCCATCAGCGTAGCAAGGCTCCCATTTCTCCATGGCCTGTCCTGCATTTCTGGTTTTGACACTTTATTCAGCATGGCCCTTTTGACCGATGGGAAGCGAGACTTCTTTGTAGCGCTGATTTGCCTTTCCAGGTTGCTTGGTTGGCCAAAAAGGGCGTATGCGTTTTTTCCTGAATATATTCAGGAAAAAACGCATACGCCCTTTTTGGCCAAGGGCATCATTGTCGAGGTTTTGCCGCTTTTCCTGTGCTTTAAAGGCGATTCGAATCTACCTCCTGAAATCGGTTTCCTGCAATTCTGCCTTGCTTTCAAATCCTCTTCGTAGCCTTCCCTCCATATATTTGTGGACGAGAGTTATCATTTCTAACTCTGCAGGTTTGTGAATTGCAGTGCCCCTGAGCTCCATTTTTCAACTCGCTTTCTTGGGAGCTGGCCGCAAAAGCGCAGGATTGCTTCAGGCCCTATTCTGGCTCCGGGCGGCAGGCTGAGCCTGTGGTTAATTCTGCTACCTGATGGGAAAATAGAGTGACCTGTGCCTGTCCCAACACCTAGAGCTAGTCTCTCATTGGTTCCCCCTCTTCCCGTTCATCCTCAGGACAAATTGCAACGTGTACGGAACAGGAGGTTAAAGGTGCTGATTCTCCAAGGAGGGAGATTGCTAGTAAAGCGGCTGGAATGGCGAACCGGAGCACAAGGAGATGAGAAATGAGGTGCGTTTTAGAAACCTTTCCCGGTCACACGGTGTACCATCTTCTGGGTTGCTCGTGCATGTTTTCGACGTAGGAAGATGCCCTTGAACCTGGAGATTTGGGACCCATGGGATGGGTACCACGCCGTATTACTTTAAAGGGTCTGCGTTTGCTCACCCAACCTCACCAAACCTCTCAGCCCCAAGAGTGTCCACCCTTATGTCTCAATCAGCTGTGGGTCTAGATATGGTCAATCCAGGTGGCATCGCAGCCCCTGAACGAATTTTGTAAGAATTTCTCTCTCTTTCACTGTCTTTGTTTCACGGGTTTTTAAAAGTAATTGGTTTTTATAATGGGGTTTAGCTGCTTTGCACTGCTGTGTTTATGCCGCTTTACACCTACTTGACTCACTTACAGAGAGATATCACTACATAGGTTTTAAGATTCTTACTAGTCAGATATATTCTTGGGCGGTGAATAGGGGTTGTTGAGTCCAGTTCACTGAGCAAGGAGTAGGTCTTGTCTATTACATATTGGGTTTATGGAACGGTATCTGAGCTAATTTGAAACCCTTGTTTTATGCATCACCCCACCTCACCTTTCCCGTTAAGCAGCCATAGTGTGTTTTCTAAACGTGAGACTCTGTTCTGTTTTGTAATTCAGTTCAAGGGTAGCGGTTTTTACATTCTCTCTGTAAGTGATATCTTATGATAAGTGTCTTTTTCTGTGTGACTTATTTCACTTAGAATCGTCGTACCTAAATCCACTCATCATGCTGCTCCTAGCCTTATGACGTTGATTTCATGGCTGAGTGATATTCCATTGTACATAAGGACCACAACTTCTTTATCCATTCTTCTCTTTCCTGGGATGTTTCAGGTGTAACGAAGTGGAGGTTCTTGTCAACAGAGCAGCCCTAAACTTTGGGGTGCCTGTGTCTTGCTGATTTTTAGTTTTCCCAATTTATATGCCCATGAGTGGAAGTGCCCTATGCTCTCTAAGCTGAGTTTTTTAGATGTTTCAGGACACACCGTACACTTCTCCAGAGTGGCTGTTGGCAATTTACAACCCGCCCATCAGCGTAGCAAGGCTCCCATTTCTCCATGGCCTGTCCTGCATTTCTGGTTTTGACACTTTATTCAGCATGGCCCTTTTGACCGATGGGAAGCGAGACTTCTTTGTAGCGCTGATTTGCCTTTCCAGGTTGCTTGGTTGGCCAAAAAGGGCGTATGCGTTTTTTCCTGAATATATTCAGGAAAAAACGCATACGCCCTTTTTGGCCAAGGGCATCATTGTCGAGGTTTTGCCGCTTTTCCTGTGCTTTAAAGGCGATTCGAATCTACCTCCTGAAATCTGTTTCCTGCAATTCTGCCTTGCTTTCAAATCCTCTTCGTTGCCTTCCCTCCATATATTTGTGGACGAGAGTTATCATTTCTAACTCTGCAGGTTTGTGAATTGCAGTGCCCCTGAGCTCCATTTTTCAACTCGCTTTCTTGGGAGCTGGCCGCAAAAGCGCAGGATTGCTTCAGGCCCTATTCTGGCTCCGGGCGGCAGGCTGAGCCTGTGGTTCATTCTTCTTCCTGATGGGAAAATAGAGTGACCTGTGCCTGTCCCAACACCTAGAGCTAGTCTCTCATTGGTTCCCCCTCTTCCCGTTCATCCTCAGGAGAAATTGCAACCTGTACGGAACAGGAGGTTAAAGGTGCTGATTCTCCAAGGAGGGAGATTGCTAGTAAAGCGGCTGGAATGGCGAACCGGAGCACAAGGAGATGAGAAATGAGGTGCGTTTTAGAAACCTTTCCCGGTCACACGGTGTACCATCTTCTGGGTTTCTCGTGCATGTTTTCGACGTAGGAAGATGCCCTTGAACCTGGAGATTTGGGACCCATGGGATGGGTACCACGCCGTATTACTTTACAGGGTCTGCGTTAGCTCACCCAACCTCACCAAACCTCTCAGCCCCAAGAGTGTCCACCCTTATGTCTCAATCAGCTGTGGGTCTAGATATGGTCAATCCAGGTGGCATCGCAGCCCCTGAACGAATTTTGTAAGAATTTCTCTCTCTTTCACTGTCTTTGTTTCACGGGTTTTTAAAAGTAATTGATTTTTATAA
Organism: Balaenoptera borealis; assembly: GCF_965194805.1. NCBI lineage: Eukaryota > Metazoa > Chordata > Mammalia > Artiodactyla > Balaenopteridae > Balaenoptera > Balaenoptera borealis. The sequence continues at coordinate 84,079 of NW_028123311.1, forward strand.
TAGGGTTTAGCTGCTTTGCACTGCTGTGTTTATGCCGCTTTACACCCACTTGACTCACTTACAGAGAGATATCAATACATAGGTTTTAAGATTCTTACTAGTCAGATATCTTCTTGGGCGGTGAATAGGGGTTGTTGAGTCCAGTTCACTGAGCAAGGAGTAGGTCTTGTCTATAACATATTGGGTTTATGGAACGGTATCTGAGCTAATTTGAAACCCTTGTTTTATGCATCACCCCACCTCACCTTTCCCGTTAAGCAGCCATAGTGTGTTTTCTAAACGTGCGACTCTGTTCTGTTTTGTAATTCAGTTCAAGGGTAGCGGTTTTTACATTCTCTCTGTAAGTGATATCTTATGATAAGTGTCTTTTTCTGTGTGACTTATTTCACTTAGAATCGTCGTACCTAAATCCACTCATCATGCTGCTCCTAGCCTTATGACGTTGATTTCATGGCTGAGTGATATTCCATTGTACATAAGGACCACAACTTCTTTATCCATTCTTCTCTTTCCTGGGATGTTTAAGGTGTAACGAAGTGGAGGTTCTTGTCAACAGAGCAGCCCTAAACTTTGGGGTGCCTGTGTCTTGCTGATTTTTAGTTTTCCCAATTTATACGCCCATGAGTGGAAGTGCCCTATGCTCTCTAAGCTGAGTTTTTTAGATGTTTCAGGACACACCGTACAGTTCTCCAGAGTGGCTGTTGGCAATTTACAGCCCGCCCATCAGCGTAGCAAGGCTCCCATTTCTCCATGGCCTGTCCTGCATTTCTGGTTTTGACACTTTATTCAGCATGGCCCTTTTGACCGATGGGAAGCGAGACTTCTTTGTAGCGCTGATTTGCCTTTCCAGGTTGCTTGGTTGGCCAAAAAGGGCGTATGCGTTTTTTCCTGAATATATTCAGGAAAAAACGCATACGCCCTTTTTGGCCAAGGGCATCATTGTCGAGGTTTTGCCGCTTTTCCTGTGCTTTAAAGGCGATTCGAATCTACCTCCTGAAATCTGTTTCCTGCAATTCTGCCTTGCTTTCAAATCCTCTTCGTTGCCTTCCCTCCATATATTTGTGGACGAGAGTTATCATTTCTAACTCTGCAGGTTTGTGAATTGCAGTGCCCCTGAGCTCCATTTTTCAACTCGCTTTCTTGGGAGCTGGCCTCAAAAGCGCAGGATTGCTTCAGGCCCTATTCTGGCTCCGGGCGGCAGGCTGAGCCTGTGGTTAATTCTGCTTCCTGATGGGAAAATAGAGTGACCTCTGCCTGTCCCAACACCTAGAGCTAGTCTCTCATTGGTTCCCCCTCTTCCCGTTCATCCTCAGGACAAATTGCAACGTGTTCGGAACAGGAGGTGAAAGGTGCTGATTCTCCAAGGAGGGAGATTGCTAGTAAAGCGGCTGGAATGGCGAACCGGAGCACAAGGAGATGAGAAATGAGGTGCGTTTTAGAAACCTTTCCCGATCACACGGTGTACCATCTTCTGGGTTTCTCGTGCATGTTTTCGACGTAGGAAGATGCCCTTGAACCTGGAGATTTGGGACCCATGGGATGGGTACCACGCCGTATTACTTTACAGGGTCTGCGTTAGCTCATCCAACCTCACCAAACCTCTCAGCCCCAAGAGTGTCCACCTTTATGTCTCAATCAGCTGTGGGTCTAGATATGGTCAATCCAGGTGGCATCGCAGCCCCTGAACGAATTTTGTAAGAATTTCTCTCTCTTTCACTGTCTTTGTTTCACGGGTTTTTAAAAGTAATTGATTTTTATAATAGGGTTTAGCTGCTTTGCACTGCTGTGTTTATGCCGCTTTACACCCACTTGACTCACTTACAGAGAGATATCAATACATAGGTTTTAAGATTCTTACTAGTCAGATATATTCTTGGGCGGTGAATAGGGGACGTTGAGTCCAGTTCACTGAGCAAGGAGTAGGTCTTGTCTATTACATATTGGGTTTATGGAACGGTATCTGAGCTAATTTGAAACCCTTGTTTTATGCATCACCCCACCTCACCTTTCCCGTTAAGCAGCCATAGTGTGTTTTCTAAACGTGCGACTCTGTTCTGTTTTGTAATTCAGTTCAAGGGTAGCGGTTTTTACATTCCCTCTGTAAGTGATATCTTATGATAAGTGTCTTTTTCTGTGTGACTTATTTCACTTAGAATCGTCGTACCTAAATCCACTCATCATGCTGCTCCTAGCCTTATGACGTTGATTTCATGGCTGAGTGATATTCCATTGTACCTAAGGACCACAACTTCTTTATCCATTCTTCTCTTTCCTGGGATGTTTAAGGTGTAACGAAGTGGAGGTTCTTGTCAACAGAGCAGCCCTAAACTTTGGGGTGCCTGTGTCTTGCTGATTTTTAGTTTTCCCAATTTATACGCCCATGAGTGGAAGTGCCCTATGCTCTCTAAGCTGAGTTTTTTAGATGTTTCAGGACACACCGTACACTTCTCCAGAGTGGCTGTTGGCAATTTACAGCCCGCCCATCAGCGTAGCAAGGCTCCCATTTCTCCATGGCCTGTCCTGCATTTCTGGTTTTGACACTTTATTCAGCATGGCCCTTTTGACCGATGGGAAGCGAGACTTCTTTGTAGCGCTGATTTGCCTTTCCAGGTTGCTTGGTTGGCCAAAAAGGGCGTATGCGTTTTTTCCTGAATATATTCAGGAAAAAACGCATACGCCCTTTTTGGCCAAGGGCATCATTGTCGAGGTTTTGCCGCTTTTCCTGTGCTTTAAATGCGATTCGAATCTACCTCCTGAAATCTGTTTCCTGCAATTCTGCCTTGCTTTCAAATCCTCTTCGTTGCCTTCCCTCCATATATTTGTGGACGAGAGTTATCATTTCTAACTCTGCAGGTTTGTGAATTGCAGTGCCCCTGAGCTCCATTTTTCAACTCGCTTTCTTGGGAGCTGGCCGCAAAAGCGCAGGATTGCTTCAGGCCCTATTCTGGCTCCGGGCGGCAGGCTGAGCCTGTGGTTAATTCTGCTTCCTGATGGGAAAATAGATTGACCTCTGCCTGTCCCAACACCTAGAGCTAGTCTCTCATTGGTTCCCCCTCTTCCCGTTCATCCTCAGGACAAATTGCAACGTGTTCGGAACAGGAGGTGAAAGGTGCTGATTCTCCAAGGAGGGAGATTGCTAGTAAAGCGGCTGGAATGGCGAACCGGAGCACAAGGAGATGAGAAATGAGGTGCGTTTTAGAAACCTTTCCCGGTCACACGGTGTACCATCTTCTGGGTTGCTCGTGCATGTTTTCGACGTAGGAAGATGCCCTTGAACCTGGAGATTTGGGACCCATGGGATGGGTACCACGCCGTATTACTTTACAGGGTCTGCGTTAGCTCACCCAACCTCACCAAACCTCTCAGCCCCAAGAGTGTCCACCCTTATGTCTCAATCAGCTGTGGGTCTAGATATGGTCAATCCAGGTGGCATCGCAGCCCCTGATCGAATTTTGTAAGAATTTCTCTCTCTTTCACTGTCTTTGTTTCACGGGTTTTTAAAAGTAATTGATTTTTATAATAGGGTTTAGCTGCTTTGCACTGCTGTGTTTATGCCGCTTTACACCCACTTGACTCACTTACAGAGAGATATCAATACATAGGTTTTAAGATTCTTACTAGTCAGATATATTCTTGGGTGGTGAATAGGGGGCGTTGAGTCCAGTTCACTGAGCAAGGAGTAGGTCTTGTCTATTACATATTGGGTTTATGGAACGGTATCTGAGCTAATTTGAAACCCTTGTTTTATGCATCACCCCACCTCACCTTTCCCGTTAAGCAGCCATAGTGTGTTTTCTAAATGTGCGACTCTGTTCTGTTTTGTAATTCAGTTCAAGGGTAGCGGTTTTTACATTCCCTCTGTAAGTGATATCTTATGATAAGTGTCTTTTTCTGTGTGACTTATTTCACTTAGAATCGTCGTACCTAAATCCACTCATCATGCTGCTCCTAGCCTTATGACGTTGATTTCATGGCTGAGTGATATTCCATTGTACATAAGGACCACAACTTCTTTATCCATTCTTCTCTTTCCTGGGATGTTTCAGGTGTAACGAAGTGGAGGTTCTTGTCAACAGAGCAGCCCTAAACTTTGGGGTGCCTGTGTCTTGCTGATTTTTAGTTTTCCCAATTTATACGCCCATGAGTGGAAGTGCCCTATGCTCTCTAAGCTGAGTTTTTTAGATGTTTCAGGACACACCGTACACTTCTCCAGAGTGGCTGTTGGCAATTTACAGCCCGCCCATCAGCGTAGCAAGGCTCCCATTTCTCCATGGCCTGTCCTGCATTTCTGGTTTTGACACTTTATTCAGCATGGCCCTTTTGACCGATGGGAAGCGAGACTTCTTTGTAGCGCTGATTTGCCTTTCCAGGTTGCTTGGTTGGCCAAAAAGGGCGTATGCGTTTTTTCCTGAATATATTCAGGAAAAAACGCATACGCCCTTTTTGGCCAAGGGCATCATTGTCGAGGTTTTGCCGCTTTTCCTGTGCTTTAAAGGCGATTCGAATCTACCTCCTGAAATCTGTTTCCTGCAATTCTGCCTTGCTTTCAAATCCTCTTCGTAGCCTTCCCTCCATATATTTGTGGACGAGAGTTATCATTTCTAACTCTGCAGGTTTGTGAATTGCAGTGCCCCTGAGCTCCATTTTTCAACTCGCTTTCTTGGGAGCTGGCCGCAAAAGCGCAGGATTGCTTCAGGCCCTATTCTGGCTCCGGGCGGGAGGCTGAGCCTGTGGTTAATTCTGCTTCCTGATGGGAAAATAGAGTGACCTCTGCCTGTCCCAACACCTAGAGCTAGTCTCTCATTGGTTCCCCCTCTTCCCGTTCATCCTCAGGACAAATTGCAACGTGTACGGAACAGGAGGTGAAAGGTGCTGATTCTCCAAGGAGGGAGATTGCTAGTAAAGCGGCTGGAATGGCGAACCGGAGCACAAGGAGATGAGAAATGAGGTGCGTTTTAGAAACCTTTCCCAGTCACACGGTGTACCATCTTCTGGGTTTCTCGTGCATGTTTTCGACGTAGGAAGATGCCCTTGAACCTGGAGATTTGGGACCCATGGGATGGGTACCACGCCGTATTACTTTAAAGGGTCTGCGTTAGCTCACCCAACCTCACCAAACCTCTCAGCCCCAAGAGTGTCCACCCTTATGTCTCAATCAGCTGTGGGTCTAGATATGGTCAATCCAGGTGGCATCGCAGCCCCTGAACGAATTTTGTAAGAATTTCTCTCTCTTTCACTGTCTTTGTTTCACGGGTTTTTAAAAGTAATTGATTTTTATAATAGGGTTTAGCTGCTTTGCACTGCTGTGTTTATGCCGCTTTACACCCACTTGACTCACTTACAGAGAGATATCAATACATAGGTTTTAAGATTCTTACTAGTCAGATATCTTCTTGGGCGGTGAATAGGGGGCGTTGAGTCCAGTTCACTGAGCAAGGAGTAGGTCTTGTCTATTACATATTGGGTTTATGGAACGGTATCTGAGCTAATTTGAAACCCTTGTTTTATGCATCACCCCACCTCACCTTTCCCGTTAAGCAGCCATAGTGTGTTTTCTAAACGTGCGACTCTGTTCTGTTTTGTAATTCAGTTCAAGGGTAGCGGTTTTTACATTCCCTCTGTAAGTGATATCTTATGATAAGTGTCTTTTTCTGTGTGACTTATTTCACTTAGAATCGTCGTACCTAAATCCACTCATCATGCTGCTCCTAGCCTTATGACGTTGATTTCATGGCTGAGTGATATTCCATTGTACATAAGGACCACAACTTCTTTATCCATTCTTCTCTTTCCTGGGATGTTTCAGGTGTAACGAAGTGGAGGTTCTTGTCAACAGAGCAGCCCTAAACTTTGGGGTGCCTGTGTCTTGCTGATTTTTAGTTTTCCCAATTTATACGCCCATGAGTGGAAGTGCCCTATGCTCTCTAAGCTGAGTTTTTTAGATGTTTCAGGACACACCGTACACTTCTCCAGAGTGGCTGTTGGCAATTTACAGCCCGCCCATCAGCGTAGCAAGGCTCCCATTTCTCCATGGCCTGTCCTGCATTTCTGGTTTTGACACTTTATTCAGCATGGCCCTTTTGACCGATGGGAAGCGAGACTTCTTTGTAGCGCTGATTTGCCTTTCCAGGTTGCTTGGTTGGCCAAAAAGGGCGTATGCGTTTTTTCCTGAATATATTCAGGAAAAAACGCATACGCCCTTTTTGGCCAAGGGCATCATTGTCGAGGTTTTGCCGCTTTTCCTGTGCTTTAAAGGCGATTCGAATCTACCTCCTGAAATCTGTTTCCTGCAATTCTGCCTTGCTTTCAAATCCTCTTCGTAGCCTTCCCTCCATATATTTGTGGACGAGAGTTATCATTTCTAACTCTGCAGGTTTGTGAATTGCAGTGCCCCTGAGCTCCATTTTTCAACTCGCTTTCTTGGGAGCTGGCCGCAAAAGCGCAGGATTGCTTCAGGCCCTATTCTGGCTCCGGGCGGCAGGCTGAGCCTGTGGTTAATTCTGCTACCTGATGGGAAAATAGAGTGACCTGTGCCTGTCCCAACACCTAGAGCTAGTCTCTCATTGGTTCCCCCTCTTCCCGTTCATCCTCAGGACAAATTGCAACGTGTACGGAACAGGAGGTTAAAGGTGCTGATTCTCCAAGGAGGGAGATTGCTAGTAAAGCGGCTGGAATGGCGAACCGGAGCACAAGGAGATGAGAAATGAGGTGCGTTTTAGAAACCTTTCCCGGTCACACGGTGTACCATCTTCTGGGTTTCTCGTGCATGTTTTCGACGTAGGAAGATGCCCTTGACCCTGGAGATTTGGGACCCATGGGATGGGTACCACGCCGTATTACTTTAAAGGGTCTGCGTTAGCTCACCCAACCTCACCAAACCTCTCAGCCCCAAGAGTGTCCACCCTTATGTCTCAATCAGCTGTGGGTCTAGATATGGTCAATCCAGGTGGCATCGCAGCCCCTGAACGAATTTTGTAAGAATTTCTCTCTCTTTCACTGTCTTTGTTTCACGGGTTTTTAAAAGTAATTGATTTTTATAATAGGGTTTAGCTGCTTTGCACTGCTGTGTTTATGCCGCTTTTCACCCACTTGACTCACTTACAGAGAGATATCAATACATAGGTTTTAAGATTCTTACTAGTCAGATATATTCTTGGGTGGTGAATAGGGGGCGTTGAGTCCAGTTCACTGAGCAAGGAGTAGGTCTTGTCTATTACATATTGGGTTTATGGAACGGTATCTGAGCTAATTTGAGACCCTTGTTTTATGCATCACCCCACCTCACCTTTCCCGTTAAGCAGCCATAGTGTGTTTTCTAAACGTGCGACTCTGTTCTGTTTTGTAATTCAGTTCAAGGGTAGCGGTTTTTACATTCCCTCTGTAAGTGATATCTTATGATAAGTGTCTTTTTCTGTGTGACTTATTTCACTTAGAATCGTCGTACCTAAATCCACTCATCATGCTGCTCCTAGCCTTATGACGTTGATTTCATGGCTGAGTGATATTCCATTGTACATAAGGACCACAACTTCTTTATCCATTCTTCTCTTTCCTGGGATGTTTCAGGTGTAACGAAGTGGAGGTTCTTATCAACAGAGCAGCCCTAAACTTTGGGGTGCCTGTGTCTTGCTGATTTTTAGTTTTCCCAATTTATACGCCCATGAGTGGAAGTGCCCTATGCTCTCTAAGCTGAGTTTTTTAGATGTTTCAGGACACACCGTACACTTCTCCAGAGTGGCTGTTGGCAATTTACAGCCCGCCCATCTGCGTAGCAAGGCTCCCATTTCTCCATGGCCTGTCCTGCATTTCTGGTTTTGACACTTTATTCAGCATGGCCCTTTTGACCGATGGGAAGCGAGAATTCTTTGTAGCGCTGATTTGCCTTTCCAGGTTGCTTGGTTGGCCAAAAAGGGCGTATGCGTTTTTTCCTGAATATATTCAGGAAAAAACGCATACGCCCTTTTTGGCCAAGGGCATCATTGTCGAGGTTTTGCCGCTTTTCCTGTGCTTTAAAGGCGATTCGAATCTACCTCCTGAAATCTGTTTCCTGCAATTCTGCCTTGCTTTCAAATCCTCTTCGTTGCCTTCCCTCCATATATTTGTGGACGAGAGTTATCATTTCTAACTCTGCAGGTTTGTGAATTGCAGTGCCCCTGAGCTCCATTTTTCAACTCGCTTTCTTGGGAGCTGGCCGCAAAAGCGCAGGATTGCTTCAGGCCCTATTGTGGCTCCGGGCGGCAGGCTGAGCCTGTGGTTAATTCTTCTTCCTGATGGGAAAATAGAGTGACCTGTGCCTGTCCCAACACCTAGAGCTAGTCTCTCATTGGTTCCCCCTCTTCCCGTTCATCCTCAGGACAAATTGCAACGTGTACGGAACAGGAGGTTAAAGGTGCTGATTCTCCAAGGAGGGAGATTGCTAGTTAAGCGGCTGGAATGGCGAACCGGAGCACAAGGAGATGAGAAATGAGGTGCGTTTTAGAAACCTTTCCCGGTCACACGGTGTACCATCTTCTGGGTTGCTCGTGCATGTTTTCGACGTAGGAAGATGCTCTTGAACCTGGAGATTTGGGACCCATGGGATGGGTACCACGCCGTATTACTTTAAAGGGTCTGCGTTTGCTCACCCAACCTCACCAAACCTCTCAGCCCCAAGAGTGTCCACCCTTATGTCTCAGTCATCTGTGTGTCTAGATATGGTCAATCCAGCTGGCATCGCAGCCCCTGAACGAATTTTGTAAGAATTTCTCTCTCTTTCACTGTCTTTGTTTCACGGGTTTTTAAAAGTAATTGATTTTTATAATAGGGTTTAGCTGCTTTGCACTGCTGTGTTTATGCCGCTTTACACCCACTTGACTCACTTACAGAGAGATATCACTACATAGGTTTTAAGATTCTTACTAGTCAGATATATTCTTGGGCGGTGAATAGGGGTTGTTGAGTCCAGTTCACTGAGCAAGGAGTAGGTCTTGTCTATAACATATTGGGTTTATGGAACGGTATCTGAGCTAATTTGAAACCCTTGTTTTATGCATCACCCCACCTCACCTTTCCCGTTAAGCAGCCATAGTGTGTTTTCTAAACGTGCGACTCTGTTCTGTTTTGTAATTCAGTTCAAGGGTAGCGGTTTTTACATTCTCTCTGTAAGTGATATCTTATGATAAGTGTCTTTTTCTGTGTGACTTATTTCACTTAGAATCGTCGTACCTAAATCCACTCATCATGCTGCTCCTAGCCTTATGACGTTGATTTCATGGCTGAGTGATATTCCATTGTACATAAGGACCACAACTTCTTTATCCATTCTTCTCTTTCCTGGGATGTTTCAGGTGTAACGAAGTGGAGGTTCTTGTCAACAGAGCAGCCCTAAACTTTGGGGTGCCTGTGTCTTGCTGATTTTTAGTTTTCCCAATTTATACGCCCATGAGTGGAAGTGCCCTATGCTCTCTAAGCTGAGTTTTTTAGATGTTTCAGGACACACCGTACAGTTCTCCAGAGTGGCTGTTGGCAATTTACAGCCCGCCCATCAGCGTAGCAAGGCTCCCATTTCTCCATGGCCTGTCCTGCATTTCTGGTTTTGACACTTTATTCAGCATGGCCCTTTTGACCGATGGGAAGCGAGACTTCTTTGTAGCGCTGATTTGCCTTTCCAGGTTGCTTGGTTGGCCAAAAAGGGCGTATGCGTTTTTTCCTGAATATATTCAGGAAAAAACGCATACGCCCTTTTTGGCCAAGGGCATCATTGTCGAGGTTTTGCCGCTTTTCCTGTGCTTTAAAGGCGATTCGAATCTACCTCCTGAAATCGGTTTCCTGCAATTCTGCCTTGCTTTCAAATCCTCTTCGTAGCCTTCCCTCCATATATTTGTGGACGAGAGTTATCATTTCTAACTCTGCAGGTTTGTGAATTGCAGTGCCCCTGAGCTCCATTTTTCAACTCGCTTTCTTGGGAGCTGGCCGCAAAAGCGCAGGATTGCTTCAGGCCTTATTCTGGCTCCGGGCGGCAGGCTGAGCCTGTGGTTAATTCTGCTTCCTGATGGGAAAATAGAGTGACCTCTGCCTGTCCCAACACCTAGAGCTAGTCTCTCATTGGTTCCCCCTCTTCCCGTTCATCCTCAGGACAAATTGCAACGTGTACGGAACAGGAGGTTAAAGGTGCTGATTCTCCAAGGAGGGAGATTGCCAGTAAAGTGGCTGGAATGGCGAACCGGAGCACAAGGAGATGAGAAATGAGGTGCGTTTTAGAAACCTTTCCCGGTCACACGGTGTACCATCTTCTGGGTTGCTCGTGCATGTTTTCGACATAGGAAGATGCCCTTGAACCTGGAGATTTGGGACCCATGGGATGGGTACCACGCCGTATTACTTTACAGGGTCTGCGTTAGCTCACCCAACCTCACCAAACCTCTCAGCCCCAAGAGTGTCCACCCTTATGTCTCAATCAGCTGTGGGTCTAGATATGGTCAATCCAGGTGGCATCGCAGCCCCTGAACGAATTTTGTAAGAATTTCTCTCTCTTTCACTGTCTTTGTTTCACGGGTTTTTAAAAGTAATTGATTTTTATAATAGGGTTTAGCTGCTTTGCACTGCTGTGTTTATGCCGCTTTACACCCACTTGACTCACTTACAGAGAGATATCAATACATAGGTTTTAAGATTCTTACTAGTCAGATATATTCTTGGGCGGTGAATAGGGGGCGTTGAGTCCAGTTCACTGAGCAAGGAGTAGGTCTTGTCTATTACATATTGGGTTTATGGAACGGTATCTGAGCTAATTTGAAACCCTTGTTTTATGCATCACCCCACCTCACCTTTCCCGTTAAGCAGCCATAGTGTGTTTTCTAAACGTGCGACTCTGTTCTGTTTTGTAATTCAGTTCAAGGGTAGCGGTTTTTACATACCCTCTGTAAGTGATATCTTATGATAAGTGTCTTTTTCTGTGTGACTTATTTCACTTAGAATCGTCGTACCTAAATCCACTCATCATGCTGCTCCTAGCCTTATGACGTTGATTTCATGGCTGAGTGATATTCCATTGTACATAAGGACCACAACTTCTTTATCCATTCTTCTCTTTCCTGGGATGTTTAAGGTGTAACGAAGTGGAGGTTCTTGTCAACAGAGCAGCCCTAAACTTTGGGGTGCCTGTGTCTTGCTGATTTTTAGTTTTCCCAATTTATGCGCCCATGAGTGGAAGTGCCCTATGCTCTCTAAGCTGAGTTTTTTAGATGTTTCAGGACACACCGTACACTTCTCCAGAGTGGCTGTTGGCAATTTACAGCCCGCCCATCAGCGTAGCAAGGCTCCCATTTCTCCATGGCCTGTCCTGCATTTCTGGTTTTGACACTTTATTCAGCATGGCCCTTTTGACCGATGGGAAGCGAGACTTCTTTGTAGCGCTGATTTGCCTTTCCAGGTTGCTTGGTTGGCGAAAAAGGGCATATGCGTTTTTTCCTGAATATATTCAGGAAAAAACGCATACGCCCTTTTTGGCCAAGGGCATCATTGTCGAGGTTTTGCCGCTTTTCCTGTGCTTTAAAGGCGATTCGAATCTACCTCCTGAAATCTGTTTCCTGCAATTCTGCCTTGCTTTCAAATCCTCTTCGTAGCCTTCCCTCCATATATTTGTGGACGAAAGTTATCATTTCTAACTCTGCAGGTTTGTGAATTGCAGTGCCCCTGAGCTCCATTTTTCAACTCGCTTTCTTGGGAGCTGGCCGCAAAAGCGCAGGATTGTTTCAGGCCCTATTCTGGCTCCGGGCGGCAGGCTGAGCCTGTCGTTAATTCTGCTACCTGATGGGAAAATAGAGTGACCTGTGCCTGTCCCATCACCTAGAGCTAGTCTCTCATTGGTTCCCCCTCTTCCCGTTCATCCTCAGCACAAATTGCAACGTGTACGGAACAGGAGGTTTAAGGCGCTGATTCTCCAAGGAGGGAGATTGCTAGTAAAGCGGCTGGAATGGCGAACCGGAGCACAAGGAGATGAGAAATGAGGTGCGTTTTAGAAACCTTTCCCGGTCACATGGTGTACCATCTTCTGGGTTGCTCGTGCATGTTTTCGACGTAGGAAGATGCCCTTGAACCTGGAGATTTGGGACCCATGGGATGGGTACCACGCCGTATTACTTTAAAGGGTCTGCGTTTGCTCACCCAACGTCACCAAACCTCTCAGCCCCAAGAGTGTCCACCCTTATGTCTCAATCATCTGTGGGTCTAGATATGGTCAATCCAGGTGGCATCGCAGCCCCTGAACGAATTTTGTAAGAATTTCTCTCTCTTTCACTGTCTTTGTTTCACGGGTTTTTAAAAGTAATTGATTTTTATAATGGGGTTTAGCTGCTTTGCACTGCTGTGTTTATGCCGCTTTACACCTACTTGACTCACTTACAGAGAGATATCAATACATAGGTTTTAAGGTTCTTACTAGTCAGGTATATTCTTGGGCGGTGAATAGGGGTTGTTGAGTCCAGTTCACTGAGCAAGGAGTAGGTCTTGTCTATTACATATTGGGTATATGGAACGGTATCTGAGCTAATTTGAAACCCTTGTTTTATGCATCACCCCACCTCACCTTTCCCGTTAAGCAGCCATAGTGTGTTTTCTAAACGTGCGACTATGTTCTGTTTTGTAATTCAGTTCAAGGGTAGCGGTTTTTACATTCCCTCTGTAAGTGATATCTTATGATAAGTGTCTTTTTTTGTGTGACTTATTTCACTTAGAATCGTCGTACCTAAATCCACTCATCATGCTGCTCCTAGCCTTATGACGTTGATTTCATGGCTGAGTGATATTCCATTGTACATAAGGACCACAACTTCTTTATCCATTCTTCTCTTTCCTGGGATGTTTAAGGTGTAACGAAGTGGAGGTTCTTGTCAACAGAGCAGCCCTAAACTTTGGGGTGCCTGTGTCTTGCTGATTTTTAGTTTTCCCAATTTATACGCCCATGAGTGGAAGTGCCCTATGCTCTCTAAGCTGAGTTTTTTAGATGTTTCAGGACACACCGTACACTTCTCCAGAGTGGCTGTTGGCAATTTACAGCCCACCCATCAGCGTAGCAAGGCTCCCATTTCTCCATGGCCTGTCCTGCATTTCTGGTTTTGACACTTTATTCAGCATGGCCCTTTTGACCGATGGGAAGCGAGACTTCTTTGTAGCGCTGATTTGCCTTTCCAGGTTGCTTGGTTGGCCAAAAAGGGCGTATGCCTTTTTTCCTGAATATATTCAGGAAAAAACGCATACGCCCTTTTTGGCCAAGGGCATCATTGTCGAGGTTTTGCCGCTTTTCCTGTGCTTTAAAGGCGATTCGAATCTACCTCCTGAAATCTGTTTCCTGCAATTCTGCCTTGCTTTCAAATCCTCTTCGTAGCCTTCCCTCCATATATTTGTGGACGAGAGTTATCATTTCTAACTCTGCAGGTTTGTGAATTGCAGTGACCCTGAGCTCCATTTTTCAACTCGCTTTCTTGGGAGCTGGCCGCAAAAGCGCAGGATTGTTTCAGGCCCTATTCTGGCTCCGGGCGGCAGGCTGAGCCTGTGGTTAATTCTGCTACCTGATGGGAAAATAGAGTGACCTGTGCCTGTCCCAACACCTAGAGCTAGTCTCTCATTGGTTCCCCCTCTTCCCGTTCATCCTCAGGACAAATTGCAACGTGTACGGAACAGGAGGTTAAAGGCGCTGATTCTCCAAGGAGGGAGATTGCTAGTAAAGCGGCTGGAATGGCGAACCGGAGCACAAGGAGATGAGAAATGAGGTGCGTTTTAGAAACCTTTCCCGGTCACACGGTGTACCATCTTCTGGGTTTCTCGTGCATGTTTTCGACGTAGGAAGATGCCCTTGACCCTGGAGATTTGGGACCCATGGGATGGGTACCACGCCGTATTACTTTAAAGGGTCTGCGTTTGCTCACCCAACGTCACCAAACCTCTCAGCCCCAAGAGTGTCCACCCTTATGTCTCAGTCATCTGTGGGTCTAGATATGGTCAATCCAGGTGGCATCGCAGCCCCTGAACGAATTTTGTAAGAATTTCTCTCTCTTTCACTGTCTTTGTTTCACGGGTTTTTAAAAGTAATTGATTTTTATAATAGGGTTTAGCTGCTTTGCACTGCTGTGTTTATGCCGCTTTTCACCCACTTAACTCACTTACAGAGAGATATCAATACATAGGTTTTAAGATTCTTACTAGTCAGATATATTCTTGGGCGGTGAATAGGGGTTGTTGAGTCCAGTTCACTGAGCAAGGAGTAGGTCTTGTCTATTACATATTGGGTTTATGGAACGGTATCTGAGCTAATTTGAAACCCTTGTTTTATGCATCACCCCACCTCACCTTTCCCGTTAAGCAGCCATAGTGTGTTTTCTAAACGTGCTACTCTGTTCTGTTTTGTAATTCAGTTGAAGGGTAGCGGTTTTTACATTCCCTCTGTAAGTGATATCTTATGATAAGTGTCTTTTTCTGTGTGACTTATTTCACTTAGAATCGTCGTACCTAAATCCACTCATCATGCTGCTCCTAGCCTTATGACGTTGATTTCATGGCTGAGTGATATTCCATTGTACATAAGGACCACAACTTCTTTATCCATTCTTCTCTTTCCTGGGATGTTTAAGGTGTAACGAAGTGGAGGTTCTTGTCAACAGAGCAGCCCTAAACTTTGGGGTGCCTGTGTCTTGCTGATTTTTAGTTTTCCCAATTTATACGCCCATGAGTGGAAGTGCCCTATGCTCTCTAAGCTGAGTTTTTTAGATGTTTCAGGACACACCGTACACTTCTCCAGAGTGGCTGTTGGCAATTTACAGCCCGCCCATCAGCGTAGCAAGGCTCCCATTTCTCCATGGCCTGTCCTGCATTTCTGGTTTTGACACTTTATTCAGCATGGCCCTTTTGACCGATGGGAAGCGAGACTTCTTTGTAGCGCTGATTTGCCTTTCCAGGTTGCTTGGTTGGCCAAAAAGGGCGTATGCGTTTTTTCCTGAATATATTCAGGAAAAAACGCATACGCCCTTTTTGGCCAAGGGCATCATTGTCGAGGTTTTGCCGCTTTTCCTGTGCTTTAAAGGCGATTCGAATCTACCTCCTGAAATCGGTTTCCTGCAATTCTGCCTTGCTTTCAAATCCTCTTCGTAGCCTTCCCTCCATATATTTGTGGACGAGAGTTATCATTTCTAACTCTGCAGGTTTGTGAATTGCAGTGCCCCTGAGCTCCATTTTTCAACTCGCTTTCTTGGGAGCTGGCCGCAAAAGCGCAGGATTGCTTCAGGCCCTATTCTGGCTCCGGGCGGCAGGCTGAGCCTGTGGTTAATTCTGCTACCTGATGGGAAAATAGAGTGACCTGTGCCTGTCCCAACACCTAGAGCTAGTCTCTCAATGGTTCCCCCTCTTCCCGTTCATCCTCAGGAGAAATTACAACGTGTACGGAACAGGAGGTTAAAGGTGCTGATTCTCCAAGGAGGGAGATTGCTAGTAAAGCGGCTGGAATGGCGAACCGGAGCACAAGGAGATGAGAAATGAGGTGCGTTTTAGAAACCTTTCCCGGTCACACGGTGTACCATCTTCTGGGTTTCTCGTGCATGTTTTCGACGTAGGAAGATGCCCTTGACCCTGGAGATTTGGGACCCATGGGATGGGTACCACGCCGTATTACTTTAAAGGGTCTGCGTTTGCTCACCCAACCTCACCAAACCTCTCAGCCCCAAGAGTGTCCACCCTTATGTCTCAGTCATCTGTGGGTCTAGATATGGTCAATCCAGCTGGCATCGCAGCCCCTGAACGAATTTTGTAAGAATTTCTCTCTCTTTCACTGTCTTTGTTTCACGGGTTTTTAAAAGTAATTGATTTTTATAATGGGGTTTAGCTGCTTTGCACTGCTGTGTTTATGCCGCTTTAAACCTACTTGACTCACTTACAGAGAGATATCAATACATAGGTTTTAAGATTCTTACTAGTCAGATATATTCTTGGGCGGTGAATAGGGGTTGTTGAGTCCAGTTCACTGAGCAAGGAGTAGGTCTTGTCTATTACATATTGGGTTTATGGAACGGTATCTGAGCTAATTTGAAACCCTTGTTTTATGCATCACCCCACCTCACCTTTCCCGTTAAGCAGCCATAGTGTGTTTTCTAAACGTGCGACTCTGTTCTGTTTTGTAATTCAGTTCAAGGGTAGCGGTTTTTACATTCCCTCTGTAAGTGATATCTTATGATAAGTGTCTTTTTCTGTGTGACTTATTTCACTTAGAATCGTCGTACCTAAATCTACTCATCATGCTGCTCCTAGCCTTATGACGTTGATTTCATGGCTGAGTGATATTCCATTGTACATAAGGACCACAACTTCTTTATCCATTCTTCTCTTTCCTGGGATGTTTCAGGTGTAACGAAGTGGAGGTTCTTGTCAACAGAGCAGCCCTAAACTTTGGGGTGCCTGTGTCTTGCTGATTTTTAGTTTTCCCAATTTATGCGCCCATGAGTGGAAGTGCCCTATGCTCTCTAAGCTGAGTTTTTTAGATGTTTCAGGACACACCGTACAGTTCTCCAGAGTGGCTGTTGGCAATTTACAGCCCGCCCATCAGCGTAGCAAGGCTCCCATTTCTCCATGGCCTGTCCTGCATTTCTGGTTTTGACACTTTATTCAGCATGGCCCTTTTGACCGATGGGAAGCGAGACTTCTTTGTAGCGCTGATTTGCCTTTCCAGGTTGCTTGGTTGGCCAAAAAGGGCGTATGCGTTTTTTCCTGAATATATTCAGGAAAAAACGCATACGCCCTTTTTGGCCAAGGGCATCATTGTCGAGGTTTTGCCGCTTTTCCTGTGCTTTAAAGGCGATTCGAATCTACCTCCTGAAATCGGTTTCCTGCAATTCTGCCTTGCTTTCAAATCCTCTTCGTAGCCTTCCCTCCATATATTTGTGGACGAGAGTTATCATTTCTAACTCTGCAGGTTTGTGAATTGCAGTGCCCCTGAGCTCCATTTTTCAACTCGCTTTCTTGGGAGCTGGCCGCAAAAGCGCAGGATTGCTTCAGGCCCTATTCTGGCTCCGGGCGGCAGGCTGAGCCTGTGGTTAATTCTGCTACCTGATGGGAAAATAGAGTGACCTGTGCCTGTCCCAACACCTAGAGCTAGTCTCTCATTGGTTCCCCCTCTTCCCGTTCATCCTCAGGACAAATTGCAACGTGTACGGAACAGGAGGTTAAAGGTGCTGATTCTCCAAGGAGGGAGATTGCTAGTAAAGCGGCTGGAATGGCGAACCGGAGCACAAGGAGATGAGAAATGAGGTGCGTTTTAGAAACCTTTCCCGGTCACACGGTGTACCATCTTCTGGGTTTCTCGTGCATGTTTTCGACGTAGGAAGATGCCCTTGAACCTGGAGATTTGGGACCCATGGGATGGGTACCACGCCGTATTACTTTAAAGGGTCTGCGTTTGCTCACCCAACCTCACCAAACCTCTCAGCCCCAAGAGTGTCCACCCTTATGTCTCAATCAGCTGTGGGTCTAGATATGGTCAATCCAGGTGGCATCGCAGCCCCTGAACGAATTTTGTAAGAATTTCTCTCTCTTTCACTGTCTTTGTTTCACGGGTTTTTAAAAGTAATTGGTTTTTATAATGGGGTTTAGCTGCTTTGCACTGCTGTGTTTATGCCGCTTTACACCTACTTGACTCACTTACAGAGAGATATCACTACATAGGTTTTAAGATTCTTACTAGTCAGATATATTCTTGGGCGGTGAATAGGGGTTGTTGAGTCCAGTTCACTGAGCAAGGAGTAGGTCTTGTCTATTACATATTGGGTTTATGGAACGGTATCTGAGCTAATTTGAAACCCTTGTTTTATGCATCACCCCACCTCACCTTTCCCGTTAAGCAGCCATAGTGTGTTTTCTAAACGTGAGACTCTGTTCTGTTTTGTAATTCAGTTCAAGGGTAGCGGTTTTTACATTCTCTCTGTAAGTGATATCTTATGATAAGTGTCTTTTTCTGTGTGACTTATTTCACTTAGAATCGTCGTACCTAAATCCACTCATCATGCTGCTCCTAGCCTTATGACGTTGATTTCATGGCTGAGTGATATTCCATTGTACATAAGGACCACAACTTCTTTATCCATTCTTCTCTTTCCTGGGATGTTTCAGGTGTAACGAAGTGGAGGTTCTTGTCAACAGAGCAGCCCTAAACTTTGGGGTGCCTGTGTCTTGCTGATTTTTAGTTTTCCCAATTTATATGCCCATGAGTGGAAGTGCCCTATGCTCTCTAAGCTGAGTTTTTTAGATGTTTCAGGACACACCGTACACTTCTCCAGAGTGGCTGTTGGCAATTTACAACCCGCCCATCAGCGTAGCAAGGCTCCCATTTCTCCATGGCCTGTCCTGCATTTCTGGTTTTGACACTTTATTCAGCATGGCCCTTTTGACCGATGGGAAGCGAGACTTCTTTGTAGCGCTGATTTGCCTTTCCAGGTTGCTTGGTTGGCCAAAAAGGGCGTATGCGTTTTTTCCTGAATATATTCAGGAAAAAACGCATACGCCCTTTTTGGCCAAGGGCATCATTGTCGAGGTTTTGCCGCTTTTCCTGTGCTTTAAAGGCGATTCGAATCTACCTCCTGAAATCTGTTTCCTGCAATTCTGCCTTGCTTTCAAATCCTCTTCGTTGCCTTCCCTCCATATATTTGTGGACGAGAGTTATCATTTCTAACTCTGCAGGTTTGTGAATTGCAGTGCCCCTGAGCTCCATTTTTCAACTCGCTTTCTTGGGAGCTGGCCGCAAAAGCGCAGGATTGCTTCAGGCCCTATTCTGGCTCCGGGCGGCAGGCTGAGCCTGTGGTTAATTCTTCTTCCTGATGGGAAAATAGAGTGACCTGTGCCTGTCCCAACACCTAGAGCTAGTCTCTCATTGGTTCCCCCTCTTCCCGTTCATCCTCAGGAGAAATTGCAACCTGTACGGAACAGGAGGTTAAAGGTGCTGATTCTCCAAGGAGGGAGATTGCTAGTAAAGCGGCTGGAATGGCGAACCGGAGCACAAGGAGATGAGAAATGAGGTGCGTTTTAGAAACCTTTCCCGGTCACACGGTGTACCATCTTCTGGGTTTCTCGTGCATGTTTTCGACGTAGGAAGATGCCCTTGAACCTGGAGATTTGGGACCCATGGGATGGGTACCACGCCGTATTACTTTACAGGGTCTGCGTTAGCTCACCCAACCTCACCAAACCTCTCAGCCCCAAGAGTGTCCACCCTTATGTCTCAATCAGCTGTGGGTCTAGATATGGTCAATCCAGGTGGCATCGCAGCCCCTGAACGAATTTTGTAAGAATTTCTCTCTCTTTCACTGTCTTTGTTTCACGGGTTTTTAAAAGTAATTGATTTTTATAATAGGGTTTAGCTGCTTTGCACTGCTGTGTTTATGCCGCTTTACACCCACTTGACTCACTTACAGAGAGATATCAATACATAGGTTTTAAGATTCTTACTAGTCAGATATCTTCTTGGGCGGTGAATAGGGGTTGTTGAGTCCAGTTCACTGAGCAAGGAGTAGGTCTTGTCTATAACATATTGGGTTTATGGAACGGTATCTGAGCTAATTTGAAACCCTTGTTTTATGCATCACCCCACCTCACCTTTCCCGTTAAGCAGCCATAGTGTGTTTTCTAAACGTGCGACTCTGTTCTGTTTTGTAATTCAGTTCAAGGGTAGCGGTTTTTACATTCTCTCTGTAAGTGATATCTTATGATAAGTGTCTTTTTCTGTGTGACTTATTTCACTTAGAATCGTCGTACCTAAATCCACTCATCATGCTGCTCCTAGCCTTATGACGTTGATTTCATGGCTGAGTGATATTCCATTGTACATAAGGACCACAACTTCTTTATCCATTCTTCTCTTTCCTGGGATGTTTAAGGTGTAACGAAGTGGAGGTTCTTGTCAACAGAGCAGCCCTAAACTTTGGGGTGCCTGTGTCTTGCTGATTTTTAGTTTTCCCAATTTATACGCCCATGAGTGGAAGTGCCCTATGCTCTCTAAGCTGAGTTTTTTAGATGTTTCAGGACACACCGTACAGTTCTCCAGAGTGGCTGTTGGCAATTTACAGCCCGCCCATCAGCGTAGCAAGGCTCCCATTTCTCCATGGCCTGTCCTGCATTTCTGGTTTTGACACTTTATTCAGCATGGCCCTTTTGACCGATGGGAAGCGAGACTTCTTTGTAGCGCTGATTTGCCTTTCCAGGTTGCTTGGTTGGCCAAAAAGGGCGTATGCGTTTTTTCCTGAATATATTCAGGAAAAAACGCATACGCCCTTTTTGGCCAAGGGCATCATTGTCGAGGTTTTGCCGCTTTTCCTGTGCTTTAAAGGCGATTCGAATCTACCTCCTGAAATCTGTTTCCTGCAATTCTGCCTTGCTTTCAAATCCTCTTCGTTGCCTTCCCTCCATATATTTGTGGACGAGAGTTATCATTTCTAACTCTGCAGGTTTGTGAATTGCAGTGCCCCTGAGCTCCATTTTTCAACTCGCTTTCTTGGGAGCTGGCCTCAAAAGCGCAGGATTGCTTCAGGCCCTATTCTGGCTCCGGGCGGCAGGCTGAGCCTGTGGTTAATTCTGCTTCCTGATGGGAAAATAGAGTGACCTCTGCCTGTCCCAACACCTAGAGCTAGTCTCTCATTGGTTCCCCCTCTTCCCGTTCATCCTCAGGACAAATTGCAACGTGTTCGGAACAGGAGGTGAAAGGTGCTGATTCTCCAAGGAGGGAGATTGCTAGTAAAGCGGCTGGAATGGCGAACCGGAGCACAAGGAGATGAGAAATGAGGTGCGTTTTAGAAACCTTTCCCGATCACACGGTGTACCATCTTCTGGGTTTCTCGTGCATGTTTTCGACGTAGGAAGATGCCCTTGAACCTGGAGATTTGGGACCCATGGGATGGGTACCACGCCGTATTACTTTACAGGGTCTGCGTTAGCTCATCCAACCTCACCAAACCTCTCAGCCCCAAGAGTGTCCACCTTTATGTCTCAATCAGCTGTGGGTCTAGATATGGTCAATCCAGGTGGCATCGCAGCCCCTGAACGAATTTTGTAAGAATTTCTCTCTCTTTCACTGTCTTTGTTTCACGGGTTTTTAAAAGTAATTGATTTTTATAATAGGGTTTAGCTGCTTTGCACTGCTGTGTTTATGCCGCTTTACACCCACTTGACTCACTTACAGAGAGATATCAATACATAGGTTTTAAGATTCTTACTAGTCAGATATATTCTTGGGCGGTGAATAGGGGGCGTTGAGTCCAGTTCACTGAGCAAGGAGTAGGTCTTGTCTATTACATATTGGGTTTATGGAACGGTATCTGAGCTAATTTGAAACCCTTGTTTTATGCATCACCCCACCTCACCTTTCCCGTTAAGCAGCCATAGTGTGTTTTCTAAACGTGCGACTCTGTTCTGTTTTGTAATTCAGTTCAAGGGTAGCGGTTTTTACATTCCCTCTGTAAGTGATATCTTATGATAAGTGTCTTTTTCTGTGTGACTTATTTCACTTAGAATCGTCGTACCTAAATCCACTCATCATGCTGCTCCTAGCCTTATGACGTTGATTTCATGGCTGAGTGATATTCCATTGTACCTAAGGACCACAACTTCTTTATCCATTCTTCTCTTTCCTGGGATGTTTCAGGTGTAACGAAGTGGAGGTTCTTGTCAACAGAGCAGCCCTAAACTTTGGGGTGCCTGTGTCTTGCTGATTTTTAGTTTTCCCAATTTATACGCCCATGAGTGGAAGTGCCCTATGCTCTCTAAGCTGAGTTTTTTAGATGTTTCAGGACACACCGTACACTTCTCCAGAGTGGCTGTTGGCAATTTACAGCCCGCCCATCAGCGTAGCAAGGCTCCCATTTCTCCATGGCCTGTCCTGCATTTCTGGTTTTGACACTTTATTCAGCATGGCCCTTTTGACCGATGGGAAGCGAGACTTCTTTGTAGCGCTGATTTGCCTTTCCAGGTTGCTTGGTTGGCCAAAAAGGGCGTATGCGTTTTTTCCTGAATATATTCAGGAAAAAACGCATACGCCCTTTTTGGCCAAGGGCATCATTGTCGAGGTTTTGCCGCTTTTCCTGTGCTTTAAAGGCGATTCGAATCTACCTCCTGAAATCTGTTTCCTGCAATTCTGCCTTGCTTTCAAATCCTCTTCGTAGCCTTCCCTCCATATATTTGTGGACGAGAGTTATCATTTCTAACTCTGCAGGTTTGTGAATTGCAGTGCCCCTGAGCTCCATTTTTCAACTCGCTTTCTTGGGAGCTGGCCGCAAAAGCGCAGGATTGCTTCAGGCCCTATTCTGGCTCCGGGCGGCAGGCTGAGCCTGTGGTTAATTCTGCTTCCTGATGGGAAAATAGAGTGACCTCTGCCTGTCCCAACACCTAGAGCTAGTCTCTCATTGGTTCCCCCTCTTCCCGTTCATCCTCAGGACAAATTGCAACGTGTACGGAACAGGAGGTGAAAGGTGCTGATTCTCCAAGGAGGGAGATTGCTAGTAAAGCGGCTGGAATGGCGAACCGGAGCACAAGGAGATGAGAAATGAGGTGCGTTTTAGAAACCTTTCCCAGTCACACGGTGTACCATCTTCTGGGTTTCTCGTGCATGTTTTCGACGTAGGAAGATGCCCTTGAACCTGGAGATTTGGGACCCATGGGATGGGTACCACGCCGTATTACTTTAAAGGGTCTGCGTTAGCTCACCCAACCTCACCAAACCTCTCAGCCCCAAGAGTGTCCACCCTTATGTCTCAATCAGCTGTGGGTCTAGATATGGTCAATCCAGGTGGCATCGCAGCCCCTGAACGAATTTTGTAAGAATTTCTCTCTCTTTCACTGTCTTTGTTTCACGGGTTTTTAAAAGTAATTGATTTTTATAATAGGGTTTAGCTGCTTTGCACTGCTGTGTTTATGCCGCTTTACACCCACTTGACTCACTTACAGAGAGATATCAATACATAGGTTTTAAGATTCTTACTAGTCAGATATCTTCTTGGGCGGTGAATAGGGGGCGTTGAGTCCAGTTCACTGAGCAAGGAGTAGGTCTTGTCTATTACATATTGGGTTTATGGAACGGTATCTGAGCTAATTTGAAACCCTTGTTTTATGCATCACCCCACCTCACCTTTCCCGTTAAGCAGCCATAGTGTGTTTTCTAAACGTGCGACTCTGTTCTGTTTTGTAATTCAGTTCAAGGGTAGCGGTTTTTACATTCCCTCTGTAAGTGATATCTTATGATAAGTGTCTTTTTCTGTGTGACTTATTTCACTTAGAATCGTCGTACCTAAATCCACTCATCATGCTGCTCCTAGCCTTATGACGTTGATTTCATGGCTGAGTGATATTCCATTGTACATAAGGACCACAACTTCTTTATCCATTCTTCTCTTTCCTGGGATGTTTCAGGTGTAACGAAGTGGAGGTTCTTGTCAACAGAGCAGCCCTAAACTTTGGGGTGCCTGTGTCTTGCTGATTTTTAGTTTTCCCAATTTATACGCCCATGAGTGGAAGTGCCCTATGCTCTCTAAGCTGAGTTTTTTAGATGTTTCAGGACACACCGTACACTTCTCCAGAGTGGCTGTTGGCAATTTACAGCCCGCCCATCAACGTAGCAAGGCTCCCATTTCTCCATGGCCTGTCCTGCATTTCTGGTTTTGACACTTTATTCAGCATGGCCCTTTTGACCGATGGGAAGCGAGACTTCTTTGTAGCGCTGATTTGCCTTTCCAGGTTGCTTGGTTGGCCAAAAAGGGCGTATGCGTTTTTTCCTGAATATATTCAGGAAAAAACGCATACGCCCTTTTTGGCCAAGGGCATCATTGTCGAGGTTTTGCCGCTTTTCCTGTGCTTTAAAGGCGATTCGAATCTACCTCCTGAAATCTGTTTCCTGCAATTCTGCCTTGCTTTCAAATCCTCTTCGTAGCCTTCCCTCCATATATTTGTGGACGAGAGTTATCATTTCTAACTCTGCAGGTTTGTGAATTGCAGTGCCCCTGAGCTCCATTTTTCAACTCGCTTTCTTGGGAGCTGGCCGCAAAAGCGCAGGATTGCTTCAGGCCCTATTCTGGCTCCGGGCGGCAGGCTGAGCCTGTGGTTAATTCTGCTACCTGATGGGAAAATAGAGTGACCTGTGCCTGTCCCAACACCTAGAGCTAGTCTCTCATTGGTTCCCCCTCTTCCCGTTCATCCTCAGGACAAATTGCAACGTGTACGGAACAGGAGGTTAAAGGTGCTGATTCTCCAAGGAGGGAGATTGCTAGTAAAGCGGCTGGAATGGCGAACCGGAGCACAAGGAGATGAGAAATGAGGTGCGTTTTAGAAACCTTTCCCGGTCACACGGTGTACCATCTTCTGGGTTTCTCGTGCATGTTTTCGACGTAGGACGATGCCCTTGACCCTGGAGATTTGGGACCCATGGGATGGGTACCACGCCGTATTACTTTAAAGGGTCTGCGTTAGCTCACCCAACCTCACCAAACCTCTCAGCCCCAAGAGTGTCCACCCTTATGTCTCAATCAGCTGTGGGTCTAGATATGGTCAATCCAGGTGGCATCGCAGCCCCTGAACGAATTTTGTAAGAATTTCTCTCTCTCTCACTGTCTTTGTTTCACGGGTTTTTAAAAGTAATTGATTTTTATAATAGGGTTTAGCTGCTTTGCACTGCTGTGTTTATGCCGCTTTTCACCCACTTGACTCACTTACAGAGAGATATCAATACATAGGTTTTAAGATTCTTACTAGTCAGATATATTCTTGGGTGGTGAATAGGGGGCGTTGAGTCCAGTTCACTGAGCAAGGAGTAGGTCTTGTCTATTACATATTGGGTTTATGGAACGGTATCTGAGCTAATTTGAGACCCTTGTTTTATGCATCACCCCACCTCACCTTTCCCGTTAAGCAGCCATAGTGTGTTTTCTAAACGTGCGACTCTGTTCTGTTTTGTAATTCAGTTCAAGGGTAGCGGTTTTTACATTCCCTCTGTAAGTGATATCTTATGATAAGTGTCTTTTTCTGTGTGACTTATTTCACTTAGAATCGTCGTACCTAAATCCACTCATCATGCTGCTCCTAGCCTTATGACGTTGATTTCATGGCTGAGTGATATTCCATTGTACATAAGGACCACAACTTCTTTATCCATTCTTCTCTTTCCTGGGATGTTTCAGGTGTAACGAAGTGGAGGTTCTTGTCAACAGAGCAGCCCTAAACTTTGGGGTGCCTGTGTCTTGCTGATTTTTAGTTTTCCCAATTTATATGCCCATGAGTGGAAGTGCCCTATGCTCTCTAAGCTGAGTTTTTTAGATGTTTCAGGACACACCGTACACTTCTCCAGAGTGGCTGTTGGCAATTTACAACCCGCCCATCAGCGTAGCAAGGCTCCCATTTCTCCATGGCCTGTCCTGCATTTCTGGTTTTGACACTTTATTCAGCATGGCCCTTTTGACCGATGGGAAGCGAGACTTCTTTGTAGCGCTGATTTGCCTTTCCAGGTTGCTTGGTTGGCCAAAAAGGGCGTAGGCGTTTTTTCCTGAATATATTCAGGAAAAAACGCATACGCCCTTTTTGGCCAAGGGCATCATTGTCGAGGTTTTGCCGCTTTTCCTGTGCTTTAAAGGCGATTCGAATCTACCTCCTGAAATCTGTTTCCTGCAATTCTGCCTTGCTTTCAAATCCTCTTCGTTGCCTTCCCTCCATATATTTGTGGACGAGAGTTATCATTTCTAACTCTGCAGGTTTGTGAATTGCAGTGCCCCTGAGCTCCATTTTTCAACTCGCTTTCTTGGGAGCTGGCCGCAAAAGCGCAGGATTGCTTCAGGCCCTATTCTGGCTCCGGGCGGCAGGCTGAGCCTGTGGTTAATTCTTCTTCCTGATGGGAAAATAGAGTGACCTGTGCCTGTCCCAACACCTAGAGCTAGTCTCTCATTGGTTCCCCCTCTTCCCGTTCATCCTCAGGAGAAATTGCAACCTGTACGGAACAGGAGGTTAAAGGTGCTGATTCTCCAAGGAGGGAGATTGCTAGTAAAGCGGCTGGAATGGCGAACCGGAGCACAAGGAGATGAGAAATGAGGTGCGTTTTAGAAACCTTTCCCGGTCACACGGTGTACCATCTTCTGGGTTTCTCGTGCATGTTTTCGACGTAGGAAGATGCCCTTGAACCTGGAGATTTGGGACCCATGGGATGGGTACCACGCCGTATTACTTTACAGGGTCTGCGTTAGCTCACCCAACCTCACCAAACCTCTCAGCCCCAAGAGTGTCCACCCTTATGTCTCAATCAGCTGTGGGTCTAGATATGGTCAATCCAGGTGGCATCGCAGCCCCTGAACGAATTTTGTAAGAATTTCTCTCTCTTTCACTGTCTTTGTTTCACGGGTTTTTAAAAGTAATTGATTTTTATAATAGGGTTTAGCTGCTTTGCACTGCTGTGTTTATGCCGCTTTACACCCACTTGACTCACTTACAGAGAGATATCAATACATAGGTTTTAAGATTCTTACTAGTCAGATATCTTCTTGGGCGGTGAATAGGGGTTGTTGAGTCCAGTTCACTGAGCAAGGAGTAGGTCTTGTCTATAACATATTGGGTTTATGGAACGGTATCTGAGCTAATTTGAAACCCTTGTTTTATGCATCACCCCACCTCACCTTTCCCGTTAAGCAGCCATAGTGTGTTTTCTAAACGTGCGACTCTGTTCTGTTTTGTAATTCAGTTCAAGGGTAGCGGTTTTTACATTCTCTCTGTAAGTGATATCTTATGATAAGTGTCTTTTTCTGTGTGACTTATTTCACTTAGAATCGTCGTACCTAAATCCACTCATCATGCTGCTCCTAGCCTTATGACGTTGATTTCATGGCTGAGTGATATTCCATTGTACATAAGGACCACAACTTCTTTATCCATTCTTCTCTTTCCTGGGATGTTTAAGGTGTAACGAAGTGGAGGTTCTTGTCAACAGAGCAGCCCTAAACTTTGGGGTGCCTGTGTCTTGCTGATTTTTAGTTTTCCCAATTTATACGCCCATGAGTGGAAGTGCCCTATGCTCTCTAAGCTGAGTTTTTTAGATGTTTCAGGACACACCGTACACTTCTCCAGAGTGGCTGTTGGCAATTTACAGCCCGCCCATCAGCGTAGCAAGGCTCCCATTTCTCCATGGCCTGTCCTGCATTTCTGGTTTTGACACTTTATTCAGCATGGCCCTTTTGACCGATGGGAAGCGAGACTTCTTTGTAGCGCTGATTTGCCTTTCCAGGTTGCTTGGTTGGCCAAAAAGGGCTTATGCGTTTTTTCCTGAATATATTCAGGAAAAAACGCATACGCCCTTTTTGGCCAAGGGCATCATTGTCGAGGTTTTGCCGCTTTTCCTGTGCTTTAAAGGCGATTCGAATCTACCTCCTGAAATCTGTTTCCTGCAATTCTGCCTTGCTTTCAAATCCTCTTCGTTGCCTTCCCTCCATATATTTGTGGACGAGAGTTATCATTTCTAACTCTGCAGGTTTGTGAATTGCAGTGCCCCTGAGCTCCATTTTTCAACTCGCTTTCTTGGGAGCTGGCCTCAAAAGCGCAGGATTGCTTCAGGCCCTATTCTGGCTCCGGGCGGCAGGCTGAGCCTGTGGTTAATTCTGCTTCCTGATGGGAAAATAGAGTGACCTCTGCCTGTCCCAACACCTAGAGCTAGTCTCTCATTGGTTCCCCCTCTTCCCGTTCATCCTCAGGACAAATTGCAACGTGTTCGGAACAGGAGGTGAAAGGTGCTGATTCTCCAAGGAGGGAGATTGCTAGTAAAGCGGCTGGAATGGCGAACCGGAGCACAAGGAGATGAGAAATGAGGTGCGTTTTAGAAACCTTTCCCGATCACACGGTGTACCATCTTCTGGGTTTCTCGTGCATGTTTTCGACGTAGGAAGATGCCCTTGAACCTGGAGATTTGGGACCCATGGGATGGGTACCACGCCGTATTACTTTACAGGGTCTGCGTTAGCTCATCCAACCTCACCAAACCTCTCAGCCCCAAGAGTGTCCACCTTTATGTCTCAATCAGCTGTGGGTCTAGATATGGTCAATCCAGGTGGCATCGCAGCCCCTGAACGAATTTTGTAAGAATTTCTCTCTCTTTCACTGTCTTTGTTTCACGGGTTTTTAAAAGTAATTGATTTTTATAATAGGGTTTAGCTGCTTTGCACTGCTGTGTTTATGCCGCTTTACACCCACTTGACTCACTTACAGAGAGATATCAATACATAGGTTTTAAGATTCTTACTAGTCAGATATATTCTTGGGCGGTGAATAGGGGGCGTTGAGTCCAGTTCACTGAGCAAGGAGTAGGTCTTGTCTATTACATATTGGGTTTATGGAACGGTATCTGAGCTAATTTGAAACCCTTGTTTTATGCATCACCCCACCTCACCTTTCCCGTTAAGCAGCCATAGTGTGTTTTCTAAACGTGCGACTCTGTTCTGTTTTGTAATTCAGTTCAAGGGTAGCGGTTTTTACATTCCCTCTGTAAGTGATATCTTATGATAAGTGTCTTTTTCTGTGTGACTTATTTCACTTAGAATCGTCGTACCTAAATCCACTCATCATGCTGCTCCTAGCCTTATGACGTTGATTTCATGGCTGAGTGATATTCCATTGTACCTAAGGACCACAACTTCTTTATCCATTCTTCTCTTTCCTGGGATGTTTCAGGTGTAACGAAGTGGAGGTTCTTGTCAACAGAGCAGCCCTAAACTTTGGGGTGCCTGTGTCTTGCTGATTTTTAGTTTTCCCAATTTATACGCCCATGAGTGGAAGTGCCCTATGCTCTCTAAGCTGAGTTTTTTAGATGTTTCAGGACACACCGTACACTTCTCCAGAGTGGCTGTTGGCAATTTACAGCCCGCCCATCAGCGTAGCAAGGCTCCCATTTCTCCATGGCCTGTCCTGCATTTCTGGTTTTGACACTTTATTCAGCATGGCCCTTTTGACCGATGGGAAGCGAGACTTCTTTGTAGCGCTGATTTGCCTTTCCAGGTTGCTTGGTTGGCCAAAAAGGGCGTATGCGTTTTTTCCTGAATATATTCAGGAAAAAACGCATACGCCCTTTTTGGCCAAGGGCATCATTGTCGAGGTTTTGCCGCTTTTCCTGTGCTTTAAAGGCGATTCGAATCTACCTCCTGAAATCTGTTTCCTGCAATTCTGCCTTGCTTTCAAATCCTCTTCGTAGCCTTCCCTCCATATATTTGTGGACGAGAGTTATTATTTCTAACTCTGCAGGTTTGTGAATTGCAGTGCCCCTGAGCTCCATTTTTCAACTCGCTTTCTTGGGAGCTGGCCGCAAAAGCGCAGGATTGCTTCAGGCCCTATTCTGGCTCCGGGCGGCAGGCTGAGCCTGTGGTTAATTCTGCTTCCTGATGGGAAAATAGAGTGACCTCTGCCTGTCCCAACACCTAGAGCTAGTCTCTCATTGGTTCCCCCTCTTCCCGTTCATCCTCAGGACAAATTGCAACGTGTACGGAACAGGAGGTGAAAGGTGCTGATTCTCCAAGGAGGGAGATTGCTAGTAAAGCGGCTGGAATGGCGAACCGGAGCACAAGGAGATGAGAAATGAGGTGCGTTTTAGAAACCTTTCCCAGTCACACGGTGTACCATCTTCTGGGTTTCTCGTGCATGTTTTCGACGTAGGAAGATGCCCTTGAACCTGGAGATTTGGGACCCATGGGATGGGTACCACGCCGTATTACTTTAAAGGGTCTGCGTTAGCTCACCCAACCTCACCAAACCTCTCAGCCCCAAGAGTGTCCACCCTTATGTCTCAATCAGCTGTGGGTCTAGATATGGTCAATCCAGGTGGCATCGCAGCCCCTGAACGAATTTTGTAAGAATTTCTCTCTCTTTCACTGTCTTTGTTTCACGGGTTTTTAAAAGTAATTGATTTTTATAATAGGGTTTAGCTGCTTTGCACTGCTGTGTTTATGCCGCTTTACACCCACTTGACTCACTTACAGAGAGATATCAATACATAGGTTTTAAGATTCTTACTAGTCAGATATCTTCTTGGGCGGTGAATAGGGGGCGTTGAGTCCAGTTCACTGAGCAAGGAGTAGGTCTTGTCTATTACATATTGGGTTTATGGAACGGTATCTGAGCTAATTTGAAACCCTTGTTTTATGCATCACCCCACCTCACCTTTCCCGTTAAGCAGCCATAGTGTGTTTTCTAAACGTGCGACTCTGTTCTGTTTTGTAATTCAGTTCAAGGGTAGCGGTTTTTACATTCCCTCTGTAAGTGATATCTTATGATAAGTGTCTTTTTCTGTGTGACTTATTTCACTTAGAATCGTCGTACCTAAATCCACTCATCATGCTGCTCCTAGCCTTATGACGTTGATTTCATGGCTGAGTGATATTCCATTGTACATAAGGACCACAACTTCTTTATCCATTCTTCTCTTTCCTGGGATGTTTCAGGTGTAACGAAGTGGAGGTTCTTGTCAACAGAGCAGCCCTAAACTTTGGGGTGCCTGTGTCTTGCTGATTTTTAGTTTTCCCAATTTATACGCCCATGAGTGGAAGTGCCCTATGCTCTCTAAGCTGAGTTTTTTAGATGTTTCAGGACACACCGTACACTTCTCCAGAGTGGCTGTTGGCAATTTACAGCCCGCCCATCAACGTAGCAAGGCTCCCATTTCTCCATGGCCTGTCCTGCATTTCTGGTTTTGACACTTTATTCAGCATGGCCCTTTTGACCGATGGGAAGCGAGACTTCTTTGTAGCGCTGATTTGCCTTTCCAGGTTGCTTGGTTGGCCAAAAAGGGCGTATGCGTTTTTTCCTGAATATATTCAGGAAAAAACGCATACGCCCTTTTTGGCCAAGGGCATCATTGTCGAGGTTTTGCCGCTTTTCCTGTGCTTTAAAGGCGATTCGAATCTACCTCCTGAAATCTGTTTCCTGCAATTCTGCCTTGCTTTCAAATCCTCTTCGTAGCCTTCCCTCCATATATTTGTGGACGAGAGTTATCATTTCTAACTCTGCAGGTTTGTGAATTGCAGTGCCCCTGAGCTCCATTTTTCAACTCGCTTTCTTGGGAGCTGGCCGCAAAAGCGCAGGATTGCTTCAGGCCCTATTCTGGCTCCGGGCGGCAGGCTGAGCCTGTGGTTAATTCTGCTACCTGATGGGAAAATAGAGTGACCTGTGCCTGTCCCAACACCTAGAGCTAGTCTCTCATTGGTTCCCCCTCTTCCCGTTCATCCTCAGGACAAATTGCAACGTGTACGGAACAGGAGGTTAAAGGTGCTGATTCTCCAAGGAGGGAGATTGCTAGTAAAGCGGCTGGAATGGCGAACCGGAGCACAAGGAGATGAGAAATGAGGTGCGTTTTAGAAACCTTTCCCGGTCACACGGTGTACCATCTTCTGGGTTTCTCGTGCATGTTTTCAACGTAGGACGATGCCCTTGACCCTGGAGATTTGGGACCCATGGGATGGGTACCACGCCGTATTACTTTAAAGGGTCTGCGTTAGCTCACCCAACCTCACCAAACCTCTCAGCCCCAAGAGTGTCCACCCTTATGTCTCAATCAGCTGTGGGTCTAGATATGGTCAATCCAGGTGGCATCGCAGCCCCTGAACGAATTTTGTAAGAATTTCTCTCTCTTTCACTGTCTTTGTTTCACGGGTTTTTAAAAGTAATTGATTTTTATAATAGGGTTTAGCTGCTTTGCACTGCTGTGTTTATGCCGCTTTACACCCACTTGACTCACTTACAGAGAGATATCAATACATAGGTTTTAAGATTCTTACTAGTCAGATATCTTCTTGGGCGGTGAATAGGGGGCGTTGAGTCCAGTTCACTGAGCAAGGAGTAGGTCTTGTCTATTACATATTGGGTTTATGGAACGGTATCTGAGCTAATTTGAAACCCTTGTTTTATGCATCACCCCACCTCACCTTTCCCGTTAAGCAGCCATAGTGTGTTTTCTAAACGTGCGACTCTGTTCTGTTTTGTAATTCAGTTCAAGGGTAGCGGTTTTTACATTCCCTCTGTAAGTGATATCTTATGATAAGTGTCTTTTTCTGTGTGACTTATTTCACTTAGAATCGTCGTACCTAAATCCACTCATCATGCTGCTCCTAGCCTTATGACGTTGATTTCATGGCTGAGTGATATTCCATTGTACATAAGGACCACAACTTCTTTATCCATTCTTCTCTTTCCTGGGATGTTTCAGGTGTAACGAAGTGGAGGTTCTTGTCAACAGAGCAGCCCTAAACTTTGGGGTGCCTGTGTCTTGCTGATTTTTAGTTTTCCCAATTTATACGCCCATGAGTGGAAGTGCCCTATGCTCTCTAAGCTGAGTTTTTTAGATGTTTCAGGACACACCGTACACTTCTCCAGAGTGGCTGTTGGCAATTTACAGCCCGCCCATCAGCGTAGCAAGGCTCCCATTTCTCCATGGCCTGTCCTGCATTTCTGGTTTTGACACTTTATTCAGCATGGCCCTTTTGACCGATGGGAAGCGAGACTTCTTTGTAGCGCTGATTTGCCTTTCCAGGTTGCTTGGTTGGCCAAAAAGGGCGTATGCGTTTTTTCCTGAATATATTCAGGAAAAAACGCATACGCCCTTTTTGGCCAAGGGCATCATTGTCGAGGTTTTGCCGCTTTTCCTGTGCTTTAAAGGCGATTCGAATCTACCTCCTGAAATCTGTTTCCTGCAATTCTGCCTTGCTTTCAAATCCTCTTCGTAGCCTTCCCTCCATATATTTGTGGACGAGAGTTATCATTTCTAACTCTGCAGGTTTGTGAATTGCAGTGCCCCTGAGCTCCATTTTTCAACTCGCTTTCTTGGGAGCTGGCCGCAAAAGCGCAGGATTGCTTCAGGCCCTATTCTGGCTCCGGGCGGCAGGCTGAGCCTGTGGTTAATTCTGCTACCTGATGGGAAAATAGAGTGACCTGTGCCTGTCCCAACACCTAGAGCTAGTCTCTCATTGGTTCCCCCTCTTCCCGTTCATCCTCAGGACAAATTGCAACGTGTACGGAACAGGAGGTTAAAGGTGCTGATTCTCCAAGGAGGGAGATTGCTAGTAAAGCGGCTGGAATGGCGAACCGGAGCACAAGGAGATGAGAAATGAGGTGCGTTTTAGAAACCTTTCCCGGTCACACGGTGTACCATCTTCTGGGTTTCTCGTGCATGTTTTCAACGTAGGACGATGCCCTTGACCCTGGAGATTTGGGACCCATGGGATGGGTACCACGCCGTATTACTTTAAAGGGTCTGCGTTAGCTCACCCAACCTCACCAAACCTCTCAGCCCCAAGAGTGTCCACCCTTATGTCTCAATCAGCTGTGGGTCTAGATATGGTCAATCCAGGTGGCATCGCAGCCCCTGAACGAATTTTGTAAGAATTTCTCTCTCTTTCACTGTCTTTGTTTCACGGGTTTTTAAAAGTAATTGATTTTTATAATAGGGTTTAGCTGCTTTGCACTGCTGTGTTTATGCCGCTTTTCACCCACTTGACTCACTTACAGAGAGATATCAATACATAGGTTTTAAGATTCTTACTAGTCAGATATATTCTTGGGTGGTGAATAGGGGGCGTTGAGTCCAGTTCACTGAGCAAGGAGTAGGTCTTGTCTATTACATATTGGGTTTATGGAACGGTATCTGAGCTAATTTGAGACCCTTGTTTTATGCATCACCCCACCTCACCTTTCCCGTTAAGCAGCCATAGTGTGTTTTCTAAACGTGCGACTCTGTTCTGTTTTGTAATTCAGTTCAAGGGTAGCGGTTTTTACATTCCCTCTGTAAGTGATATCTTATGATAAGTGTCTTTTTCTGTGTGACTTATTTCACTTAGAATCGTCGTACCTAAATCCACTCATCATGCTGCTCCTAGCCTTATGACGTTGATTTCATGGCTGAGTGATATTCCATTGTACATAAGGACCACAACTTCTTTATCCATTCTTCTCTTTCCTGGGATGTTTCAGGTGTAACGAAGTGGAGGTTCTTATCAACAGAGCAGCCCTAAACTTTGGGGTGCCTGTGTCTTGCTGATTTTTAGTTTTCCCAATTTATACGCCCATGAGTGGAAGTGCCCTATGCTCTCTAAGCTGAGTTTTTTAGATGTTTCAGGACACACCGTACACTTCTCCAGAGTGGCTGTTGGCAATTTACAGCCCGCCCATCTGCGTAGCAAGGCTCCCATTTCTCCATGGCCTGTCCTGCATTTCTGGTTTTGACACTTTATTCAGCATGGCCCTTTTGACCGATGGGAAGCGAGACTTCTTTGTAGCGCTGATTTGCCTTTCCAGGTTGCTTGGTTGGCCAAAAAGGGCGTATGCGTTTTTTCCTGAATATATTCAGGAAAAAACGCATACGCCCTTTTTGGCCAAGGGCATCATTGTCGAGGTTTTGCCGCTTTTCCTGTGCTTTAAAGGCGATTCGAATCTACCTCCTGAAATCTGTTTCCTGCAATTCTGCCTTGCTTTCAAATCCTCTTCGTTGCCTTCCCTCCATATATTTGTGGACGAGAGTTATCATTTCTAACTCTGCAGGTTTGTGAATTGCAGTGCCCCTGAGCTCCATTTTTCAACTCGCTTTCTTGGGAGCTGGCCGCAAAAGCGCAGGATTGCTTCAGGCCCTATTGTGGCTCCGGGCGGCAGGCTGAGCCTGTGGTTAATTCTTCTTCCTGATGGGAAAATAGAGTGACCTGTGCCTGTCCCAACACCTAGAGCTAGTCTCTCATTGGTTCCCCCTCTTCCCGTTCATCCTCAGGACAAATTGCAACGTGTACGGAACAGGAGGTTAAAGGTGCTGATTCTCCAAGGAGCGAGATTGCTAGTTAAGCGGCTGGAATGGCGAACCGGAGCACAAGGAGATGAGAAATGAGGTGCGTTTTAGAAACCTTTCCCAGTCACACGGTGTACCATCTTCTGGGTTGCTCGTGCATGTTTTCGACGTAGGAAGATGCTCTTGAACCTGGAGATTTGGGACCCATGGGATGGGTACCACGCCGTATTACTTTAAAGGGTCTGCGTTTGCTCACCCAACCTCACCAAACCTCTCAGCCCCAAGAGTGTCCACCCTTATGTCTCAGTCATCTGTGGGTCTAGATATGGTCAATCCAGCTGGCATCGCAGCCCCTGAACGAATTTTGTAAGAATTTCTCTCTCTTTCACTGTCTTTGTTTCACGGGTTTTTAAAAGTAATTGATTTTTATAATAGGGTTTAGCTGCTTTGCACTTCTGTGTTTATGCCGCTTTACACCCACTTGACTCACTTACAGAGAGATATCACTACATAGGTTTTAAGATTCTTACTAGTCAGATATATTCTTGGGCGGTGAATAGGGGTTGTTGAGTCCAGTTCACTGAGCAAGGAGTAGGTCTTGTCTATAACATATTGGGTTTATGGAACGGTATCTGAGCTAATTTGAAACCCTTGTTTTATGCATCACCCCACCTCACCTTTCCCGTTAAGCAGCCATAGTGTGTTTTCTAAACGTGCGACTCTGTTCTGTTTTGTAATTCAGTTCAAGGGTAGCGGTTTTTACATTCTCTCTGTAAGTGATATCTTATGATAAGTGTCTTTTTCTGTGTGACTTATTTCACTTAGAATCGTCGTACCTAAATCCACTCATCATGCTGCTCCTAGCCTTATGACGTTGATTTCATGGCTGAGTGATATTCCATTGTACATAAGGACCACAACTTCTTTATCCATTCTTCTCTTTCCTGGGATGTTTCAGGTGTAACGAAGTGGAGGTTCTTGTCAACAGAGCAGCCCTAAACTTTGGGGTGCCTGTGTCTTGCTGATTTTTAGTTTTCCCAATTTATACGCCCATGAGTGGAAGTGCCCTATGCTCTCTAAGCTGAGTTTTTTAGATGTTTCAGGACACACCGTACAGTTCTCCAGAGTGGCTGTTGGCAATTTACAGCCCGCCCATCAGCGTAGCAAGGCTCCCATTTCTCCATGGCCTGTCCTGCATTTCTGGTTTTGACACTTTATTCAGCATGGCCCTTTTGACCGATGGGAAGCGAGACTTCTTTGTAGCGCTGATTTGCCTTTCCAGGTTGCTTGGTTGGCCAAAAAGGGCGTATGCGTTTTTTCCTGAATATATTCAGGAAAAAACGCATATGCCCTTTTTGGCCAAGGGCATCATTGTCGAGGTTTTGCCGCTTTTCCTGTGCTTTAAAGGCGATTCGAATCTACCTCCTGAAATCGGTTTCCTGCAATTCTGCCTTGCTTTCAAATCCTCTTCGTAGCCTTCCCTCCATATATTTGTGGACGAGAGTTATCATTTCTAACTCTGCAGGTTTGTGAATTGCAGTGCCCCTGAGCTCCATTTTTCAACTTGCTTTCTTGGGAGCTGGCCGCAAAAGCGCAGGATTGCTTCAGGCCTTATTCTGGCTCCGGGCGGCAGGCTGAGCCTGTGGTTAATTCTGCTTCCTGATGGGAAAATAGAGTGACCTCTGCCTGTCCCAACACCTAGAGCTAGTCTCTCATTGGTTCCCCCTCTTCCCGTTCATCCTCAGGACAAATTGCAACGTGTACGGAACAGGAGGTTAAAGGTGCTGATTCTCCAAGGAGGGAGATTGCCAGTAAAGTGGCTGGAATGGCGAACCGGAGCACAAGGAGATGAGAAATGAGGTGCGTTTTAGAAACCTTTCCCGGTCACACGGTGTACCATCTTCTGGGTTGCTCGTGCATGTTTTCGACATAGGAAGATGCCCTTGAACCTGGAGATTTGGGACCCATGGGATGGGTACCACGCCGTATTACTTTACAGGGTCTGCGTTAGCTCACCCAACCTCACCAAACCTCTCAGCCCCAAGAGTGTCCACCCTTATGTCTCAATCAGCTGTGGGTCTAGATATGGTCAATCCAGGTGGCATCGCAGCCCCTGAACGAATTTTGTAAGAATTTCTCTCTCTTTCACTGTCTTTGTTTCACGGGTTTTTAAAAGTAATTGATTTTTATAATAGGGTTTAGCTGCTTTGCACTGCTGTGTTTATGCCGCTTTACACCCACTTGACTCACTTACAGAGAGATATCAATACATAGGTTTTAAGATTCTTACTAGTCAGATATATTCTTGGGCGGTGAATAGGGGGCGTTGAGTCCAGTTCACTGAGCAAGGAGTAGGTCTTGTCTATTACATATTGGGTTTATGGAACGGTATCTGAGCTAATTTGAAACCCTTGTTTTATGCATCACCCCACCTCACCTTTCCCGTTAAGCAGCCATAGTGTGTTTTCTAAACGTGCGACTCTGTTCTGTTTTGTAATTCAGTTCAAGGGTAGCGGTTTTTACATACCCTCTGTAAGTGATATCTTATGATAAGTGTCTTTTTCTGTGTGACTTATTTCACTTAGAATCGTCGTACCTAAATCCACTCATCATGATGCTCCTAGCCTTATGACGTTGATTTCATGGCTGAGTGATATTCCATTGTACATAAGGACCACAACTTCTTTATCCATTCTTCTCTTTCCTGGGATGTTTAAGGTGTAACGAAGTGGAGGTTCTTGTCAACAGAGCAGCCCTAAACTTTGGGGTGCCTGTGTCTTGCTGATTTTTAGTTTTCCCAATTTATGCGCCCATGAGTGGAAGTGCCCTATGCTCTCTAAGCTGAGTTTTTTAGATGTTTCAGGACACACCGTACACTTCTCCAGAGTGGCTGTTGGCAATTTACAGCCCGCCCATCAGCGTAGCAAGGCTCCCATTTCTCCATGGCCTGTCCTGCATTTCTGGTTTTGACACTTTATTCAGCATGGCCCTTTTGACCGATGGGAAGCGAGACTTCTTTGTAGCGCTGATTTGCCTTTCCAGGTTGCTTGGTTGGCCAAAAAGGGCATATGAGTTTTTTCCTGAATATATTCAGGAAAAAACGCATACGCCCTTTTTGGCCAAGGGCATCATTGTCGAGGTTTTGCCGCTTTTCCTGTGCTTTAAAGGCGATTCGAATCTACCTCCTGAAATCTGTTTCCTGCAATTCTGCCTTGCTTTCAAATCCTCTTCGTAGCCTTCCCTCCATATATTTGTGGACGAGAGTTATCATTTCTAACTCTGCAGGTTTGTGAATTGCAGTGCCCCTGAGCTCCATTTTTCAACTCGCTTTCTTGGAAGCTGGCCGCAAAAGCGCAGGATTGTTTCAGGCCCTATTCTGGCTCCGGGCGGCAGGCTGAGCCTGTCGTTAATTCTGCTACCTGATGGGAAAATAGAGTGACCTGTGCCTGTCCCATCACCTAGAGCTAGTCTCTCATTGGTTCCCCCTCTTCCCGTTCATCCTCAGCACAAATTGCAACGTGTACGGAACAGGAGGTTTAAGGCGCTGATTCTCCAAGGAGGGAGATTGCTAGTAAAGCGGCTGGAATGGCGAACCGGAGCACAAGGAGATGAGAAATGAGGTGCGTTTTAGAAACCTTTCCCGGTCACATGGTGTACCATCTTCTGGGTTGCTCGTGCATGTTTTCGACGTAGGAAGATGCCCTTGAACCTGGAGATTTGGGACCCATGGGATGGGTACCACGCCGTATTACTTTAAAGGGTCTGCGTTTGCTCACCCAACGTCACCAAACCTCTCAGCCCCAAGAGTGTCCACCCTTATGTCTCAGTCATCTGTGGGTCTAGATATGGTCAATCCAGGTGGCATCGCAGCCCCTGAACGAATTTTGTAAGAATTTCTCTCTCTTTCACTGTCTTTGTTTCACGGGTTTTTAAAAGTAATTGATTTTTATAATGGGGTTTAGCTGCTTTGCACTGCTGTGTTTATGCCGCTTTACACCTACTTGACTCACTTACAGAGAGATATCAATACATAGGTTTTAAGATTCTTACTAGTCAGGTATATTCTTGGGCGGTGAATAGGGGTTGTTGAGTCCAGTTCACTGAGCAAGGAGTAGGTCTTGTCTATTACATATTGGGTATATGGAACGGTATCTGAGCTAATTTGAAACCCTTGTTTTATGCATCACCCCACCTCACCTTTCCCGTTAAGCAGCCATAGTGTGTTTTCTAAACGTGCGACTCTGTTCTGTTTTGTAATTCAGTTCAAGGGTAGCGGTTTTTACATTCCCTCTGTAAGTGATATCTTATGATAAGTGTCTTTTTCTGTGTGACTTATTTCACTTAGAATCGTCGTACCTAAATCCACTCATCATGCTGCTCCTAGCCTTATGACGTTGATTTCATGGCTGAGTGATATTCCATTGTACATAAGGACCACAACTTCTTTATCCATTCTTCTCTTTCCTGGGATGTTTAAGGTGTAACGAAGTGGAGGTTCTTGTCAACAGAGCAGCCCTAAACTTTGGGGTGCCTGTGTCTTGCTGATTTTTAGTTTTCCCAATTTATACGCCCATGAGTGGAAGTGCCCTATGCTCTCTAAGCTGAGTTTTTTAGATGTTTCAGGACACACCGTACACTTCTCCAGAGTGGCTGTTGGCAATTTACAGCCCACCCATCAGCGTAGCAAGGCTCCCATTTCTCCATGGCCTGTCCTGCATTTCTGGTTTTGACACTTTATTCAGCATGGCCCTTTTGACCGATGGGAAGCGAGACTTCTTTGTAGCGCTGATTTGCCTTTCCAGGTTGCTTGGTTGGCCAAAAAGGGCGTATGCCTTTTTTCCTGAATATATTCAGGAAAAAACGCATACGCCCTTTTTGGCCAAGGGCATCATTGTCGAGGTTTTGCCGCTTTTCCTGTGCTTTAAAGGCGATTCGAATCTACCTCCTGAAATCTGTTTCCTGCAATTCTGCCTTGCTTTCAAATCCTCTTCGTAGCCTTCCCTCCATATATTTGTGGACGAGAGTTATCATTTCTAACTCTGCAGGTTTGTGAATTGCAGTGACCCTGAGCTCCATTTTTCAACTCGCTTTCTTGGGAGCTGGCCGCAAAAGCGCAGGATTGTTTCAGGCCCTATTCTGGCTCCGGGCGGCAGGCTGAGCCTGTGGTTAATTCTGCTACCTGATGGGAAAATAGAGTGACCTGTGCCTGTCCCAACACCTAGAGCTAGTCTCTCATTGGTTCCCCCTCTTCCCGTTCATCCTCAGGACAAATTGCAACGTGTACGGAACAGGAGGTTAAAGGCGCTGATTCTCCAAGGAGAGAGATTGCTAGTAAAGCGGCTGGAATGGCGAACCGGAGCACAAGGAGATGAGAAATGAGGTGCGTTTTAGAAACCTTTCCCGGTCACACGGTGTACCATCTTCTGGGTTTCTCGTGCATGTTTTCGACGTAGGAAGATGCCCTTGACCCTGGAGATTTGGGACCCATGGGATGGGTACCACGCCGTATTACTTTAAAGGGTCTGCGTTTGCTCACCCAACGTCACCAAACCTCTCAGCCCCAAGAGTGTCCACCCTTATGTCTCAGTCATCTGTGGGTCTAGATATGGTCAATCCAGGTGGCATCGCAGCCCCTGAACGAATTTTGTAAGAATTTCTCTCTCTTTCACTGTCTTTGTTTCACGGGTTTTTAAAAGTAATTGATTTTTATAATAGGGTTTAGCTGCTTTGCACTGCTGTGTTTATGCCGCTTTTCACCCACTTGACTCACTTACAGAGAGATATCAATACATAGGTTTTAAGATTCTTACTAGTCAGATATATTCTTGGGCGGTGAATAGGGGTTGTTGAGTCCAGTTCACTGAGCAAGGAGTAGGTCTTGTCTATTACATATTGGGTTTATGGAACGGTATCTGAGCTAATTTGAAACCCTTGTTTTATGCATCACCCCACCTCACCTTTCCCGTTAAGCAGCCATAGTGTGTTTTCTAAACGTGCTACTCTGTTCTGTTTTGTAATTCAGTTGAAGGGTAGCGGTTTTTACATTCCCTCTGTAAGTGATATCTTATGATAAGTGTCTTTTTCTGTGTGACTTATTTCACTTAGAATCGTCGTACCTAAATCCACTCATCATGCTGCTCCTAGCCTTATGACGTTGATTTCATGGCTGAGTGATATTCCATTGTACATAAGGACCACAACTTCTTTATCCATTCTTCTCTTTCCTGGGATGTTTAAGGTGTAACGAAGTGGAGGTTCTTGTCAACAGAGCAGCCCTAAACTTTGGGGTGCCTGTGTCTTGCTGATTTTTAGTTTTCCCAATTTATACGCCCATGAGTGGAAGTGCCCTATGCTCTCTAAGCTGAGTTTTTTAGATGTTTCAGGACACACCGTACACTTCTCCAGAGTGGCTGTTGGCAATTTACAGCCCGCCCATCAGCGTAGCAAGGCTCCCATTTCTCCATGGCCTGTCCTGCATTTCTGGTTTTGACACTTTATTCAGCATGGCCCTTTTGACCGATGGGAAGCGAGACTTCTTTGTAGCGCTGATTTGCCTTTCCAGGTTGCTTGGTTGGCCAAAAAGGGCGTATGCGTTTTTTCCTGAATATATTCAGGAAAAAACGCATACGCCCTTTTTGGCCAAGGGCATCATTGTCGAGGTTTTGCCGCTTTTCCTGTGCTTTAAAGGCGATTCGAATCTACCTCCTGAAATCGGTTTCCTGCAATTCTGCCTTGCTTTCAAATCCTCTTCGTAGCCTTCCCTCCATATATTTGTGGACGAGAGTTATCATTTCTAACTCTGCAGGTTTGTGAATTGCAGTGCCCCTGAGCTCCATTTTTCAACTCGCTTTCTTGGGAGCTGGCCGCAAA
The DNA here is from genome assembly GCF_965194805.1 of Balaenoptera borealis. Classification (NCBI taxonomy): domain Eukaryota; kingdom Metazoa; phylum Chordata; class Mammalia; order Artiodactyla; family Balaenopteridae; genus Balaenoptera; species Balaenoptera borealis. Next base: position 125,717 of record NW_028123311.1, read on the forward strand.
AGCGCAGGATTGCTTCAGGCCCTATTCTGGCTCCGGGCGGCAGGCTGAGCCTGTGGTTAATTCTGCTACCTGATGGGAAAATAGAGTGACCTGTGCCTGTCCCAACACCTAGAGCTAGTCTCTCAATGGTTCCCCCTCTTCCCGTTCATCCTCAGGAGAAATTACAACGTGTACGGAACAGGAGGTTAAAGGTGCTGATTCTCCAAGGAGGGAGATTGCTAGTAAAGCGGCTGGAATGGCGAACCGGAGCACAAGGAGATGAGAAATGAGGTGCGTTTTAGAAACCTTTCCCGGTCACACGGTGTACCATCTTCTGGTTTCTCGTGCATGTTTTCGACGTAGGAAGATGCCCTTGACCCTGGAGATTTGGGACCCATGGGATGGGTACCACGCCGTATTACTTTAAAGGGTCTGCGTTTGCTCACCCAACCTCACCAAACCTCTCAGCCCCAAGAGTGTCCACCCTTATGTCTCAGTCATCTGTGGGTCTAGATATGGTCAATCCAGCTGGCATCGCAGCCCCTGAACGAATTTTGTAAGAATTTCTCTCTCTTTCACTGTCTTTGTTTCACGGGTTTTTAAAAGTAATTGATTTTTATAATGGGGTTTAGCTGCTTTGCACTGCTGTGTTTATGCCGCTTTAAACCTACTTGACTCACTTACAGAGAGATATCAATACATAGGTTTTAAGATTCTTACTAGTCAGATATATTCTTGGGCGGTGAATAGGGGTTGTTGAGTCCAGTTCACTGAGCAAGGAGTAGGTCTTGTCTATTACATATTGGGTTTATGGAACGGTATCTGAACTAATTTGAAACCCTTGTTTTATGCATCACCCCACCTCACCTTTCCCGTTAAGCAGCCATAGTGTGTTTTCTAAACGTGCGACTCTGTTCTGTTTTGTAATTCAGTTCAAGGGTAGCGGTTTTTACATTCCCTCTGTAAGTGATATCTTATGATAAGTGTCTTTTTCTGTGTGACTTATTTCACTTAGAATCGTCGTACCTAAATCCACTCATCATGCTGCTCCTAGCCTTATGACGTTGATTTCATGGCTGAGTGATATTCCATTGTACATAAGGACCACAACTTCTTTATCCATTCTTCTCTTTCCTGGGATGTTTCAGGTGTAACGAAGTGGAGGTTCTTGTCAACAGAGCAGCCCTAAACTTTGGGGTGCCTGTGTCTTGCTGATTTTTAGTTTTCCCAATTTATACGCCCATGAGTGGAAGTGCCCTATGCTCTCTAAGCTGAGTTTTTTAGATGTTTCAGGACACACCGTACACTTCTCCAGAGTGGCTGTTGGCAATTTACAGCCCGCCCATCAGCCTAGCAAGGCTCCCATTTCTCCATGGCCTGTCCTGCATTTCTGGTTTTGACACTTTATTCAGCATGGCCCTTTTGACCGATGGGAAGCGAGACTTCTTTGTAGCGCTGATTTGCCTTTCCAGGTTGCTTGGTTGGCCAAAAAGGGCGTATGCGTTTTTTCCTGAATATATTCAGGAAAAAACGCATACGCCCTTTTTGGCCAAGGGCATCATTGTGGAGGTTTTGCCGCTTTTCCTGTGCTTTAAAGGCGATTCGAATCTACCTCCTGAAATTTGTTTCCTGCAATTCTGCCTTGCTTTCAAATCCTCTTCGTAGCCTTCCCTCCATATATTTGTGGACGAGAGTTATCATTTCTAACTCTGCAGGTTTGTGAATTGCAGTGCCCCTGAGCTCCATTTTTCAACTCGCTTTCTTGGGAGCTGGCCGCAAAAGCGCAGGATTGCTTCAGGCCCTATTCTGGCTCCGGGCGGCAGGCTGAGCCTGTGGTTAATTCTTCTTCCTGATGGGAAAATAGAGTGACCTGTGCCTGTCCCAACACCTAGAGCTAGTCTCTCATTGGTTCCCCCTCTTCCCGTTCATCCTCAGGACAAATTGCAACGTGTACGGAACAGGAGGTTAAAGGTGCTGATTCTCCAAGGAGGGAGATTGCTAGTAAAGCGGCTGGAATGGCGAACCGGAGCACAAGGAGATGAGAAATGAGGTGCGTTTTAGAAACCTTTCCCGGTCACACGGTGTACCATCTTCTGGGTTGCTCGTGCATGTTTTCGACGTAGGAAGATGCCCTGGAACCTGGAGATTTGGGACCCATGGGATGGGTACCACGCCGTATTACTTTAAAGGGTCTGCGTTAGCTCACCCAACCTCACCAAACCTCTCAGCCCCAAGAGTGTCCACCCTTATGTCTCAATCAGCTGTGGGTCTAGATATGGTCAATCCAGGTGGCATCGCAGCCCCTGAACGAATTTTGTAAGAATTTATCTCTCTTTCACTGTCTTTGTTTCACGGGTTTTTAAAAGTAATTGATTTTTATAATGGGGTTTAGCTGCTTTGCACTGCTGTGTTTATGCCGCTTTACACCCACTTGACTCACTTACAGAGAGATATCAATACATAGGTTTTAAGATTCTTACTAGTCAGATATATTCTTGGGCGGTGAATAGGGGGCGTTGAGTCCAGTTCACTGAGCAAGGAGTAGGTCTTGTCTATTACATATTGGGTTTATGGAACGGTATCTGAGCTAATTTGAAACCCTTGTTTTATGCATCACCCCACCTCACCTTTCCCGTTAAGCAGCCATAGTGTGTTTTCTAAACGTGCTACTCTGTTCTGTTTTGTAATTCAGTTGAAGGGTAGCGGTTTTTACATTCCCTCTGTAAGTGATATCTTATGATAAGTGTCTTTTTCTGTGTGACTTATTTCACTTAGAATCGTCGTACCTAAATCCACTCATCATGCTGCTCCTAGCCTTATGACGTTGATTTCATGGCTGAGTGATATTCCATTGTACATAAGGACCACAACTTCTTTATCCATTCTTCTCTTTCCTGGGATGTTTCAGGTGTAACGAAGTGGAGGTTCTTGTCAACAGAGCAGCCCTAAACTTTGGGGTGCCTGTGTCTTGCTGATTTTTAGTTTTCCCAATTTATACGCCCATGAGTGGAAGTGCCCTATGCTCTCTAAGCTGAGTTTTTTAGATGTTTCAGGACACACCGTACACTTCTCCAGAGTGGCTGTTGGCAATTTACAGCCCGCCCATCAGCGTAGCAAGGCTCCCATTTCTCCATGGCCTGTCCTGCATTTCTGGTTTTGACACTTTATTCAGCATGGCCCTTTTGACCGATGGGAAGCGAGACTTCTTTGTAGCGCTGATTTGCCTTTCCAGGTTGCTTGGTTGGCCAAAAAGGGCGTATGCGTTTTTTCCTGAATATATTCAGGAAAAAACGCATACGCCCTTTTTGGCCAAGGGCATCATTGTCGAGGTTTTGCCGCTTTTCCTGTGCTTTAAAGGCGATTCGAATCTACCTCCTGAAATCGGTTTCCTGCAATTCTGCCTTGCTTTCAAATCCTCTTCGTAGCCTTCCCTCCATATATTTGTGGACGAGAGTTATCATTTCTAACTCTGCAGGTTTGTGAATTGCAGTGCCCCTGAGCTCCATTTTTCAACTCGCTTTCTTGGGAGCTGGCCGCAAAAGCGCAGGATTGCTTCAGGCCCTATTCTGGCTCCGGGCGGCAGGCTGAGCCTGTGGTTAATTCTGCTACCTGATGGAAAAATAGAGTGACCTGTGCCTGTCCCAACACCTAGAGCTAGTCTCTCAATGGTTCCCCCTCTTCCCGTTCATCCTCAGGAGAAATTACAACGTGTACGGAACAGGAGGTTAAAGGTGCTGATTCTCCAAGGAGGGAGATTGCTAGTAAAGCGGCTGGAATGGCGAACCGGAGCACAAGGAGATGAGAAATGAGGTGCGTTTTAGAAACCTTTCCCGGTCACACGGTGTACCATCTTCTGGGTTGCTCGTGCATGTTTTCGACGTAGGAAGATGCCCTGGAACCTGGAGATTTGGGACCCATGGGATGGGTACCACGCCGTATTACTTTAAAGGGTCTGCGTTTGCTCACCCAACCTCACCAAACCTCTCAGCCCCAAGAGTGTCCACCCTTATGTCTCAGTCATCTGTGGGTCTAGATATGGTCAATCCAGCTGGCATCGCAGCCCCTGAACGAATTTTGTAAGAATTTCTCTCTCTTTCACTGTCTTTGTTTCACGGGTTTTTAAAAGTAATTGATTTTTATAATGGGGTTTAGCTGCTTTGCACTGCTGTGTTTATGCCGCTTTAAACCTACTTGACTCACTTACAGAGAGATATCAATACATAGGTTTTAAGATTCTTACTAGTCAGATATATTCTTGGGCGGTGAATAGGGGTTGTTGAGTCCAGTTCACTGAGCAAGGAGTAGGTCTTGTCTATTACATATTGGGTTTATGGAACGGTATCTGAGCTAATTTGAAACCCTTGTTTTATGCATCACCCCACCTCACCTTTCCCGTTAAGCAGCCATAGTGTGTTTTCTAAACGTGCGACTCTGTTCTGTTTTGTAATTCAGTTCAAGGGTAGCGGTTTTTACATTCCCTCTGTAAGTGATATCTTATGATAAGTGTCTTTTTCTGTGTGACTTATTTCACTTAGAATCGTCGTACCTAAATCTACTCATCATGCTGCTCCTAGCCTTATGACGTTGATTTCATGGCTGAGTGATATTCCATTGTACATAAGGACCACAACTTCTTTATCCATTCTTCTCTTTCCTGGGATGTTTCAGGTGTAACGAAGTGGAGGTTCTTGTCAACAGAGCAGCCCTAAACTTTGGGGTGCCTGTGTCTTGCTGATTTTTAGTTTTCCCAATTTATACGCCCATGAGTGGAAGTGCCCTATGCTCTCTAAGCTGAGTTTTTTAGATGTTTCAGGACACACCGTACACTTCTCCAGAGTGGCTGTTGGCAATTTACAGCCCGCCCATCAGCGTAGCAAGGCTCCCATTTCTCCATGGCCTGTCCTGCATTTCTGGTTTTGACACTTTATTCAGCATGGCCCTTTTGACCGATGGGAAGCGAGACTTCTTTGTAGCGCTGATTTGCCTTTCCAGGTTGCTTGGTTGGCCAAAAAGGGCGTATGCGTTTTTTCCTGAATATATTCAGGAAAAAACGCATACGCCCTTTTTGGCCAAGGGCATCATTGTGGAGGTTTTGCCGCTTTTCCTGTGCTTTAAAGGCGATTCGAATCTACCTCCTGAAATCTGTTTCCTGCAATTCTGCCTTGCTTTCAAATCCTCTTCGTAACCTTCCCTCCATATATTTGTGGACGAGAGTTATCATTTCTAACTCTGCAGGTTTGTGAATTGCAGTGCCCCTGAGCTCCATTTTTCAACTCGCTTTCTTGGGAGCTGGCCGCAAAAGCGCAGGATTGCTTCAGGCCCTATTCTGGCTCCGGGCGCCAGGCTGAGCCTGTGGTTAATTCTTCTTCCTGATGGGAAAATAGAGTGACCTGTGCCTGTCCCAACACCTAGAGCTAGTCTCTCATTGGTTCCCCCTCTTCCCGTTCATCCTCAGGACAAATTGCAACGTGTACGGAACAGGAGGTTAAAGGTGCTGATTCTCCAAGGAGGGAGATTGCTAGTAAAGCGGCTGGAATGGCGAACCGGAGCACAAGGAGATGAGAAATGAGGTGCGTTTTAGAAACCTTTCCCGGTCACACGGTGTACCATCTTCTGGGTTGCTCGTGCATGTTTTCGACGTAGGAAGATGCCCTGGAACCTGGAGATTTGGGACCCATGGGATGGGTACCACGCCGTATTACTTTAAAGGGTCTGCGTTAGCTCACCCAACCTCACCAAACCTCTCAGCCCCAAGAGTGTCCACCCTTATGTCTCAATCAGCTGTGGTTCTAGATATGGTCATTCCAGGTGGCATCGCAGCCCCTGAACGAATTTTGTAAGAATTTCTCTCTCTTTCACTGTCTTTGTTTGACGGGTTTTTAAAAGTAATTGATTTTTATAATGGGGTTTAGCTGCTTTGCACTGCTGTGTTTATGCCGCTTTACACCCACTTGACTCACTTACAGAGAGATATCAATACATAGGTTTTAAGATTCTTACTAGTCAGATATATTCTTGGGCGGTGAATAGGGGGCGTTGAGTCCAGTTCACTGAACAAGGAGTAGGTCTTGTCTATTACATATTGGGTTTATGGAACGGTATCTGAGCTAATTTGAAACCCTTGTTTTATGCATCACCCCACCTCACCTTTCCCGTTAAGCAGCCATAGTGTGTTTTCTAAACGTGCGACTCTGTTCTGTTTTGTAATTCAGTTCAAGGGTAGCGGTTTTTACATTCTCTCTGTAAGTGATATCTTATGATCAGTGTCTTTTTCTGTGTGACTTATTTCACTTAGAATCGTCGTACCTAAATCCACTCATCATGCTGCTCCTAGCCTTATGACGTTGATTTCATGGCTGAGTGATATTCCATTGTACATAAGGACCACAACTTCTTTATCCATTCTTCTCTTTCCTGGGATGTTTAAGGTGTAACGAAGTGGAGGTTCTTGTCAACAGAGCAGCCCTAAACTTTGGGGTGCCTGTGTCTTGCTGATTTTTAGTTTTCCCAATTTATACGCCCATGAGTGGAAGTGCCCTATGCTCTCTAAGCTGAGTTTTTTAGATGTTTCAGGACACACCGTACACTTCTCCAGAGTGGCTGTTGGCAATTTACAGCCCGCCCATCAGCGTAGCAAGGCTCCCATTTCTCCATGGCCTGTCCTGCATTTCTGGTTTTGACACTTTATTCAGCATGGCCCTTTTGACCGATGGGAAGCGAGACTTCTTTGTAGCGCTGATTTGCCTTTCCAGGTTGCTTGGTTGACCAAAAAGGGCGTATGCGTTTTTTCCTGAATATATTCAGGAAAAAACGCATACGCCCTTTTTGGCCAAGGGCATCATTGTCGAGGTTTTGCCGCTTTTCCTGTGCTTTAAAGGCGATTAGAATCTACCTCCTGAAATTTGTTTCCTGCAATTCTGCCTTGCTTTCAAATCCTCATCGTTGCCTTCCTTCCATATATTTGTGGACGAGAGTTATCATTTCTACCTCTGCAGGTTTGTGAATTGCAGTGCCCCTGAGCTCCATTTTTTAACTCGCTTTCTTGGGAGCTGGCCGCAAAAGCGCAGGATTGCTTCAGGCCCTATTCTGGCTCCGGGCGGCAGGCTGAGCCTGTGGTTAATTCTTCTTCCTGATGGGAAAATAGAGTGACTTGTGCCTGTCCCAACACCTAGAGCTAGTCTCTCATTGGTTCCCCCTCTTCCCGTTCATCCTCAGGACAAATTGCAACGTGTACGGAACAGGAGGTTAAAGGTGCTGATTCTCCCAGGAGGGAGATTGCTAGTAAAGCGGCTGGAATGGCGAACCGGAGCACAAGGAGATGAGAAATGAGGTGCGTTTTAGAAACCTTTCCCGGTCACACGGTGTACCATCTTCTGGGTTTCTCGTGCATGTTTTCGATGTAGGAAGATGCCCTTGAACCTGGAGATTTGGGACCCATGGGATGGGTACCACGCCGTATTACTTTAAAGGGTCTGCGTTTGCTCACCCAACCTCACCAAACCTCTCAGCCCCAAGAGTGTCCACCCTTATGTCTCAGTCATCTGTGGGTCTAGATATGGTCAATCCAGGTGGCATCGCAGCCCCTGAACGAATTTTGTAAGAATTTCTCTCTCTTTCACTGTCTTTGTTTCACGGGTCTTTAAAAGTAATTGATTTTTATAATGGGGTTTAGCTGCTTTGCACTGCTGTGTTTATGCCGCTTTACACCCACTTGACTCACTTACAGAGAGATATCAATACATAGGTTTTAAGATTCTTACTAGTCAGATATATTCTTGGGCGGTGAATAGGGGGCGTTGAGTCCAGTTCACTGAGCAAGGAGTAGGTCTTGTCTATTACATATTGGGTTTATGGAACGGTATCTGAGCTAATTTGAAACCCTTGTTTTATGCATCACCCCACCTCACCTTTCCCGTTAAGCAGCCATAGTGTGTTTTCTAAACGTGCGACTCTGTTCTGTTTTGTAATTCAGTTCAAGGGTAGCGGTTTTTACATTCCCTCTGTAAGTGATATCTTATGATAAGTGTCTTTTTCTGTGTGACTTATTTCACTTAGAATCGTCGTACCTAAATCCACTCATCATGCTGCTCCTAGCCTTATGACGTTGATTTCATGGCTGAGTGATATTCCATTGTACATAAGGACCACAACTTCTTTATCCATTCTTCTCTTTCCTGGGATGTTTCAGGTGTAACGAAGTGGAGGTTCCTGTCAACAGAGCAGCCCTAAACTTTGGGGTGCCTGTGTCTTGCTGATTTTTAGTTTTCCCAATTTATACGCCCATGAGTGGAAGTGCCCTATGCTCTCTAAGCTGAGTTTTTTAGATGTTTCAGGACACACCGTACACTTCTCCAGAGTGGCTGTTGGCAATTTACAGCCCGCCCATCAGCGTAGCAAGGCTCCCATTTCTCCATGGCCTGTCCTGCATTTCTGGTTTTGACACTTTATTCAGCATGGCCCTTTTGACCGATGGGAAGCGAGACTTCTTTGTAGCGCTGATTTGCCTTTCCAGGTTGCTTGGTTGGCCAAAAAGGGCGTATGCCTTTTTTCCTGAATATATTCAGGAAAAAACGCATACGCCCTTTTTGGCCAAGGGCATCATTGTCGAGGTTTTGCCGCTTTTCCTGTGCTTTAAAGGCGATTCGAATCTACCTCCTGAAATCTGTTTCCTGCAATTCTGCCTTGCTTTCAAATCCTCTTCGTAGCCTTCCCTCCATATATTTGTGGACGAGAGTTATCATTTCTAACTCTGCAGGTTTGTGAATTGCAGTGCCCCTGAGCTCCATTTTTCAACTCGCTTTCTTGGGAGCTGGCCGCAAAAGCGCAGGATTGCTTCAGGCTCTATTCTGGCTCCGGGCGGCAGGCTGAGCCTGTGGTTAATTCTGCTACCTGATGGGAAAATACAGTGACCTGTGCCTGTCCCAACACCTAGAGCTTGTCTGTCAATGGTTCCCCCTCTTCCCGTTCATCCTCAGGACAAATTGCAACGTGTACGGAACAGGAGGTTAAAGGTGCTGATTCTCCAAGGAGGGAGATTGCTAGTAAAGCGGCTGGAATGGCGAAACGGAGCACAAGGAGATGAGAAATGAGGTGCGTTTTAGAAACCTTTCCCGGTCACACGGTGTACCATCTTTTGGGTTTCTCGTGCGTGTTTTCGACGTAGGAAGATGCCCTTGACCCTGGAGATTTGGGACCCATGGGATGGGTACCACGCCGTATTACTTTAAAGGGTCTGCGTTTGCTCACCCAACCTCACCAAACCTCTCAGCCCCAAGAGTGTCCGCCCTTATGTCTCAGTCATCTGTGGGTCTAGATATGGTCAATCCAGCTGGCATCGCAGCACCTGAACGAATTTTGTAAGAATTTCTCTCTCTTTCACTGTCTTTGTTTCACGGGTTTTTAAAAGTAATTGATATTTATAATGGGGTTTAGCTGCTTTGCACTGCTGTGTTTATGCCGCTTTACACCTACTTGACTCACTTACAGAGAGATATCACTACATAGGTTTTAAGATTCTTACTAGTCAGATATATTCTTGGGCGGTGAATAGGGGTTGTTGAGTCCAGTTCACTGAGCAAGGAGTAGGTCTTGTCTATTACATATTGGGTTTATGGAACGGTATCTGAGCTAATTTGAAACCCTTGTTTTATGCATCACCCCACCTCACCTTTCCCGTTAAGCAGCCATAGTGTGTTTTCTAAACGTGCGACTCTGTTCTGTTTTGTAATTCAGTTCAAGGGTAGCGGTTTTTACATTCTCTCTGTAAGTGATATCTTATGATAAGTGTCTTTTTCTGTGTGACTTATTTCACTTAGAATCGTCGTACCTAAATCCACTCATCATGCTGCTCCTAGCCTTATGACGTTGATTTCATGGCTGAGTGATATTCCATTGTACATAAGGACCACAACTTCTTTATCCATTCTTCTCTTTCCTGGGATGTTTAAGGTGTAACGAAGTGGAGGTTCTTGTCAACAGAGCAGCCCTAAACTTTGGGGTGCCTGTGTCTTGCTGGTTTTTAGTTTTCCCAATTTATACGCCCATGAGTGGAAGTGCCCTATGCTCTCTAAGCTGAGTTTTTTAGATGTTTCAGGACACACCGTACACTTCTCCAGAGTGGCTGTTGGCAATTTACAGCCCGCCCATCAGCGTAGCAAGGCTCCCATTTCTCCATGGCCTGTCCTGCATTTCTGGTTTTGACACTTTATTCAGCATGGCCCTTTTGACCGATGGGAAGCGAGACTTCTTTGTAGCGCTGATTTGCCTTTCCAGGTTGCTTGGTTGGCCAAAAAGGGCGTAGGCGTTTTTTCCTGAATATATTCAGGAAAAAACGCCTACGCCCTTTTTGGCCAAGGGCATCATTGTCGAGGTTTTGCCGCTTTTCCTGTGCTTTAAAGGCGATTCGAATCTACCTCCTGAAATCTGTTTCCTGCAATTCTGCCTTGCTTTCAAATCCTCATCATTGCCTTCCTTCCATATATTTGTGGACGAGAGTTATCATTTCTACCTCTGCAGGTTTGTGAATTGCAGTGCCCCTGAGCTCCATTTTTTAACTCGCTTTCTTGGGAGCTGGCCGCAAAAGCGCAGGATTGCTTCAGGCCCTATTCTGGCTCCGGGCGGCAGGCTGAGCCTGTCGTTAATTCTTCTTCCTGATGGGAAAATAGAGTGACTTGTGCCTGTCCCAACACCTAGAGCTAGTCTCTCATTGGTTCCCCCTCTTCCCGTTCATCCTCAGGACAAATTGCAACCTGTACGGAACAGGAGGATAAAGGTGCTGATTCTCCCAGGAGGGAGATTGCTAGTAAAGCGGCTGGAATGGCGAACCGGAGCACAAGGAGATGAGAAATGAGGTGCGTTTTAGAAACCTTTCCCGGTCACACGGTGTACCATCTTCTGGGTTTCTCGTGCATGTTTTCGATGTAGGAAGATGCCCTTGACCCTGGAGATTTGGGACCCATGGGATGGGTACCACGCCGTATTACTTTAAAGGGTCTGCGTTTGCTCACCCAACCTCACCAAACCTCTCAGCCCCAAGAGTGTCCACCCTTATGTCTCAGTCATCTGTGGGTCTAGATATGGTCAATCCAGCTGGCATCGCAGCCCCTGAACGAATTTTGTAAGAATTTCTCTCTCTTTCACTGTCTTTGTTTCACGGGTTTTTAAAAGTAATTGATTTTTATAATGGGGTTTAGCTGCTTTGCACTGCTGTGTTTATGCCCCTTTACACCTACTTGACTCACTTACAGAGAGATATCAATACATAGGTTTTAAGATTCTTACTAGTCAGATATATTCTTGGGCGGTGAATAGGGGTTGTTGAGTCCAGTTCACTGAGCAAGGAGTAGGTCTTGTCTATTACATATTGGGTTTATGGAACGGTATCTGAGCTAATTTGAAACCCTTGGTTTATGCATCACCCCACCTCACCTTTCCCGTTAAGCAGCCATAGTGTGTTTTCTTAACGTGCGACTCTGTTCTGTTTTGTAATTCAGTTCAAGGGTAGCGGTTTTTACATTCCCTCTGTAAGTGATATCTTATGATAAGTGTCTTTTTCTGTGTGACTTATTTCACTTAGAATCGTCGTACCTAAATCCACTCATCATGCTGCTCCTAGCCTTATGACGTTGATTTCATGGCTGAGTGATATTCCATTGTACATAAGGACCACAACTTCTTTATCCATTCTTCTCTTTCCTGGGATGTTTAAGGTGTAACGAAGTGGAGGTTCTTGTCAACAGAGCAGCCCTAAACTTTGGGGTGCCTGTGTCTTGCTGATTTTTAGTTTTCCCAATTTATACGCCCATGAGTGGAAGTGCCCTATGCTCTCTAAGCTGAGTTTTTTAGATGTTTCATGACACACCGTACACTTCTCCAGAGTGGCTGTTGGCAATTTACAGCCCGCCCATCAGCGTAGCAAGGCTCCCATTTCTCCATGGCCTGTCCTGCATTTCTGGTTTTGACACTTTATTCAGCATGGCCCTTTTGACCGATGGGAAGCGAGACTTCTTTGTAGCACTGATTTGCCTTTCCAGGTTGCTTGGTTGGCCAAAAAGGGCGTATGCGTTTTTTCCTGAATATATTCAGGAAAAAACGCATACGCCCTTTTTGGCCAAGGGCACCATTGTCGAGGTTTTGCCGCTTTTCCTGTGCTTTAAAGGCGATTCGAATCTACCCCCTGAAATCGGTTTCCTGCAATTCTGCCTTGCTTTCAAATCCTCTTCGTAGCCTTCCCTCCATATATTTGTGGACGAGAGTTATCATTTCTAACTCTGCAGGTTTGTGAATTGCAGTGCCCCTGAGCTCCATTTTTCAACTCGCTTTCTTGGGAGCTGGCCGCAAAAGCGCAGGATTGCTTCAGGCCCTATTCTGGCTCCGGGCGGCAGGCTGAGCCTGTGGTTAATTCTGCTACCTGATGGGAAAATAGAGTGACCTGTGCCTGTCCCAACACCTAGAGCTAGTCTCTCATTGGTTCCCCCTCTTCCCGTTCATCATCAGGACAAATTGCAACGTGTACGGAACAGGAGGTTAAAGGTGCTGATTCTCCAAGGAGGGAGATTGCTAGTAAAGCGGCTGGAATGGCGAACCGGAGCACAAGGAGATGAGAAATGAGGTGCGTTTTAGAAACCTTTCCCGGTCACACGGTGTACCATCTTCTGGGTTGCTCGTGCATGTTTTCGACATAGGAAGATGCCCTTGAACCTGGAGATTTGGGACCCATGGGATGGGTACCACGCCGTATTACTTTACAGGGTCTGCGTTAGCTCACCCAACCTCACCAAACCTCTCAGCCCCAAGAGTGTCCACCCTTATGTCTCAATCAGCTGTGGGTCTAGATATGGTCAATCCAGGTGGCATCGCAGCCCCTGAACGAATTTTGTAAGAATTTCTCTCTCTTTCACTGTCTTTGTTTCACGGGTTTTTAAAAGTAATTGATTTTTATAATAGGGTTTAGCTGCTTTGCACTGCTGTGTTTATGCCGCTTTTCACCCACTTGACTCACTTACAGAGAGATATCAATACATAGGTTTTAAGATTCTTTCTAGTCAGATATATTCTTGGGCGGTGAATAGGGGGCGTTGAGTCCAGTTCACTGAGCAAGGAGTAGGTCTTGTCTATTACATATTGGGTTTATGGAACGGTATCTGAGCTAATTTGAAACCCTTGTTTTATGCATCACCCCACCTCACCTTTCCCGTTAAGCAGCCATAGTGTGTTTTCTAAACGTGCGACTCTGTTCTGTTTTGTAATTCAGTTCAAGGGTAGCGGTTTTTACATACCCTCTGTAAGTGATATCTTATGATAAGTGTCTTTTTCTGTGTGACTTATTTCACTTAGAATCGTCGTACCTAAATCCACTCATCATGCTGCTCCTAGCCTTATGACGTTGATTTCATGGCTGAGTGATAGTCCATTGTACCTAAGGACCACAACTTCTTTATCCATTCTTCTCTTTCCTGGGATGTTTAAGGTGTAACGAAGTGGAGGTTCTTGTCAACAGAGCAGCCCTAAACTTTGGGGTGCCTGTGTCTTGCTGATTTTTAGTTTTCCCAATTTATACGCCCATGAGTGGAAGTGCCCTATGCTCTCTAAGCTGAGTTTTTTAGATGTTTCAGGACACACCGTACACTTCTCCAGAGTGGCTGTTGGCAATTTACAGCCCGCCCATCAGCGTAGCAAGGCTCCCATTTCTCCATGGCCTGTCCTGCATTTCTGGTTTTGACACTTTATTCAGCATGGCCCTTTTGACCGATGGGAAGCGAGACTTCTTTGTAGCGCTGATTTGCCTTTCCAGGTTGCTTGGTTGGCCAAAAAGGGCGTATGCGTTTTTTCCTGAATATATTCAGGAAAAAACGCATACGCCCTTTTTGGCCAAGGGCATCATTGTCGAGGTTTTGCCGCTTTTCCTGTGCTTTAAAGGCGATTCGAATCTACCTCCTGAAATCTGTTTCCTGCAATTCTGCCTTGCTTTCAAATCCTCTTCGTAGCCTTCCCTCCATATATTTGTGGACGAGAGTTATCATTTCTAACTCTGCAGGTTTGTGAATTGCAGTGCCCCTGAGCTCCATTTTTCAACTCGCTTTCTTGGGAGCTGGCCGCAAAAGCGCAGGATTGCTTCAGGCCCTATTCTGGCTCCGGGCGGCAGGCTGAGCCTGTGGTTAATTCTGCTTCCTGATGGGAAAATAGAGTGACCTGTGCCTGTCCCAACACCTAGAGCTAGTCTCTCATTGGTTCCCCCTCTTCCCGTTCATCCTCAGCACAAATTGCAACGTGTACGGAACAGGAGGTTTAAGGCGCTGATTCTCCAAGGAGGGAGATTGCTAGTAAAGCGGCTGGAGTGGCGAACCGGAGCACAAGGAGATGAGAAATGAGGTGCGTTTTAGAAACCTTTCCCGGTCACACGGTGTACCATCTTCTGGGTTGCTCGTGCATGTTTTCGACGTAGGAAGATGCCCTTGAACCTGGAGATTTGGGACCCATGGGATGGGTACCACGCCGTATTACTTTAAAGGGTCTGCGTTTGCTCACCCAACGTCACCAAACCTCTCAGCCCCAAGAGTGTCCACCCTTATGTCTCAGTCATCTGTGGGTCTAGATATGGTCAATCCAGGTGGCATCGCAGCCCCTGAACGAATTTTGTAAGAATTTCTCTCTCTTTCACTGTCTTTGTTTCACGGGTTTTTAAAAGTAATTGATTTTTATAATGGGGTTTAGCTGCTTTGCACTGCTGTGTTTATGCCGCTTTACACCCACTTGACTCACTTACAGAGAGATATCAATACATAGGTTTTAAGATTCTTACTAGTCAGGTATATTCTTGGGCGGTGAATAGGGGTTGTTGAGTCCAGTTCACTGAGCAAGGAGTAGGTCTTGTCTATTACATATTGGGTATATGGAACGGTATCTGAGCTAATTTGAAACCCTTGTTTTATGCATCACCCCACCTCACCTTTCCCGTTAAGCAGCCATAGTGTGTTTTCTAAACGTGCGACTATGTTCTGTTTTGTAATTCAGTTCAAGGGTAGCGGTTTTTACATTCCCTCTGTAAGTGATATCTTATGATAAGTGTCTTTTTTTGTGTGACTTATTTCACTTAGAATCGTCGTACCTAAATCCACTCATCATGCTGCTCCTAGCCTTATGACGTTGATTTCATGGCTGAGTGATATTCCATTGTACATAAGGACCACAACTTCTTTATCCATTCTTCTCTTTCCTGGGATGTTTAAGGTGTAACGAAGTGGAGGTTCTTGTCAACAGAGCAGCCCTAAACTTTGGGGTGCCTGTGTCTTGCTGATTTTTAGTTTTCCCAATTTATACGCCCATGAGTGGAAGTGCCCTATGCTCTCTAAGCTGAGTTTTTTAGATGTTTCAGGACACACCGTACACTTCTCCAGAGTGGCTGTTGGCAATTTACAGCCCACCCATCAGCGTAGCAAGGCTCCCATTTCTCCATGACCTGTCCTGCATTTCTGGTTTTGACACTTTATTCAGCATGGCCCTTTTGACCGATGGGAAGCGAGACTTCTTTGTAGCGCTGATTTGCCTTTCCAGGTTGCTTGGTTGGCCAAAAAGGGCGTATGCCTTTTTTCCTGAATATATTCAGGAAAAAACGCATACGCCCTTTTTGGCCAAGGGCATCATTGTCGAGGTTTTGCCGCTTTTCCTGTGCTTTAAAGGCGATTCGAATCTACCTCCTGAAATCTGTTTCCTGCAATTCTGCCTTGCTTTCAAATCCTCTTCGTAGCCTTCCCTCCATATATTTGTGGACGAGAGTTATCATTTCTAACTCTGCAGGTTTGTGAATTGCAGTGCCCCTGAGCTCCATTTTTCAACTCGCTTTCTTGGGAGCTGGCCGCAAAAGCGCAGGATTGTTTCAGGCCCTATTCTGGCTCCGGGCGGCAGGCTGAGCCTGTGGTTAATTCTGCTACCTGATGGGAAAATAGAGTGACCTGTGCCTGTCCCAACACCTAGAGCTAGTCTCTCATTGGTTCCCCCTCTTCCCGTTCATCCTCAGGACAAATTGCAACGTGTACGGAACAGGAGGTTAAAGGCGCTGATTCTCCAAGGAGGGAGATTGCTAGTAAAGCGGCTGGAATGGCGAACCGGAGCACAAGGAGATGAGAAATGAGGTGCGTTTTAGAAACCTTTCCCGGTCACACGGTGTACCATCTTCTGGGTTTCTCGTGCATGTTTTCGACGTAGGAAGATGCCCTTGACCCTGGAGATTTGGGACCCATGGGATGGGTACCACGCCGTATTACTTTAAAGGGTCTGCATTTGCTCACCCAACCTCACCAAACCTCTCAGCCCCAAGAGTGTCCACCCTTATGTCTCAGTCATCTGTGGGTCTAGATATGGTCAATCCAGGTGGCATCGCAGCCCCTGAACGAATTTTGTAAGAATTTCTCTCTCTTTCACTGTCTTTGTTTCACGGGTTTTTAAAAGTAATTGATTTTTATAATGGGGTTTAGCTGCTTTGCACTGCTGTGTTTATGCCGCTTTTCACCCACTTAACTCACTTACAGAGAGATATCAATACATAGGTTTTAAGATTCTTACTAGTCAGATATATTCTTGGGCGGTGAATAGGGGTTGTTGAGTCCAGTTCACTGAGCAAGGAGTAGGTCTTGTCTATTACATATTGGGTTTATGGAACGGTATCTGAGCTAATTTGAAACCCTTGTTTTATGCATCACCCCACCTCACCTTTCCCGTTAAGCAGCCATAGTGTGTTTTCTAAACGTGCTACTCTGTTCTGTTTTGTAATTCAGTTGAAGGGTAACGGTTTTTACATTCCCTCTGTAAGTGATATCTTATGATAAGTGTCTTTTTCTGTGTGACTTATTTCACTTAGAATCGTCGTACCTAAATCCACTCATCATGCTGCTCCTAGCCTTATGACGTTGATTTCATGGCTGAGTGATATTCCATTGTACATAAGGACCACAACTTCTTTATCCATTCTTCTCTTTCCTGGGATGTTTCAGGTGTAACGAAGTGGAGGTTCTTGTCAACAGAGCAGCCCTAAACTTTGGGGTGCCTGTGTCTTGCTGATTTTTAGTTTTCCCAATTTATACGCCCATGAGTGGAAGTGCCCTATGCTCTCTAAGCTGAGTTTTTTAGATGTTTCAGGACACACCGTACACTTCTCCAGAGTGGCTGTTGGCAATTTACAGCCCGCCCATCAGCGTAGCAAGGCTCCCATTTCTCCATGGCCTGTCCTGCATTTCTGGTTTTGACACTTTATTCAGCATGGCCCTTTTGACCGATGGGAAGCGAGACTTCTTTGTAGCGCTGATTTGCCTTTCCAGGTTGCTTGGTTGGCCAAAAAGGGCGTATGCGTTTTTTCCTGAATATATTCAGGAAAAAACGCATACGCCCTTTTTGGCCAAGGGCATCATTGTCGAGGTTTTGCTGCTTTTCCTGTGCTTTAAAGGCGATTCGAATCTACCTCCTGAAATCGGTTTCCTGCAATTCTGCCTTGCTTTCAAATCCTCTTCGTAGCCTTCCCTCCATATATTTGTGGACGAGAGTTATCATTTCTAACTCTGCAGGTTTGTGAATTGCAGTGCCCCTGAGCTCCATTTTTCAACTCGCTTTCTTGGGAGCTGGCCGCAAAAGCGCAGGATTGCTTCAGGCCCTATTCTGGCTCCGGGCGGCAGGCTGAGCCTGTGGTTAATTCTGCTACCTGATGGGAAAATAGAGTGACCTGTGCCTGTCCCAACACCTAGAGCTAGTCTCTCAATGGTTCCCCCTCTTCCCGTTCATCCTCAGGAGAAATTACAACGTGTACGGAACAGGAGGTTAAAGGTGCTGATTCTCCAAGGAGGGAGATTGCTAGTAAAGCGGCTGGAATGGCGAACCGGAGCACAAGGAGATGAGAAATGAGGTGCGTTTTAGAAACCTTTCCCGGTCACACGGTGTACCATCTTCTGGGTTGCTCGTGCATGTTTTCGACGTAGGAAGATGCCCTTGACCCTGGAGATTTGGGACCCATGGGATGGGTACCACGCCGTATTACTTTAAAGGGTCTGCGTTTGCTCACCCAACCTCACCAAACCTCTCAGCCCCAAGAGTGTCCACCCTTATGTCTCAGTCATCTGTGGGTCTAGATATGGTCAATCCAGCTGGCATCGCAGCCCCTGAACGAATTTTGTAAGAATTTCTCTCTCTTTCACTGTCTTTGTTTCACGGGTTTTTAAAAGTAATTGATTTTTATAATGGGGTTTAGCTGCTTTGCACTGCTGTGTTTATGCCGCTTTAAACCTACTTGACTCACTTACAGAGAGATATCAATACATAGGTTTTAAGATTCTTACTAGTCAGATATATTCTTGGGCGGTGAATAGGGGTTGTTGAGTCCAGTTCACTGAGCAAGGAGTAGGTCTTGTCTATTACATATTGGGTTTATGGAACGGTATCTGAACTAATTTGAAACCCTTGTTTTATGCATCACCCCACCTCACCTTTCCCGTTAAGCAGCCATAGTGTGTTTTCTAAACGTGCGACTCTGTTCTGTTTTGTAATTCAGTTCAAGGGTAGCGGTTTTTACATTCCCTCTGTAAGTGATATCTTATGATAAGTGTCTTTTTCTGTGTGACTTATTTCACTTAGAATCGTCGTACCTAAATCCACTCATCATGCTGCTCCTAGCCTTATGACGTTGATTTCATGGCTGAGTGATATTCCATTGTACATAAGGACCACAACTTCTTTATCCATTCTTCTCTTTCCTGGGATGTTTCAGGTGTAACGAAGTGGAGGTTCTTGTCAACAGAGCAGCCCTAAACTTTGGGGTGCCTGTGTCTTGCTGATTTTTAGTTTTCCCAATTTATACGCCCATGAGTGGAAGTGCCCTATGCTCTCTAAGCTGAGTTTTTTAGATGTTTCAGGACACACCGTACACTTCTCCAGAGTGGCTGTTGGCAATTTACAGCCCGCCCATCAGCGTAGCAAGGCTCCCATTTCTCCATGGCCTGTCCTGCATTTCTGGTTTTGACACTTTATTCAGCATGGCCCTTTTGACCGATGGGAAGCGAGACTTCTTTGTAGCGCTGATTTGCCTTTCCAGGTTGCTTGGTTGGCCAAAAAGGGCGTATGCGTTTTTTCCTGAATATATTCAGGAAAAAACGCATACGCCCTTTTTGGCCAAGGGCATCATTGTCGAGGTTTTGCCGCTTTTCCTGTGCTTTAAAGGCGATTCGAATCTACCTCCTGAAATCGGTTTCCTGCAATTCTGCCTTGCTTTCAAATCCTCTTCGTAGCCTTCCCTCCATATATTTGTGGACGAGAGTTATCATTTCTAACTCTGCAGGTTTGTGAATTGCAGTGCCCCTGAGCTCCATTTTTCAACTCGCTTTCTTGGGAGCTGGCCGCAAAAGCGCAGGATTGCTTCAGGCCCTATTCTGGCTCCGGGCGGCAGGCTGAGCCTGTGGTTAATTCTTCTTCCTGATGGGAAAATAGAGTGACCTGTGCCTGTCCCAACACCTAGAGCTAGTCTCTCATTGGTTCCCCCTCTTCCCGTTCATCCTCAGGACAAATTGCAACGTGTACGGAACAGGAGGTTAAAGGTGCTGATTCTCCAAGGAGGGAGATTGCTAGTAAAGCGGCTGGAATGGCGAACCGGAGCACAAGGAGATGAGAAATGAGGTGCGTTTTAGAAACCTTTCCCGGTCACACGGTGTACCATCTTCTGGGTTGCTCGTGCATGTTTTCGACGTAGGAAGATGCCCTGGAACCTGGAGATTTGGGACCCATGGGATGGGTACCACGCCGTATTACTTTACAGGGTCTGCGTTAGCTCACCCAACCTCACCAAACCTCTCAGCCCCAAGAGTGTCCACCCTTATGTCTCAATCAGCTGTGGGTCTAGATATGGTCAATCCAGGTGGCATCGCAGCCCCTGAACGAATTTTGTAAGAATTTATCTCTCTTTCACTGTCTTTGTTTGACGGGTTTTTAAAAGTAATTGATTTTTATAATGGGGTTTAGCTGCTTTGCACTGCTGTGTTTATGCCGCTTTACACCCACTTGACTCACTTACAGAGAGATATCAATACATAGGTTTTAAGATTCTTACTAGTCAGATATATTCTTGGGCGGTGAATAGGGGGCGTTGAGTCCAGTTCACTGAGCAAGGAGTAGGTCTTGTCTATTACATATTGGGTTTATGGAACGGTATCTGAGCTAATTTGAAACCCTTGTTTTATGCATCACCCCACCTCACCTTTCCCGTTAAGCAGCCATAGTGTGTTTTCTAAACGTGCTACTCTGTTCTGTTTTGTAATTCAGTTGAAGGGTAGCGGTTTTTACATTCCCTCTGTAAGTGATATCTTATGATAAGTGTCTTTTTCTGTGTGACTTATTTCACTTAGAATCGTCGTACCTAAATCCACTCATCATGCTGCTCCTAGCCTTATGACGTTGATTTCATGGCTGAGTGATATTCCATTGTACATAAGGACCACAACTTCTTTATCCATTCTTCTCTTTCCTGGGATGTTTAAGGTGTAACGAAGTGGAGGTTCTTGTCAACAGAGCAGCCCTAAACTTTGGGGTGCCTGTGTCTTGCTGATTTTTAGTTTTCCCAATTTATACGCCCATGAGTGGAAGTGCCCTATGCTCTCTAAGCTGAGTTTTTTAGATGTTTCAGGACACACCGTACACTTCTCCAGAGTGGCTGTTGGCAATTTACAGCCCGCCCATCAGCGTAGCAAGGCTCCCATTTCTCCATGGCCTGTCCTGCATTTCTGGTTTTGACACTTTATTCAGCATGGCCCTTTTGACCGATGGGAAGCGAGACTTCTTTGTAGCGCTGATTTGCCTTTCCAGGTTGCTTGGTTGGCCAAAAAGGGCGTATGCGTTTTTTCCTGAATATATTCAGGAAAAAACGCATACGCCCTTTTTGGCCAAGGGCATCATTGTCGAGGTTTTGCCGCTTTTCCTGTGCTTTAAAGGCGATTCGAATCTACCTCCTGAAATCGGTTTCCTGCAATTCTGCCTTGCTTTCAAATCCTCTTCGTAGCCTTCCCTCCATATATTTGTGGACGAGAGTTATCATTTCTAACTCTGCAGGTTTGTGAATTGCAGTGCCCCTGAGCTCCATTTTTCAACTCGCTTTCTTGGGAGCTGGCCGCAAAAGCGCAGGATTGCTTCAGGCCCTATTCTGGCTCCGGGCGGCAGGCTGAGCCTGTGGTTAATTCTGCTACCTGATGGGAAATTAGAGTGACCTGTGCCTGTCCCAACACCTAGAGCTAGTCTCTCAATGGTTCCCCCTCTTCCCGTTCATCCTCAGGAGAAATTACAACGTGTACGGAACAGGAGGTTAAAGGTGCTGATTCTCCAAGGAGGGAGATTGCTAGTAAAGCGGCTGGAATGGCGAACCGGAGCACAAGGAGATGAGAAATGAGGTGCGTTTTAGAAACCTTTCCCGGTCACACGGTGTACCATCTTCTGGGTTTCTCGTGCATGTTTTCGACGTAGGAAGATGCCCTTGACCCTGGAGATTTGGGACCCATGGGATGGGTACCACGCCGTATTACTTTAAAGGGTCTGCGTTTGCTCACCCAACCTCACCAAACCTCTCAGCCCCAAGAGTGTCCACCCTTATGTCTCAGTCATCTGTGGGTCTAGATATGGTCAATCCAGCTGGCATCGCAGCCCCTGAACGAATTTTGTAAGAATTTCTCTCTCTTTCACTGTCTTTGTTTCACGGGTTTTTAAAAGTAATTGATTTTTATAATGGGGTTTAGCTGCTTTGCACTGCTGTGTTTATGCCGCTTTAAACCTACTTGACTCACTTACAGAGAGATATCAATACATAGGTTTTAAGATTCTTACTAGTCAGATATATTCTTGGGCGGTGAATAGGGGTTGTTGAGTCCAGTTCACTGAGCAAGGAGTAGGTCTTGTCTATTACATATTGGGTTTATGGAACGGTATCTGAACTAATTTGAAACCCTTGTTTTATGCATCACCCCACCTCACCTTTCCCGTTAAGCAGCCATAGTGTGTTTTCTAAACGTGCGACTCTGTTCTGTTTTGTAATTCAGTTCAAGGGTAGCGGTTTTTACATTCCCTCTGTAAGTGATATCTTATGATAAGTGTATTTTTCTGTGTGACTTATTTCACTTAGAATCGTCGTACCTAAATCCACTCATCATGCTGCTCCTAGCCTTATGACGTTGATTTCATGGCTGAGTGATATTCCATTGTACATAAGGACCACAACTTCTTTATCCATTCTTCTCTTTCCTGGGATGTTTCAGGTGTAACGAAGTGGAGGTTCTTGTCAACAGAGCAGCCCTAAACTTTGGGGTGCCTGTGTCTTGCTGATTTTTAGTTTTCCCAATTTATACGCCCATGAGTGGAAGTGCCCTATGCTCTCTAAGCTGAGTTTTTTAGATGTTTCAGGACACACCGTACACTTCTCCAGAGTGGCTGTTGGCAATTTACAGCCCGCCCATCAGCGTAGCAAGGCTCCCATTTCTCCATGGCCTGTCCTGCATTTCTGGTTTTGACACTTTATTCAGCATGGTCCTTTTGACCGATGGGAAGCGAGACTTCTTTGTAGCGCTGATTTGCCTTTCCAGGTTGCTTGGTTGGCCAAAAAGGGCGTATGCGTTTTTTCCTGAATATATTCAGGAAAAAACGCATACGCCCTTTTTGGCCAAGGGCATCATTGTCGAGGTTTTGCCGCTTTTCCTGTGCTTTAAAGGCGATTCGAATCTACCTCCTGAAATTTGTTTCCTGCAATTCTGCCTTGCTTTCAAATCCTCATCGTTGCCTTCCTTCCATATATTTGTGGACGAGAGTTATCATTTCTACCTCTGCAGGTTTGTGAATTGCAGTGCCCCTGAGCTCCATTTTTTAACTCGCTTTCTTGGGAGCTGGCCGCAAAAGCGCAGGATTGCTTCAGGCCCTATTCTGGCTCCGGGCGGCAGGCTGAGCCTGTGGTTAATTCTGCTACCTGATGGGAAATTAGAGTGACCTGTGCCTGTCCCAACACCTAGAGCTAGTCTCTCAATGGTTCCCCCTCTTCCCGTTCATCCTCAGGAGAAATTACAACGTGTACGGAACAGGAGGTTAAAGGTGCTGATTCTCCAAGGAGGGAGATTGCTAGTAAAGCGGCTGGAATGGCGAACCGGAGCACAAGGAGATGAGAAATGAGGTGCGTTTTAGAAACCTTTCCCGGTCACACGGTGTACCATCTTCTGGGTTTCTCGTGCATGTTTTCGACGTAGGAAGATGCCCTTGACCCTGGAGATTTGGGACCCATGGGATGGGTACCACGCCGTATTACTTTAAAGGGTCTGCGTTTGCTCACCCAACCTCACCAAACCTCTCAGCCCCAAGAGTGTCCACCCTTATGTCTCAGTCATCTGTGGGTCTAGATATGGTCAATCCAGGTGGCATCGCAGCCCCTGAACGAATTTTGTAAGAATTTCTCTCTCTTTCACTGTCTTTGTTTCACGGGTCTTTAAAAGTAATTGATTTTTATAATGGGGTTTAGCTGCTTTGCACTGCTGTGTTTATGCGGCTTTACACCCACTTGACTCACTTACAGAGAGATATCAATACATAGGTTTTAAGATTCTTACTAGTCAGATATATTCTTGGGCGGTGAATAGGGGGCGTTGAGTCCAGTTCACTGAGCAAGGAGTAGGTCTTGTCTATTACATATTGGGTTTATGGAACGGTATCTGAGCTAATTTGAAACCCTTGTTTTATGCATCACCCCACCTCACCTTTCCCGTTAAGCAGCCATAGTGTGTTTTCTAAACGTGCGACTCTGTTCTGTTTTGTAATTCAGTTCAAGGGTAGCGGTTTTTACATTCTCTCTGTAAGTGATATCTTATGATCAGTGTCTTTTTCTGTGTGACTTATTTCACTTAGAATCGTCGTACCTAAATCCACTCATCATGCTGCTCCTAGCCTTATGACGTTGATTTCATGGCTGAGTGATATTCCATTGTACATAAGGACCACAACTTCTTTATCCATTCTTCTCTTTCCTGGGATGTTTAAGGTGTAACGAAGTGGAGGTTCTTGTCAACAGAGCAGCCCTAAACTTTGGGGTGCCTGTGTCTTGCTGATTTTTAGTTTTCCCAATTTATACGCCCATGAGTGGAAGTGCCCTATGCTCTCTAAGCTGAGTTTTTTAGATGTTTCAGGACACACCGTACACTTCTCCAGAGTGGCTGTTGGCAATTTACAGCCCGCCCATCAGCGTAGCAAGGCTCCCATTTCTCCATGGCCTGTCCTGCATTTCTGGTTTTGACACTCTATTCAGCATGGCCCTTTTGACCGATGGGAAGTGAGACTTCTTTGTAGCGCTGATTTGCCTTTCCAGGTTGCTTGGTTGGCCAAAAAGGGCGTATGCGTTTTTTCCTGAATATATTCAGGAAAAAACGCATACGCCCTTTTTGGCCAAGGGCATCATTGTCGAGGTTTTGCCGCTTTTCCTGTGCTTTAAAGGCGATTCGAATCTACCTCCTGAAATCGGTTTCCTGCAATTCTGCCTTGCTTTCAAATCCTCTTCGTAGCCTTCCCTCCATATATTTGTGGACGAGAGTTATCATTTCTAACTCTGCAGGTTTGTGAATTGCAGTGCCCCTGAGCTCCATTTTTCAACTCGCTTTCTTGGGAGCTGGCCGCAAAAGCGCAGGATTGCTTCAGGCCCTATTCTGGCTCCGGGCGGCAGGCTGAGCCTGTGGTTAATTCTGCTACCTGATGGGAAAATAGAGTGACCTGTGCCTGTCCCAACACCTAGAGCTTGTCTGTCAATGGTTCCCCCTCTTCCCGTTCATCCTCAGGACAAATTGCAACGTGTACGGAACAGGAGGTTAAAGGCGCTGATTCTCCAAAGAGGGAGATTGCTAGTAAAGCGGCTGGAATGGCGAACCGGAGCACAAGGAGATGAGAAATGACGTGCGTTTTAGAAACCTTTCCCGGTCACACGGTGTACCATCTTCTGGGTTTCTCGTGCATGTTTTCGACGTAGGAAGATGCCCTTGACCCTGGAGATTTGGGACCCATGGGATGGGTACCACGCCGTATTACTTTACAGGGTCTGCGTTAGCTCACCCAACCTCACCAAACCTCTCAGCCCCAAGAGTGTCCACCCTTATGTCTCAATCAGCTGTGGGTCTAGATATGGTCAATCCAGGTGGCATCGCAGCCCCTGAACGAATTTTGTAAGAATTTCTCTCTCTTTCACTGTCTTTGTTTCACGGGTTTTTAAAAGTAATTGATTTTTATAATAGGGTTTAGCTGCTTTGCACTGCTGTGTTTATGCCGCTTTTCACCCACTTGACTCACTTACAGAGAGATATCAATACATAGGTTTTAAGATTCTTTCTAGTCAGATATATTCTTGGGCGGTGAATAGGGGGCGTTGAGTCCAGTTCACTGAGCAAGGAGTAGGTCTTGTCTATTACATATTGGGTTTATGGAACGGTATCTGAGCTAATTTGAAACCCTTGTTTTATGCATCACCCCACCTCACCTTTCCCGTTAAGCAGCCATAGTGTGTTTTCTAAACGTGCGACTCTGTTCTGTTTTGTAATTCAGTTCAAGGGTAGCGGTTTTTACATTCTCTCTGTAAGTGATATCTTATGATCAGTGTCTTTTTCTGTGTGACTTATTTCACTTAGAATCGTCGTACCTAAATCCACTCATCATGCTGCTCCTAGCCTTATGACGTTGATTTCATGGCTGAGTGATATTCCATTGTACCTAAGGACCACAACTTCTTTATCCATTCTTCTCTTTCCTGGGATGTTTAAGGTGTAACGAAGTGGAGGTTCTTGTCAACAGAGCAGCCCTAAACTTTGGGGTGCCTGTGTCTTGCTGATTTTTAGTTTTCCCAATTTATACGCCCATGAGTGGAAGTGCCCTATGCTCTCTAAGCTGAGTTTTTTAGATGTTTCAGGACACACCGTACACTTCTCCAGAGTGGCTGTTGGCAATTTACAGCCCGCCCATCAGCGTAGCAAGGCTCCCATTTCTCCATGGCCTGTCCTGCATTTCTGGTTTTGACACTTTATTCAGCATGGCCCTTTTGACCGATGGGAAGCGAGACTTCTTTGTAGCGCTGATTTGCCTTTCCAGGTTGCTTGGTTGGCCAAAAAGGGCGTATGCGTTTTTTCCTGAATATATTCAGGAAAAAACGCATACGCCCTTTTTGGCCAAGGGCATCATTGTGGAGGTTTTGCCGCTTTTCCTGTGCTTTAAAGGCGATTCGAATCTACCTCCTGAAATCTGTTTCCTGCAATTCTACCTTGCTTTCAAATCCTCTTCGTAGCCTTCCCTCCATATATTTGTGGACGAGAGTTATCATTTCTACCTCTGCAGGTTTGTGAATTGCAGTGCCCCTGAGCTCCATTTTTCAACTCGCTTTCTTGGGAGCTGGCTGCAAAAGCGCAGGATTGCTTCAGGCCCTATTCTGGCTCCGGGCGGCAGGCTGAGCCTGTGGTTCATTCTTCTTCCTGATGGGAAAATAGAGTGACCTGTGCCTGTCCCAACACCTAGAGCTAGTCTCTCATTGGTTCCCCCTCTTCCCGTTCATCCTCAGGAGAAATTGCAACCTGTACGGAACAGGAGGTTAAAGGTGCTGATTCTCCAAGGAGGGAGATTGCTAGTAAAGCGGCTGGAATGGCGAACCGGAGCACAAGGAGATGAGAAATGAGGTGCGTTTTAGAAACCTTTCCCGGTCACACGGTGTACCATCTTCTAGGTTGCTCGTGCATGTTTTCGACGTAGGAAGATGCCCTTGAACCTGGAGATTTGGGACCCATGGGATGGGTACCACGCCGTATTACTTTACAGGGTCTGCGTTAGCTCACCCAACCTCACCAAACCTCTCAGCCCCAAGAGTGTCCACCCTTATGTCTCAATCAGCTGTGGGTCTAGATATGGTCAATCCAGGTGGCATCGCAGCCCCTGAACGAATTTTGTAAGAATTTCTCTCTCTTTCACTGTCTTTGTTTCACGGGTTTTTAAAAGTAATTGATTTTTATAATAGGGTTTAGCTGCTTTGCACTGCTGTGTTTATGCCGCTTTACACCCACTTGACTCACTTACAGAGAGATATCAATACATAGATTTTAAGATTCTTACTAGTCAGATATATTCTTGGGCGGTGAATAGGGGGCGTTGAGTCCAGTTCACTGAGCAAGGAGTAGGTCTTGTCTATTACATATTGGGTTTATGGAACGGTATCTGAGCTAATTTGAAACCCTTGTTTTATGCATCACCCCACCTCACCTTTCCCGTTAAGCAGCCATAGTGTGTTTTCTAAACGTGCGACTCTGTTCTGTTTTGTCATTCAGTTCAAGGGTAACGGTTTTTACATACCCTCTGTAAGTGATATCTTATGATAAGTGTCTTTTTCTGTGTGACTTATTTCACTTAGAATCGTCGTACCTAAATCCACTCATCATGCTGCTCCTAGCCTTATGACGTTGATTTCATGGCTGAGTGATATTCCATTGTACATAAGGACCACA
Organism: Balaenoptera borealis; assembly: GCF_965194805.1. Lineage (NCBI taxonomy): Eukaryota > Metazoa > Chordata > Mammalia > Artiodactyla > Balaenopteridae > Balaenoptera > Balaenoptera borealis. Next base: position 153,205 of record NW_028123311.1, read on the forward strand.
ACTTCTTTATCCATTCTTCTCTTTCCTGGGATGTTTCAGGTGTAACGAAGTGGAGGTTCTTGTCAACAGAGCAGCCCTAAACTTTGGGGTGCCTGTGTCTTGCTGATTTTTAGTTTTCCCAATTTATACGCCCATGAGTGGAAGTGCCCTATGCTCTCTAAGCTGAGTTTTTTAGATGTTTCAGGACACACCGTACACTTCTCCAGAGTGGCTGTTGGCAATTTACAGCCCGCCCATCAGCGTAGCAAGGCTCCCATTTCTCCATGGCCTGTCCTGCATTTCTGGTTTTGACACTTTATTCAGCATGGCCCTTTTGACCGATGGGAAGCGAGACTTCTTTGTAGCACTGATTTGCCTTTCCAGGTTGCTTGGTTGGCCAAAAAGGGCGTATGCGTTTTTTCCTGAATATATTCAGGAAAAAACGCATACGCCCTTTTTGGCCAAGGGCACCATTGTCGAGGTTTTGCCGCTTTTCCTGTGCTTTAAAGGCGATTCGAATCTACCCCCTGAAATCGGTTTCCTGCAATTCTGCCTTGCTTTCAAATCCTCTTCGTAGCCTTCCCTCCATATATTTGTGGACGAGAGTTATCATTTCTAACTCTGCAGGTTTGTGAATTGCAGTGCCCCTGAGCTCCATTTTTCAACTCGCTTTCTTGGGAGCTGGCCGCAAAAGCGCAGGATTGCTTCAGGCCCTATTCTGGCTCCGGGCGGCAGGCTGAGCCTGTGGTTAATTCTGCTACCTGATGGGAAAATAGAGTGACCTGTGCCTGTCCCAACACCTAGAGCTAGTCTCTCATTGGTTCCCCCTCTTCCCGTTCATCATCAGGACAAATTGCAACGTGTACGGAACAGGAGGTTAAAGGCGCTGATTCTCCAAAGAGGGAGATTGCTAGTAAAGCGGCTGGAATGGCGAACCGGAGCACAAGGAGATGAGAAATGACGTGCGTTTTAGAAACCTTTCCCGGTCACACGGTGTACCATCTTCTGGGTTTCTCGTGCATGTTTTCGACGTAGGAAGATGCCCTTGACCCTGGAGATTTGGGACCCATGGGATGGGTACCACGCCGTATTACTTTACAGGGTCTGCGTTAGCTCACCCAACCTCACCAAACCTCTCAGCCCCAAGAGTGTCCACCCTTATGTCTCAATCAGCTGTGGGTCTAGATATGGTCAATCCAGGTGGCATCGCAGCCCCTGAACGAATTTTGTAAGAATTTCTCTCTCTTTCACTGTCTTTGTTTCACGGGTTTTTAAAAGTAATTGATTTTTATAATAGGGTTTAGCTGCTTTGCACTGCTGTGTTTATGCCGCTTTTCACCCACTTGACTCACTTACAGAGAGATATCAATACATAGATTTTAAGATTCTTTCTAGTCAGATATATTCTTGGGCGGTGAATAGGGGGCGTTGAGTCCAGTTCACTGAGCAAGGAGTAGGTCTTGTCTATTACATATTGGGTTTATGGAACGGTATCTGAGCTAATTTGAAACCCTTGTTTTATGCATCACCCCACCTCACCTTTCCCGTTAAGCAGCCATAGTGTGTTTTCTAAACGTGCGACTCTGTTCTGTTTTGTAATTCAGTTCAAGGGTAGCGGTTTTTACATACCCTCTGTAAGTGATATCTTATGATAAGTGTCTTTTTCTGTGTGACTTATTTCACTTAGAATCGTCGTACCTAAATCCACTCATCATGCTGCTCCTAGCCTTATGACGTTGATTTCATGGCTGAGTGATATTCCATTGTACATAAGGACCACAACTTCTTTATCCATTCTTCTCTTTCCTGGGATGTTTAAGGTGTAACGAAGTGGAGGTTCTTGTCAACAGAGCAGCCCTAAACTTTGGGGTGCCTGTGTCTTGCTGATTTTTAGTTTTCCCTATTTATACGCCCATGAGTGGAAGTGCCCTATGCTCTCTAAGCTGAGTTTTTTAGATGTTTCAGGACACACCGTACACTTCTCCAGAGTGGCTGTTGGCAATTTACAGCCCGCCCATCAGCGTAGCAAGGCTCCCATTTCTCCATGGCCTGTCCTGCATTTCTGGTTTTGACACTTTATTCAGCATGGCCCTTTTGACCGATGGGAAGCGAGACTTCTTTGTAGCACTGATTTGCCTTTCCAGGTTGCTTGGTTGGCCAAAAAGGGCGTATGCGTTTTTTCCTGAATATATTCAGGAAAAAACGCATACGCCCTTTTTGGCCAAGGGCACCATTGTCGAGGTTTTGCCGCTTTTCCTGTGCTTTAAAGGCGATTCGAATCTACCCCCTGAAATCGGTTTCCTGCAATTCTGCCTTGCTTTCAAATCCTCTTCGTAGCCTTCCCTCCATATATTTGTGGACGAGAGTTATCATTTCTAACTCTGCAGGTTTGTGAATTGCAGTGCCCCTGAGCTCCATTTTTCAACTCGCTTTCTTGGGAGCTGGCCGCAAAAGCGCAGGATTGCTTCAGGCCCTATTCTGGCTCCGGGCGGCAGGCTGAGCCTGTGGTTAATTCTGCTACCTGATGGGAAAATAGAGTGACCTGTGCCTGTCCCAACACCTAGAGCTAGTCTCTCATTGGTTCCCCCTCTTCCCGTTCATCATCAGGACAAATTGCAACGTGTACGGAACAGGAGGTTAAAGGCGCTGATTCTCCAAAGAGGGAGATTGCTAGTAAAGCGGCTGGAATGGCGAACCGGAGCACAAGGAGATGAGAAATGACGTGCGTTTTAGAAACCTTTCCCGGTCACACGGTGTACCATCTTCTGGGTTTCTCGTGCATGTTTTCGACGTAGGAAGATGCCCTTGACCCTGGAGATTTGGGACCCATGGGATGGGTACCACGCCGTATTACTTTACAGGGTCTGCGTTAGCTCACCCAACCTCACCAAACCTCTCAGCCCCAAGAGTGTCCACCCTTATGTCTCAATCAGCTGTGGGTCTAGATATGGTCAATCCAGGTGGCATCGCAGCCCCTGAACGAATTTTGTAAGAATTTCTCTCTCTTTCACTGTCTTTGTTTCACGGGTTTTTAAAAGTAATTGATTTTTATAATAGGGTTTAGCTGCTTTGCACTGCTGTGTTTATGCCGCTTTTCACCCACTTGACTCACTTACAGAGAGATATCAATACATAGGTTTTAAGATTCTTTCTAGTCAGATATATTCTTGGGCGGTGAATAGGGGGCGTTGAGTCCAGTTCACTGAGCAAGGAGTAGGTCTTGTCTATTACATATTGGGTTTATGGAACGGTATCTGAGCTAATTTGAAACCCTTGTTTTATGCATCACCCCACCTCACCTTTCCCGTTAAGCAGCCATAGTGTGTTTTCTAAACGTGCGACTCTGTTCTGTTTTGTAATTCAGTTCAAGGGTAGCGGTTTTTACATACCCTCTGTAAGTGATATCTTATGATAAGTGTCTTTTTCTGTGTGACTTATTTCACTTAGAATCGTCGTACCTAAATCCACTCATCATGCTGCTCCTAGCCTTATGACGTTGATTTCATGGCTGAGTGATATTCCATTGTACATAAGGACCACAACTTCTTTATCCATTCTTCTCTTTCCTGGGATGTTTAAGGTGTAACGAAGTGGAGGTTCTTGTCAACAGAGCAGCCCTAAACTTTGGGGTGCCTGTGTCTTGCTGATTTTTAGTTTTCCCAATTTATACGCCCATGAGTGGAAGTGCCCTATGCTCTCTAAGCTGAGTTTTTTAGATGTTTCAGGACACACCGTACACTTCTCCAGAGTGGCTGTTGGCAATTTACAGCCCGCCCATCAGCGTAGCAAGGCTCCCATTTCTCCATGGCCTGTCCTGCATTTCTGGTTTTGACACTTTATTCAGCATGGCCCTTTTGACCGATGGGAAGCGAGACTTCTTTGTAGCGCTGATTTGCCTTTCCAGGTTGCTTGGTTGGCCAAAAAGGGCGTATGCGTTTTTTCCTGAATATATTCAGGAAAAAACGCATACGCCCTTTTTGGCCAAGGGCATCATTGTGGAGGTTTTGCCGCTTTTCCTGTGCTTTAAAGGCGATTCGAATCTACCTCCTGAAATCTGTTTCCTGCAATTCTACCTTGCTTTCAAATCCTCTTCGTAGCCTTCCCTCCATATATTTGTGGACGAGAGTTATCATTTCTACCTCTGCAGGTTTGTGAATTGCAGTGCCCCTGAGCTCCATTTTTCAACTCGCTTTCTTGGGAGCTGGCTGCAAAAGCGCAGGATTGCTTCAGGCCCTATTCTGGCTCCGGGGGGCAGGCTGAGCCTGTGGTTCATTCTTCTTCCTGATGGGAAAATAGAGTGACCTGTGCCTGTCCCAACACCTAGAGCTAGTCTCTCATTGGTTCCCCCTCTTCCCGTTCATCCTCAGGAGAAATTGCAACCTGTACGGAACAGGAGGTTAAAGGTGCTGATTCTCCAAGGAGGGAGATTGCTAGTAAAGCGGCTGGAATGGCGAACCGGAGCACAAGGAGATGAGAAATGAGGTGCGTTTTAGAAACCTTTCCCGGTCACACGGTGTACCATCTTCTAGGTTGCTCGTGCATGTTTTCGACGTAGGAAGATGCCCTTGAACCTGGAGATTTGGGACCCATGGGATGGGTACCACGCCGTATTACTTTACAGGGTCTGCGTTAGCTCACCCAACCTCACCAAACCTCTCAGCCCCAAGAGTGTCCACCCTTATGTCTCAATCAGCTGTGGGTCTAGATATGGTCAATCCAGGTGGCATCGCAGCCCCTGAACGAATTTTGTAAGAATTTCTCTCTCTTTCACTGTCTTTGTTTCACGGGTTTTTAAAAGTAATTTATTTTTATAATAGGGTTTAGCTGCTTTGCACTGCTGTGTTTATGCCGCTTTACACCCACTTGACTCACTTACAGAGAGATATCAATACATAGATTTTAAGATTCTTACTAGTCAGATATATTCTTGGGCGGTGAATAGGGGGCGTTGAGTCCAGTTCACTGAGCAAGGAGTAGGTCTTGTCTATTACATATTGGGTTTATGGAACGGTATCTGAGCTAATTTGAAACCCTTGTTTTATGCATCACCCCACCTCACCTTTCCCGTTAAGCAGCCATAGTGTGTTTTCTAAACGTGCGACTCTGTTCTGTTTTGTAATTCAGTTCAAGGGTAGCGGTTTTTACATACCCTCTGTAAGTGATATCTTATGATAAGTGTCTTTTTCTGTGTGACTTATTTCACTTAGAATCGTCGTACCTAAATCCACTCATCATGCTGCTCCTAGCCTTATGACGTTGATTTCATGGCTGAGTGATATTCCATTGTACATAAGGACCACAACTTCTTTATCCATTCTTCTCTTTCCTGGGATGTTTAAGGTGTAACGAAGTGGAGGTTCTTGTCAACAGAGCAGCCCTAAACTTTGGGGTGCCTGTGTCTTGCTGATTTTTAGTTTTCCCAATTTATACGCCCATGAGTGGAAGTGCCCTATGCTCTCTAAGCTGAGTTTTTTAGATGTTTCAGGACACACCGTACACTTCTCCAGAGTGGCTGTTGGCAATTTACAGCCCGCCCATCAGCGTAGCAAGGCTCCCATTTCTCCATGGCCTGTCCTGCATTTCTGGTTTTGACACTTTATTCAGCATGGCCCTTTTGACCGATGGGAAGCGAGACTTCTTTGTAGCACTGATTTGCCTTTCCAGGTTGCTTGGTTGGCCAAAAAGGGCGTATGCGTTTTTTCCTGAATCTATTCAGGAAAAAACGCATACGCCCTTTTTGGCCAAGGGCATCATTGTCGAGGTTTTGCCGCTTTTCCTGTGCTTTAAAGGCGATTCGAATCTACCCCCTGAAATCGGTTTCCTGCAATTCTGCCTTGCTTTCAAATCCTCTTCGTAGCCTTCCCTCCATATATTTGTGGACGAGAGTTATCATTTCTAACTCTGCAGGTTTGTGAATTGCAGTGCCCCTGAGCTCCATTTTTCAACTCGCTTTCTTGGGAGCTGGCCGCAAAAGCGCAGGATTGCTTCAGGCCCTATTCTGGCTCCGGGCGGCAGGCTGAGCCTGTGGTTAATTCTGCTACCTGATGGGAAAATAGAGTGACCTGTGCCTGTCCCAACACCTAGAGCTAGTCTCTCATTGGTTCCCCCTCTTCCCGTTCATCATCAGGACAAATTGCAACGTGTACGGAACAGGAGGTTAAAGGCGCTGATTCTCCAAAGAGGGAGATTGCTAGTAAAGCGGCTGGAATGGCGAACCGGAGCACAAGGAGATGAGAAATGACGTGCGTTTTAGAAACCTTTCCCGGTCACACGGTGTACCATCTTCTGGGTTTCTCGTGCATGTTTTCGACGTAGGAAGATGCCCTTGACCCTGGAGATTTGGGACCCATGGGATGGGTACCACGCCGTATTACTTTACAGGATCTGCGTTAGCTCACCCAACCTCACCAAACCTCTCAGCCCCAAGAGTGTCCACCCTTATGTCTCAATCAGCTGTGGGTCTAGATATGGTCAATCCAGGTGGCATCGCAGCCCCTGAACGAATTTTGTAAGAATTTCTCTCTCTTTCACTGTCTTTGTTTCACGGGTTTTTAAAAGTAATTGATTTTTATAATAGGGTTTAGCTGCTTTGCACTGCTGTGTTTATGCCGCTTTTCACCCACTTGACTCACTTACAGAGAGATATCAATACATAGGTTTTAAGATTCTTTCTAGTCAGATATATTCTTGGGCGGTGAATAGGGGGCGTTGAGTCCAGTTCACTGAGCAAGGAGTAGGTCTTGTCTATTACATATTGGGTTTATGGAACGGTATCTGAGCTAATTTGAAACCCTTGTTTTATGCATCACCCCACCTCACCTTTCCCGTTAAGCAGCCATAGTGTGTTTTCTAAACGTGCGACTCTGTTCTGTTTTGTAATTCAGTTCAAGGGTAGCGGTTTTTACATACCCTCTGTAAGTGATATCTTATGATAAGTGTCTTTTTCTGTGTGACTTATTTCACTTAGAATCGTCGTACCTAAATCCACTCATCATGCTGCTCCTAGCCTTATGACGTTGATTTCATGGCTGAGTGATATTCCATTGTACATAAGGACCACAACTTCTTTATCCATTCTTCTCTTTCCTGGGATGTTTAAGGTGTAACGAAGTGGAGGTTCTTGTCAACAGAGCAGCCCTAAACTTTGGGGTGCCTGTGTCTTGCTGATTTTTAGTTTTCCCAATTTATACGCCCATGAGTGGAAGTGCCCTATGCTCTCTAAGCTGAGTTTTTTAGATGTTTCAGGACACACCGTACACTTCTCCAGAGTGGCTGTTGGCAATTTACAGCCCGCCCATCAGCGTAGCAAGGCTCCCATTTCTCCATGGCCTGTCCTGCATTTCTGGTTTTGACACTTTATTCAGCATGGCCCTTTTGACCGATGGGAAGCGAGACTTCTTTGTAGCACTGATTTGCCTTTCCAGGTTGCTTGGTTGGCCAAAAAGGGCGTATGCGTTTTTTCCTGAATCTATTCAGGAAAAAACGCATACGCCCTTTTTGGCCAAGGGCATCATTGTCGAGGTTTTGCCGCTTTTCTGTGCTTTAAAGGCGATTCGAATCTACCCCCTGAAATCGGTTTCCTGCAATTCTGCCTTGCTTTCAAATCCTCTTCGTAGCCTTCCCTCCATATATTTGTGGACGAGAGTTATCATTTCTAACTCTGCAGGTTTGTGAATTGCAGTGCCCCTGAGCTCCATTTTTCAACTCGCTTTCTTGGGAGCTGGCCTCAAAAGCGCAGGATTGCTTCAGGCCCTATTCTGGCTCCGGGCGGCAGGCTGAGCCTGTGGTTAATTCTGCTACCTGATGGGAAAATAGAGTGACCTGTGCCTGTCCCAACACCTAGAGCTAGTCTCTCATTGGTTCCCCCTCTTCCCGTTCATCATCAGGACAAATTGCAACGTGTACGGAACAGGAGGTTAAAGGCGCTGATTCTCCAAAGAGGGAGATTGCTAGTAAAGCGGCTGGAATGGCGAACCGGAGCACAAGGAGATGAGAAATGACGTGCGTTTTAGAAACCTTTCCCGGTCACACGGTGTACCATCTTCTGGGTTTCTCATGCATGTTTTCGACGTAGGAAGATGCCCTTGACCCTGGAGATTTGGGACCCATGGGATGGGTACCACGCCGTATTACTTTACAGGGTCTGCGTTAGCTCACCCAACCTCACCAAACCTCTCAGCCCCAAGAGTGTCCACCCTTATGTCTCAATCAGCTGTGGGTCTAGATATGGTCAATCCAGGTGGCATCGCAGCCCCTGAACGAATTTTGTAAGAATTTCTCTCTCTTTCACTGTCTTTGTTTCACGGGTTTTTAAAAGTAATTGATTTTTATAATAGGGTTTAGCTGCTTTGCACTGCTGTGTTTATGCCGCTTTTCACCCACTTGACTCACTTACAGAGAGATATCAATACATAGGTTTTAAGATTCTTTCTAGTCAGATATATTCTTGGGCGGTGAATAGGGGGCGTTGAGTCCAGTTCACTGAGCAAGGAGTAGGTCTTGTCTATTACATATTGGGTTTATGGAACGGTATCTGAGCTAATTTGAAACCCTTGTTTTATGCATCACCCCACCTCACCTTTCCCGTTAAGCAGCCATAGTGTGTTTTCTAAACGTGCGACTCTGTTCTGTTTTGTAATTCAGTTCAAGGGTAGCGGTTTTTACATTCTCTCTGTAAGTGATATCTTATGATCAGTGTCTTTTTCTGTGTGACTTATTTCACTTAGAATCGTCGTACCTAAATCCACTCATCATGCTGCTCCTAGCCTTATGACGTTGATTTCATGGCTGAGTGATATTCCATTGTACCTAAGGACCACAACTTCTTTATCCATTCTTCTCTTTCCTGGGATGTTTAAGGTGTAACGAAGTGGAGGTTCTTGTCAACAGAGCAGCCCTAAACTTTGGGGTGCCTGTGTCTTGCTGATTTTTAGTTTTCCCAATTTATACGCCCATGAGTGGAAGTGCCCTATGCTCTCTAAGCTGAGTTTTTTAGATGTTTCAGGACACACCGTACACTTCTCCAGAGTGGCTGTTGGCAATTTACAGCCCGCCCATCAGCGTAGCAAGGCTCCCATTTCTCCATGGCCTGTCCTGCATTTCTGGTTTTGACACTTTATTCAGCATGGCCCTTTTGACCGATGGGAAGCGAGACTTCTTTGTAGCGCTGATTTGCCTTTCCAGGTTGCTTGGTTGGCCAAAAAGGGCGTAGGCGTTTTTTCCTGAATATATTCAGGAAAAAACGCCTACGCCCTTTTTGGCCAAGGGCATCATTGTCGAGGTTTTGCCGCTTTTCCTGTGCTTTAAAGGCGATTCGAATCTACCTCCTGAAATCGGTTTCCTGCAATTCTGCCTTGCTTTCAAATCCTCTTCGTAGCCTTCCCTCCATATATTTGTGGACGAGAGTTATCATTTCTAACTCTGCAGGTTTGTGAATTGCAGTGCCCCTGAGCTCCATTTTTCAACTCGCTTTCTTGGGAGCTGGCCGCAAAAGCGCAGGATTGCTTCAGGCCCTATTCTGGCTCCGGGCGGCAGGCTGAGCCTGTGGTTAATTCTGCTACCTGATGGGAAAATAGAGTGACCTGTGCCTGTCCCAACACCTAGAGCTAGTCTCTCATTGGTTCCCCCTCTTCCCGTTCATCATCAGGACAAATTGCAACGTGTACGGAACAGGAGGTTAAAGGCGCTGATTCTCCAAAGAGGGAGATTGCTAGTAAAGCGGCTGGAATGGCGAACCGGAGCACAAGGAGATGAGAAATGACGTGCGTTTTAGAAACCTTTCCCGGTCACACGGTGTACCATCTTCTGGGTTTCTCGTGCATGTTTTCGACGTAGGAAGATGCCCTTGACCCTGGAGATTTGGGACCCATGGGATGGGTACCACGCCGTATTACTTTACAGGGTCTGCGTTAGCTCACCCAACCTCACCAAACCTCTCAGCCCCAAGAGTGTCCACCCTTATGTCTCAATCAGCTGTGGGTCTAGATATGGTCAATCCAGGTGGCATCGCAGCCCCTGAACGAATTTTGTAAGAATTTCTCTCTCTTTCACTGTCTTTGTTTCACGGGTTTTTAAAAGTAATTGATTTTTATAATAGGGTTTAGCTGCTTTGCACTGCTGTGTTTATGCCGCTTTTCACCCACTTGACTCACTTACAGAGAGATATCAATACATAGGTTTTAAGATTCTTTCTAGTCAGATATATTCTTGGGCGGTGAATAGGGGGCGTTGAGTCCAGTTCACTGAGCAAGGAGTAGGTCTTGTCTATTACATATTGGGTTTATGGAACGGTATCTGAGCTAATTTGAAACCCTTGTTTTATGCATCACCCCACCTCACCTTTCCCGTTAAGCAGCCATAGTGTGTTTTCTAAACGTGCGACTCTGTTCTGTTTTGTAATTCAGTTCAAGGGTAGCGGTTTTTACATTCTCTCTGTAAGTGATATCTTATGATCAGTGTCTTTTTCTGTGTGACTTATTTCACTTAGAATCGTCGTACCTAAATCCACTCATCATGCTGCTCCTAGCCTTATGACGTTGATTTCATGGCTGAGTGATATTCCATTGTACCTAAGGACCACAACTTCTTTATCCATTCTTCTCTTTCCTGGGATGTTTAAGGTGTAACGAAGTGGAGGTTCTTGTCAACAGAGCAGCCCTAAACTTTGGGGTGCCTGTGTCTTGCTGATTTTTAGTTTTCCCAATTTATACGCCCATGAGTGGAAGTGCCCTATGCTCTCTAAGCTGAGTTTTTTAGATGTTTCAGGACACACCGTACACTTCTCCAGAGTGGCTGTTGGCAATTTACAGCCCGCCCATCAGCGTAGCAAGGCTCCCATTTCTCCATGGCCTGTCCTGCATTTCTGGTTTTGACACTTTATTCAGCATGGCCCTTTTGACCGATGGGAAGCGAGACTTCTTTGTAGCGCTGATTTGCCTTTCCAGGTTGCTTGGTTGGCCAAAAAGGGCGTAGGCGTTTTTTCCTGAATATATTCAGGAAAAAACGCCTACGCCCTTTTTGGCCAAGGGCATCATTGTCGAGGTTTTGCCGCTTTTCCTGTGCTTTAAAGGCGATTCAAATCTACCTCCTGAAATCGGTTTCCTGCAATTCTGCCTTGCTTTCAAATCCTCTTCGTAGCCTTCCCTCCATATATTTGTGGACGAGAGTTATCATTTCTAACTCTGCAGGTTTGTGAATTGCAGTGCCCCTGAGCTCCATTTTTCAACTCGCTTTCTTGGGAGCTGGCCGCAAAAGCGCAGGATTGCTTCAGGCCCTATTCTGGCTCCGGGCGGCAGGCTGAGCCTGTGGTTAATTCTGCTACCTGATGGGAAAATAGAGTGACCTGTGCCTGTCCCAACACCTAGAGCTAGTCTCTCATTGGTTCCCCCTCTTCCCGTTCATCATCAGGACAAATTGCAACGTGTACGGAACAGGAGGTTAAAGGCGCTGATTCTCCAAAGAGGGAGATTGCTAGTAAAGCGGCTGGAATGGCGAACCGGAGCACAAGGAGATGAGAAATGACGTGCGTTTTAGAAACCTTTCCCGGTCACACGGTGTACCATCTTCTGGGTTTCTCGTGCATGTTTTCGACGTAGGAAGATGCCCTTGACCCTGGAGATTTGGGACCCATGGGATGGGTACCACGCCGTATTACTTTACAGGGTCTGCGTTAGCTCACCCAACCTCACCAAACCTCTCAGCCCCAAGAGTGTCCACCCTTATGTCTCAATCAGCTGTGGGTCTAGATATGGTCAATCCAGGTGGCATCGCAGCCCCTGAACGAATTTTGTAAGAATTTCTCTCTCTTTCACTGTCTTTGTTTCACGGGTTTTTAAAAGTAATTGATTTTTATAATAGGGTTTAGCTGCTTTGCACTGCTGTGTTTATGCCGCTTTTCACCCACTTGACTCACTTACAGAGAGATATCAATACATAGGTTTTAAGATTCTTTCTAGTCAGATATATTCTTGGGCGGTGAATAGGGGGCGTTGAGTCCAGTTCACTGAGCAAGGAGTAGGTCTTGTCTATTACATATTGGGTTTATGGAACGGTATCTGAGCTAATTTGAAACCCTTGTTTTATGCATCACCCCACCTCACCTTTCCCGTTAAGCAGCCATAGTGTGTTTTCTAAACGTGCGACTCTGTTCTGTTTTGTAATTCAGTTCAAGGGTAGCGGTTTTTACATTCTCTCTGTAAGTGATATCTTATGATCAGTGTCTTTTTCTGTGTGACTTATTTCACTTAGAATCGTCGTACCTAAATCCACTCATCATGCTGCTCCTAGCCTTATGACGTTGATTTCATGGCTGAGTGATATTCCATTGTACCTAAGGACCACAACTTCTTTATCCATTCTTCTCTTTCCTGGGATGTTTAAGGTGTAACGAAGTGGAGGTTCTTGTCAACAGAGCAGCCCTAAACTTTGGGGTGCCTGTGTCTTGCTGATTTTTAGTTTTCCCAATTTATACGCCCATGAGTGGAAGTGCCCTATGCTCTCTAAGCTGAGTTTTTTAGATGTTTCAGGACACACCGTACACTTCTCCAGAGTGGCTGTTGGCAATTTACAGCCCGCCCATCAGCGTAGCAAGGCTCCCATTTCTCCATGGCCTGTCCTGCATTTCTGGTTTTGACACTTTATTCAGCATGGCCCTTTTGACCGATGGGAAGCGAGACTTCTTTGTAGCGCTGATTTGCCTTTCCAGGTTGCTTGGTTGGCCAAAAAGGGCGTAGGCGTTTTTTCCTGAATATATTCAGGAAAAAACGCCTACGCCCTTTTTGGCCAAGGGCATCATTGTCGAGGTTTTGCCGCTTTTCCTGTGCTTTAAAGGCGATTCGAATCTACCTCCTGAAATCGGTTTCCTGCAATTCTGCCTTGCTTTCAAATCCTCTTCGTAGCCTTCCCTCCATATATTTGTGGACGAGAGTTATCATTTCTAACTCTGCAGGTTTGTGAATTGCAGTGCCCCTGAGCTCCATTTTTCAACTCGCTTTCTTGGGAGCTGGCCGCAAAAGCGCAGGATTGCTTCAGGCCCTATTCTGGCTCCGGGCGGCAGGCTGAGCCTGTGGTTAATTCTGCTACCTGATGGGAAAATAGAGTGACCTGTGCCTGTCCCAACACCTAGAGCTAGTCTCTCATTGGTTCCCCCTCTTCCCGTTCATCATCAGGACAAATTGCAACGTGTACGGAACAGGAGGTTAAAGGCGCTGATTCTCCAAAGAGGGAGATTGCTAGTAAAGCGGCTGGAATGGCGAACCGGAGCACAAGGAGATGAGAAATGACGTGCGTTTTAGAAACCTTTCCCGGTCACACGGTGTACCATCTTCTGGGTTTCTCGTGCATGTTTTCGACGTAGGAAGATGCCCTTGACCCTGGAGATTTGGGACCCATGGGATGGGTACCACGCCGTATTACTTTACAGGGTCTGCGTTAGCTCACCCAACCTCACCAAACCTCTCAGCCCCAAGAGTGTCCACCCTTATGTCTCAATCAGCTGTGGGTCTAGATATGGTCAATCCAGGTGGCATCGCAGCCCCTGAACGAATTTTGTAAGAATTTCTCTCTCTTTCACTGTCTTTGTTTCACGGGTTTTTAAAAGTAATTGATTTTTATAATAGGGTTTAGCTGCTTTGCACTGCTGTGTTTATGCCGCTTTTCACCCACTTGACTCACTTACAGAGAGATATCAATACATAGGTTTTAAGATTCTTTCTAGTCAGATATATTCTTGGGCGGTGAATAGGGGGCGTTGAGTCCAGTTCACTGAGCAAGGAGTAGGTCTTGTCTATTACATATTGGGTTTATGGAACGGTATCTGAGCTAATTTGAAACCCTTGTTTTATGCATCACCCCACCTCACCTTTCCCGTTAAGCAGCCATAGTGTGTTTTCTAAACGTGCGACTCTGTTCTGTTTTGTAATTCAGTTCAAGGGTAGCAGTTTTTACATTCTCTCTGTAAGTGATATCTTATGATCAGTGTCTTTTTCTGTGTGACTTATTTCACTTAGAATCGTCGTACCTAAATCCACTCATCATGCTGCTCCTAGCCTTATGACGTTGATTTCATGGCTGAGTGATATTCCATTGTACCTAAGGACCACAACTTCTTTATCCATTCTTCTCTTTCCTGGGATGTTTAAGGTGTAACGAAGTGGAGGTTCTTGTCAACAGAGCAGCCCTAAACTTTGGGGTGCCTGTGTCTTGCTGATTTTTAGTTTTCCCAATTTATACGCCCATGAGTGGAAGTGCCCTATGCTCTCTAAGCTGAGTTTTTTAGATGTTTCAGGACACACCGTACACTTCTCCAGAGTGGCTGTTGGCAATTTACAGCCCGCCCATCAGCGTAGCAAGGCTCCCATTTCTCCATGGCCTGTCCTGCATTTCTGGTTTTGACACTTTATTCAGCATGGCCCTTTTGACCGATGGGAAGCGAGACTTCTTTGTAGCGCTGATTTGCCTTTCCAGGTTGCTTGGTTGGCCAAAAAGGGCGTAGGCGTTTTTTCCTGAATATATTCAGGAAAAAACGCCTACGCCCTTTTTGGCCAAGGGCATCATTGTCGAGGTTTTGCCGCTTTTCCTGTGCTTTAAAGGCGATTCGAATCTACCTCCTGAAATCGGTTTCCTGCAATTCTGCCTTGCTTTCAAATCCTCTTCGTAGCCTTCCCTCCATATATTTGTGGACGAGAGTTATCATTTCTAACTCTGCAGGTTTGTGAATTGCAGTGCCCCTGAGCTCCATTTTTCAACTCGCTTTCTTGGGAGCTGGCCGCAAAAGCGCAGGATTGCTTCAGGCCCTATTCTGGCTCCGGGCGGCAGGCTGAGCCTGTGGTTAATTCTGCTACCTGATGGGAAAATAGAGTGACCTGTGCCTGTCCCAACACCTAGAGCTAGTCTCTCAATGGTTCCCCCTCTTCCCGTTCATCCTCAGGAGAAATTACAACGTGTACGGAACAGGAGGTTAAAGGTGCTGATTCTCCAAGGAGGGAGATTGCTAGTAAAGCGGCTGGAATGGCGAACCGGAGCACAAGGAGATGAGAAATGAGGTGCGTTTTAGAAACCTTTCCCGGTCACACGGTGTACCATCTTCTGGGTTTCTCGTGCATGTTTTCGACGTAGGAAGATGCCCTTGACCCTGGAGATTTGGGACCCATGGGATGGGTACCACGCCGTATTACTTTAAAGGGTCTGCGTTTGCTCACCCAACCTCACCAAACCTCTCAGCCCCAAGAGTGTCCACCCTTATGTCTCAGTCATCTGTGGGTCTAGATATGGTCAATCCAGCTGGCATCGCAGCCCCTGAACGAATTTTGTAAGAATTTCTCTCTCTTTCACTGTCTTTGTTTCACGGGTTTTTAAAAGTAATTGATTTTTATAATGGGGTTTAGCTGCTTTGCACTGCTGTGTTTATGCCGCTTTAAACCTACTTGACTCACTTACAGAGAGATATCAATACATAGGTTTTAAGATTCTTACTAGTCAGATATATTCTTGGGCGGTGAATAGGAGTTGTTGAGTCCAGTTCACTGAGCAAGGAGTAGGTCTTGTCTATTACATATTGGGTTTATGGAACGGTATCTGAACTAATTTGAAACCCTTGTTTTATGCATCACCCCACCTCACCTTTCCCGTTAAGCAGCCATAGTGTGTTTTCTAAACGTGCGACTCTGTTCTGTTTTGTAATTCAGTTCAAGGGTAGCGGTTTTTACATTCCCTCTGTAAGTGATATCTTATGATAAGTGTCTTTTTCTGTGTGACTTATTTCACTTAGAATCGTCGTACCTAAATCCACTCATCATGCTGCTCCTAGCCTTATGACGTTGATTTCATGGCTGAGTGATATTCCATTGTACATAAGGACCACAACTTCTTTATCCATTCTTCTCTTTCCTGGGATGTTTAAGGTGTAACGAAGTGGAGGTTCTTGTCAACAGAGCAGCCCTAAACTTTGGGGTGCCTGTGTCTTGCTGATTTTTAGTTTTCCCAATTTATACGCCCATGAGTGGAAGTGCCCTATGCTCTCTAAGCTGAGTTTTTTAGATGTTTCAGGACACACCGTACACTTCTCCAGAGTGGCTGTTGGCAATTTACAGCCCGCCCATCAGCGTAGCAAGGCTCCCATTTCTCCATGGCCTGTCCTGCATTTCTGGTTTTGACACTTTATTCAGCATGGCCCTTTTGACCGATGGGAAGCGAGACTTCTTTGTAGCACTGATTTGCCTTTCCAGGTTGCTTGGTTGGCCAAAAAGGGCGTATGCGTTTTTTCCTGAATATATTCAGGAAAAAACGCATACGCCCTTTTTGGCCAAGGGCACCATTGTCGAGGTTTTGCCGCTTTTCCTGTGCTTTAAAGGCGATTCGAATCTACCCCCTGAAATCGGTTTCCTGCAATTCTGCCTTGCTTTCAAATCCTCTTCGTAGCCTTCCCTCCATATATTTGTGGACGAGAGTTATCATTTCTAACTCTGCAGGTTTGTGAATTGCAGTGCCCCTGAGCTCCATTTTTCAACTCGCTTTCTTGGGAGCTGGCCGCAAAAGCGCAGGATTGTTTCAGGCCCTATTCTGGCTCCGGGCGGCAGGCTGAGCCTGTGGTTAATTCTGCTACCTGATGGGAAAATAGAGTGACCTGTGCCTGTCCCAACACCTAGAGCTAGTCTCTCATTGGTTCCCCCTCTTCCCGTTCATCATCAGGACAAATTGCAACGTGTACGGAACAGGAGGTTAAAGGCGTTGATTCTCCAAAGAGGGAGATTGCTAGTAAAGCGGCTGGAATGGCGAACCGGAGCACAAGGAGATGAGAAATGACGTGCGTTTTAGAAACCTTTCCCGGTCACACGGTGTACCATCTTCTGGGTTTCTCGTGCATGTTTTCGACGTAGGAAGATGCCCTTGACCCTGGAGATTTGGGACCCATGGGATGGGTACCACGCCGTATTACTTTACAGGGTCTGCGTTAGCTCACCCAACCTCACCAAACCTCTCAGCCCCAAGAGTGTCCACCCTTATGTCTCAATCAGCTGTGGGTCTAGATATGGTCAATCCAGGTGGCATCGCAGCCCCTGAACGAATTTTGTAAGAATTTCTCTCTCTTTCACTGTCTTTGTTTCACGGGTTTTTAAAAGTAATTGATTTTTATAATAGGGTTTAGCTGCTTTGCACTGCTGTGTTTATGCCGCTTTTCACCCACTTGACTCACTTACAGAGAGATATCAATACATAGGTTTTAAGATTCTTTCTAGTCAGATATATTCTTGGGCGGTGAATAGGGGGCGTTGAGTCCAGTTCACTGAGCAAGGAGTAGGTCTTGTCTATTACATATTGGGTTTATGGAACGGTATCTGAGCTAATTTGAAACCCTTGTTTTATGCATCACCCCACCTCACCTTTCCCGTTAAGCAGCCATAGTGTGTTTTCTAAACGTGCGACTCTGTTCTGTTTTGTAATTCAGTTCAAGGGTAGCGGTTTTTACATTCTCTCTGTAAGTGATATCTTATGATCAGTGTCTTTTTCTGTGTGACTTATTTCACTTAGAATCGTCGTACCTAAATCCACTCATCATGCTGCTCCTAGCCTTATGACGTTGATTTCATGGCTGAGTGATATTCCATTGTACCTAAGGACCACAACTTCTTTATCCATTCTTCTCTTTCCTGGGATGTTTAAGGTGTAACGAAGTGGAGGTTCTTGTCAACAGAGCAGCCCTAAACTTTGGGGTGCCTGTGTCTTGCTGATTTTTAGTTTTCCCAATTTATACGCCCATGAGTGGAAGTGCCCTATGCTCTCTAAGCTGAGTTTTTTAGATGTTTCAGGACACACCGTACACTTCTCCAGAGTGGCTGTTGGCAATTTACAGCCCGCCCATCAGCGTAGCAAGGCTCCCATTTCTCCATGGCCTGTCCTGCATTTCTGGTTTTGACACTTTATTCAGCATGGCCCTTTTGACCGATGGGAAGCGAGACTTCTTTGTAGCGCTGATTTGCCTTTCCAGGTTGCTTGGTTGGCCAAAAAGGGCGTATGCGTTTTTTCCTGAATATATTCAGGAAAAAACGCATACGCCCTTTTTGGCCAAGGGCATCATTGTGGAGGTTTTGCCGCTTTTCCTGTGCTTTAAAGGCGATTCGAATCTACCTCCTGAAATCTGTTTCCTGCAATTCTACCTTGCTTTCAAATCCTCTTCGTAGCCTTCCCTCCATATATTTGTGGACGAGAGTTATCATTTCTACCTCTGCAGGTTTGTGAATTGCAGTGCCCCTGAGCTCCATTTTTCAACTCGCTTTCTTGGGAGCTGGCTGCAAAAGCGCAGGATTGCTTCAGGCCCTATTCTGGCTCCGGGCGGCAGGCTGAGCCTGTGGTTCATTCTTCTTCCTGATGGGAAAATAGAGTGACCTGTGCCTGTCCCAACACCTAGAGCTAGTCTCTCATTGGTTCCCCCTCTTCCCGTTCATCCTCAGGAGAAATTGCAACCTGTACGGAACAGGAGGTTAAAGGTGCTGATTCTCCAAGGAGGGAGATTGCTAGTAAAGCGGCTGGAATGGCGAACCGGAGCACAAGGAGATGAGAAATGAGGTGCGTTTTAGAAACCTTTCCCGGTCACACGGTGTACCATCTTCTAGGTTGCTCGTGCATGTTTTCGACGTAGGAAGATGCCCTTGGACCTGGAGATTTGGGACCCATGGGATGGGTACCACGCCGTATTACTTTACAGGGTCTGCGTTAGCTCACCCAACCTCACCAAACCTCTCAGCCCCAAGAGTGTCCACCCTTATGTCTCAATCAGCTGTGGGTCTAGATATGGTCAATCCAGGTGGCATCGCAGCCCCTGAACGAATTTTGTAAGAATTTCTCTCTCTTTCACTGTCTTTGTTTCACGGGTTTTTAAAAGTAATTGATTTTTATAATAGGGTTTAGCTGCTTTGCACTGCTGTGTTTATGCCGCTTTACACCCACTTGACTCACTTACAGAGAGATATCAATACATAGATTTTAAGATTCTTACTAGTCAGATATATTCTTGGGCGGTGAATAGGGGGCGTTGAGTCCAGTTCACTGAGCAAGGAGTAGGTCTTGTCTATTACATATTGGGTTTATGGAACGGTATCTGAGCTAATTTGAAACCCTTGTTTTATGCATCACCCCACCTCACCTTTCCCGTTAAGCAGCCATAGTGTGTTTTCTAAACGTGCGACTCTGTTCTGTTTTGTAATTCAGTTCAAGGGTAGCAGTTTTTACATTCTCTCTGTAAGTGATATCTTATGATCAGTGTCTTTTTCTGTGTGACTTATTTCACTTAGAATCGTCGTACCTAAATCCACTCATCATGCTGCTCCTAGCCTTATGACGTTGATTTCATGGCTGAGTGATATTCCATTGTACCTAAGGACCACAACTTCTTTATCCATTCTTCTCTTTCCTGGGATGTTTAAGGTGTAACGAAGTGGAGGTTCTTGTCAACAGAGCAGCCCTAAACTTTGGGGTGCCTGTGTCTTGCTGATTTTTAGTTTTCCCAATTTATACGCCCATGAGTGGAAGTGCCCTATGCTCTCTAAGCTGAGTTTTTTAGATGTTTCAGGACACACCGTACACTTCTCCAGAGTGGCTGTTGGCAATTTACAGCCCGCCCATCAGCGTAGCAAGGCTCCCATTTCTCCATGGCCTGTCCTGCATTTCTGGTTTTGACACTTTATTCAGCATGGCCCTTTTGACCGATGGGAAGCGAGACTTCTTTGTAGCGCTGATTTGCCTTTCCAGGTTGCTTGGTTGGCCAAAAAGGGCGTAGGCGTTTTTTCCTGAATATATTCAGGAAAAAACGCCTACGCCCTTTTTGGCCAAGGGCATCATTGTCGAGGTTTTGCCGCTTTTCCTGTGCTTTAAAGGCGATTCGAATCTACCTCCTGAAATCGGTTTCCTGCAATTCTGCCTTGCTTTCAAATCCTCTTCGTAGCCTTCCCTCCATATATTTGTGGACGAGAGTTATCATTTCTAACTCTGCAGGTTTGTGAATTGCAGTGCCCCTGAGCTCCATTTTTCAACTCGCTTTCTTGGGAGCTGGCCGCAAAAGCGCAGGATTGCTTCAGGCCCTATTCTGGCTCCGGGCGGCAGGCTGAGCCTGTGGTTAATTCTGCTACCTGATGGGAAAATAGAGTGACCTGTGCCTGTCCCAACACCTAGAGCTAGTCTCTCAATGGTTCCCCCTCTTCCCGTTCATCCTCAGGAGAAATTACAACGTGTACGGAACAGGAGGTTAAAGGTGCTGATTCTCCAAGGAGGGAGATTGCTAGTAAAGCGGCTGGAATGGCGAACCGGAGCACAAGGAGATGAGAAATGACGTGCGTTTTAGAAACCTTTCCCGGTCACACGGTGTACCATCTTCTGGGTTTCTCGTGCATGTTTTCGACGTAGGAAGATGCCCTTGACCCTGGAGATTTGGGACCCATGGGATGGGTACCACGCCGTATTACTTTAAAGGGTCTGCGTTTGCTCACCCAACCTCACCAAACCTCTCAGCCCCAAGAGTGTCCACCCTTATGTCTCAGTCATCTGTGGGTCTAGATATGGTCAATCCAGCTGGCATCGCAGCCCCTGAACGAATTTTGTAAGAATTTCTCTCTCTTTCACTGTCTTTGTTTCACGGGTTTTTAAAAGTAATTGATTTTTATAATGGGGTTTAGCTGCTTTGCACTGCTGTGTTTATGCCGCTTTAAACCTACTTGACTCACTTACAGAGAGATATCAATACATAGGTTTTAAGATTCTTACTAGTCAGATATATTCTTGGGCGGTGAATAGGAGTTGTTGAGTCCAGTTCACTGAGCAAGGAGTAGGTCTTGTCTATTACATATTGGGTTTATGGAACGGTATCTGAACTAATTTGAAACCCTTGTTTTATGCATCACCCCACCTCACCTTTCCCGTTAAGCAGCCATAGTGTGTTTTCTAAACGTGCGACTCTGTTCTGTTTTGTAATTCAGTTCAAGGGTAGCGGTTTTTACATTCCCTCTGTAAGTGATATCTTATGATAAGTGTCTTTTTCTGTGTGACTTATTTCACTTAGAATCGTCGTACCTAAATCCACTCATCATGCTGCTCCTAGCCTTATGACGTTGATTTCATGGCTGAGTGATATTCCATTGTACATAAGGACCACAACTTCTTTATCCATTCTTCTCTTTCCTGGGATGTTTAAGGTGTAACGAAGTGGAGGTTCTTGTCAACAGAGCAGCCCTAAACTTTGGGGTGCCTGTGTCTTGCTGATTTTTAGTTTTCCCAATTTATACGCCCATGAGTGGAAGTGCCCTATGCTCTCTAAGCTGAGTTTTTTAGATGTTTCAGGACACACCGTACACTTCTCCAGAGTGGCTGTTGGCAATTTACAGCCCGCCCATCAGCGTAGCAAGGCTCCCATTTCTCCATGGCCTGTCCTGCATTTCTGGTTTTGACACTTTATTCAGCATGGCCCTTTTGACCGATGGGAAGCGAGACTTCTTTGTAGCACTGATTTGCCTTTCCAGGTTGCTTGGTTGGCCAAAAAGGGCGTATGCGTTTTTTCCTGAATATATTCAGGAAAAAACGCATACGCCCTTTTTGGCCAAGGGCACCATTGTCGAGGTTTTGCCGCTTTTCCTGTGCTTTAAAGGCGATTCGAATCTACCCCCTGAAATCGGTTTCCTGCAATTCTGCCTTGCTTTCAAATCCTCTTCGTAGCCTTCCCTCCATATATTTGTGGACGAGAGTTATCATTTCTAACTCTGCAGGTTTGTGAATTGCAGTGCCCCTGAGCTCCATTTTTCAACTCGCTTTCTTGGGAGCTGGCCGCAAAAGCGCAGGATTGTTTCAGGCCCTATTCTGGCTCCGGGCGGCAGGCTGAGCCTGTGGTTAATTCTGCTACCTGATGGGAAAATAGAGTGACCTGTGCCTGTCCCAACACCTAGAGCTAGTCTCTCATTGGTTCCCCCTCTTCCCGTTCATCATCAGGACAAATTGCAACGTGTACGGAACAGGAGGTTAAAGGCGTTGATTCTCCAAAGAGGGAGATTGCTAGTAAAGCGGCTGGAATGGCGAACCGGAGCACAAGGAGATGAGAAATGACGTGCGTTTTAGAAACCTTTCCCGGTCACACGGTGTACCATCTTCTGGGTTTCTCGTGCATGTTTTCGACGTAGGAAGATGCCCTTGACCCTGGAGATTTGGGACCCATGGGATGGGTACCACGCCGTATTACTTTACAGGGTCTGCGTTAGCTCACCCAACCTCACCAAACCTCTCAGCCCCAAGAGTGTCCACCCTTATGTCTCAATCAGCTGTGGGTCTAGATATGGTCAATCCAGGTGGCATCGCAGCCCCTGAACGAATTTTGTAAGAATTTCTCTCTCTTTCACTGTCTTTGTTTCACGGGTTTTTAAAAGTAATTGATTTTTATAATAGGGTTTAGCTGCTTTGCACTGCTGTGTTTATGCCGCTTTTCACCCACTTGACTCACTTACAGAGAGATATCAATACATAGGTTTTAAGATTCTTTCTAGTCAGATATATTCTTGGGCGGTGAATAGGGGGCGTTGAGTCCAGTTCACTGAGCAAGGAGTAGGTCTTGTCTATTACATATTGGGTTTATGGAACGGTATCTGAGCTAATTTGAAACCCTTGTTTTATGCATCACCCCACCTCACCTTTCCCGTTAAGCAGCCATAGTGTGTTTTCTAAACGTGCGACTCTGTTCTGTTTTGTAATTCAGTTCAAGGGTAGCGGTTTTTACATTCTCTCTGTAAGTGATATCTTATGATCAGTGTCTTTTTCTGTGTGACTTATTTCACTTAGAATCGTCGTACCTAAATCCACTCATCATGCTGCTCCTAGCCTTATGACGTTGATTTCATGGCTGAGTGATATTCCATTGTACCTAAGGACCACAACTTCTTTATCCATTCTTCTCTTTCCTGGGATGTTTAAGGTGTAACGAAGTGGAGGTTCTTGTCAACAGAGCAGCCCTAAACTTTGGGGTGCCTGTGTCTTGCTGATTTTTAGTTTTCCCAATTTATACGCCCATGAGTGGAAGTGCCCTATGCTCTCTAAGCTGAGTTTTTTAGATGTTTCAGGACACACCGTACACTTCTCCAGAGTGGCTGTTGGCAATTTACAGCCCGCCCATCAGCGTAGCAAGGCTCCCATTTCTCCATGGCCTGTCCTGCATTTCTGGTTTTGACACTTTATTCAGCATGGCCCTTTTGACCGATGGGAAGCGAGACTTCTTTGTAGCGCTGATTTGCCTTTCCAGGTTGCTTGGTTGGCCAAAAAGGGCGTATGCGTTTTTTCCTGAATATATTCAGGAAAAAACGCATACGCCCTTTTTGGCCAAGGGCATCATTGTGGAGGTTTTGCCGCTTTTCCTGTGCTTTAAAGGCGATTCGAATCTACCTCCTGAAATCTGTTTCCTGCAATTCTACCTTGCTTTCAAATCCTCTTCGTAGCCTTCCCTCCATATATTTGTGGACGAGAGTTATCATTTCTACCTCTGCAGGTTTGTGAATTGCAGTGCCCCTGAGCTCCATTTTTCAACTCGCTTTCTTGGGAGCTGGCTGCAAAAGCGCAGGATTGCTTCAGGCCCTATTCTGGCTCCGGGCGGCAGGCTGAGCCTGTGGTTCATTCTTCTTCCTGATGGGAAAATAGAGTGACCTGTGCCTGTCCCAACACCTAGAGCTAGTCTCTCATTGGTTCCCCCTCTTCCCGTTCATCCTCAGGAGAAATTGCAACCTGTACGGAACAGGAGGTTAAAGGTGCTGATTCTCCAAGGAGGGAGATTGCTAGTAAAGCGGCTGGAATGGCGAACCGGAGCACAAGGAGATGAGAAATGAGGTGCGTTTTAGAAACCTTTCCCGGTCACACGGTGTACCATCTTCTAGGTTGCTCGTGCATGTTTTCGACGTAGGAAGATGCCCTTGGACCTGGAGATTTGGGACCCATGGGATGGGTACCACGCCGTATTACTTTACAGGGTCTGCGTTAGCTCACCCAACCTCACCAAACCTCTCAGCCCCAAGAGTGTCCACCCTTATGTCTCAATCAGCTGTGGGTCTAGATATGGTCAATCCAGGTGGCATCGCAGCCCCTGAACGAATTTTGTAAGAATTTCTCTCTCTTTCACTGTCTTTGTTTCACGGGTTTTTAAAAGTAATTGATTTTTATAATAGGGTTTAGCTGCTTTGCACTGCTGTGTTTATGCCGCTTTACACCCACTTGACTCACTTACAGAGAGATATCAATACATAGATTTTAAGATTCTTACTAGTCAGATATATTCTTGGGCGGTGAATAGGGGGCGTTGAGTCCAGTTCACTGAGCAAGGAGTAGGTCTTGTCTATTACATATTGGGTTTATGGAACGGTATCTGAGCTAATTTGAAACCCTTGTTTTATGCATCACCCCACCTCACCTTTCCCGTTAAGCAGCCATAGTGTGTTTTCTAAACGTGCGACTCTGTTCTGTTTTGTAATTCAGTTCAAGGGTAGCGGTTTTTACATACCCTCTGTAAGTGATATCTTATGATAAGTGTCTTTTTCTGTGTGACTTATTTCACTTAGAATCGTCGTACCTAAATCCACTCATCATGCTGCTCCTAGCCTTATGACGTTGATTTCATGGCTGAGTGATATTCCATTGTACATAAGGACCACAACTTCTTTATCCATTCTTCTCTTTCCTGGGATGTTTCAGGTGTAACGAAGTGGAGGTTCTTGTCAACAGAGCAGCCCTAAACTTTGGGGTGCCTGTGTCTTGCTGATTTTTAGTTTTCCCAATTTATACGCCCATGAGTGGAAGTGCCCTATGCTCTCTAAGCTGAGTTTTTTAGATGTTTCAGGACACACCGTACACTTCTCCAGAGTGGCTGTTGGCAATTTACAGCCCGCCCATCAGCGTAGCAAGGCTCCCATTTCTCCATGGCCTGTCCTGCATTTCTGGTTTTGACACTTTATTCAGCATGGCCCTTTTGACCGATGGGAAGCGAGACTTCTTTGTAGCACTGATTTGCCTTTCCAGGTTGCTTGGTTGGCCAAAAAGGGCGTATGCGTTTTTTCCTGAATATATTCAGGAAAAAACGCATACGCCCTTTTTGGCCAAGGGCACCATTGTCGAGGTTTTGCCGCTTTTCCTGTGCTTTAAAGGCGATTCGAATCTACCCCCTGAAATCGGTTTCCTGCAATTCTGCCTTGCTTTCAAATCCTCTTCGTAGCCTTCCCTCCATATATTTGTGGACGAGAGTTATCATTTCTAACTCTGCAGGTTTGTGAATTGCAGTGCCCCTGAGCTCCATTTTTCAACTCGCTTTCTTGGGAGCTGGCCGCAAAAGCGCAGGATTGCTTCAGGCCCTATTCTGGCTCCGGGCGGCAGGCTGAGCCTGTGGTTAATTCTGCTACCTGATGGGAAAATAGAGTGACCTGTGCCTGTCCCAACACCTAGAGCTAGTCTCTCATTGGTTCCCCCTCTTCCCGTTCATCATCAGGACAAATTGCAACGTGTACGGAACAGGAGGTTAAAGGCGCTGATTCTCCAAAGAGGGAGATTGCTAGTAAAGCGGCTGGAATGGCGAACCAGAGCACAAGGAGATGAGAAATGAGGTGCGTTTTAGAAACCTTTCCCGGTCACACGGTGTACCATCTTCTGGGTTTCTCGTGCATGTTTTCGACGTAGGAAGATGCCCTTGACCCTGGAGATTTGGGACCCATGGGATGGGTACCACGCCGTATTACTTTACAGGGTCTGCGTTAGCTCACCCAACCTCACCAAACCTCTCAGCCCCAAGAGTGTCCACCCTTATGTCTCAATCAGCTGTGGGTCTAGATATGGTCAATCCAGGTGGCATCGCAGCCCCTGAACGAATTTTGTAAGAATTTCTCTCTCTTTCACTGTCTTTGTTTCACGGGTTTTTAAAAGTAATTGATTTTTATAATAGGGTTTAGCTGCTTTGCACTGCTGTGTTTATGCCGCTTTTCACCCACTTGACTCACTTACAGAGAGATATCAATACATAGGTTTTAAGATTCTTTCTAGTCAGATATATTCTTGGGCGGTGAATAGGGGGCGTTGAGTCCAGTTCACTGAGCAAGGAGTAGGTCTTGTCTATTACATATTGGGTTTATGGAACGGTATCTGAGCTAATTTGAAACCCTTGTTTTATGCATCACCCCACCTCACCTTTCCCGTTAAGCAGCCATAGTGTGTTTTCTAAACGTGCGACTCTGTTCTGTTTTGTAATTCAGTTCAAGGGTAGCGGTTTTTACATTCTCTCTGTAAGTGATATCTTATGATCAGTGTCTTTTTCTGTGTGACTTATTTCACTTAGAATCGTCGTACCTAAATCCACTCATCATGCTGCTCCTAGCCTTATGACGTTGATTTCATGGCTGAGTGATATTCCATTGTACCTAAGGACCACAACTTCTTTATCCATTCTTCTCTTTCCTGGGATGTTTAAGGTGTAACGAAGTGGAGGTTCTTGTCAACAGAGCAGCCCTAAACTTTGGGGTGCCTGTGTCTTGCTGATTTTTAGTTTTCCCAATTTATACGCCCATGAGTGGAAGTGCCCTATGCTCTCTAAGCTGAGTTTTTTAGATGTTTCAGGACACACCGTACACTTCTCCAGAGTGGCTGTTGGCAATTTACAGCCCGCCCATCAGCGTAGCAAGGCTCCCATTTCTCCATGGCCTGTCCTGCATTTCTGGTTTTGACACTTTATTCAGCATGGCCCTTTTGACCGATGGGAAGCGAGACTTCTTTGTAGCGCTGATTTGCCTTTCCAGGTTGCTTGGTTGGCCAAAAAGGGCGTATGCGTTTTTTCCTGAATATATTCAGGAAAAAACGCATACGCCCTTTTTGGCCAAGGGCATCATTGTGGAGGTTTTGCCGCTTTTCCTGTGCTTTAAAGGCGATTCGAATCTACCTCCTGAAATCTGTTTCCTGCAATTCTACCTTGCTTTCAAATCCTCTTCGTAGCCTTCCCTCCATATATTTGTGGACGAGAGTTATCATTTCTACCTCTGCAGGTTTGTGAATTGCAGTGCCCCTGAGCTCCATTTTTCAACTCGCTTTCTTGGGAGCTGGCTGCAAAAGCGCAGGATTGCTTCAGGCCCTATTCTGGCTCCGGGTGGCAGGCTGAGCCTGTGGTTCATTGTTCTTCCTGATGGGAAAATAGAGTGACCTGTGCCTGTCCCAACACCTAGAGCTAGTCTCTCATTGGTTCCCCCTCTTCCCGTTCATCCTCAGGAGAAATTGCAACCTGTACGGAACAGGAGGTTAAAGGTGCTGATTCTCCAAGGAGGGAGATTGCTAGTAAAGCGGCTGGAATGGCGAACCGGAGCACAAGGAGATGAGAAATGAGGTGCGTTTTAGAAACCTTTCCCGGTCACACGGTGTACCATCTTCTGGGTTTCTCGTGCATGTTTTCGACGTAGGAAGATGCCCTTGACCCTGGAGATTTGGGACCCATGGGATGGGTACCACGCCGTATTACTTTAAAGGGTCTGCGTTAGCTCACCCAACCTCACCAAACCTCTCAGCCCCAAGAGTGTCCACCCTTATGTCTCAATCAGCTGTGGGTCTAGATATGGTCAATCCAGGTGGCATCGCAGCCCCTGAACGAATTTTGTAAGAATTTCTCTCTCTTTCACTGTCTTTGTTTCACGGGTTTTTAAAAGTAATTGATTTTTATAATAGGGTTTAGCTGCTTTGCACTGCTGTGTTTATGCCGCTTTACACCCACTTGACTCACTTACAGAGAGATATCAATACATAGATTTTAAGATTCTTACTAGTCAGATATATTCTTGGGCGGTGAATAGGGGGCGTTGAGTCCAGTTCACTGAGCAAGGAGTAGGTCTTGTCTATTACATATTGGGTTTATGGAACGGTATCTGAGCTAATTTGAAACCCTTGTTTTATGCATCACCCCACCTCACCTTTCCCGTTAAGCAGCCATAGTGTGTTTTCTAAACGTGCGACTCTGTTCTGTTTTGTAATTCAGTTCAAGGGTAGCGGTTTTTACATACCCTCTGTAAGTGATATCTTATGATAAGTGTCTTTTTCTGTGTGACTTATTTCACTTAGAATCGTCGTACCTAAATCCACTCATCATGCTGCTCCTAGCCTTATGACGTTGATTTCATGGCTGAGTGATATTCCATTGTACATAAGGACCACAACTTCTTTATCCATTCTTCTCTTTCCTGGGATGTTTCAGGTGTAACGAAGTGGAGGTTCTTGTCAACAGAGCAGCCCTAAACTTTGGGGTGCCTGTGTCTTGCTGATTTTTAGTTTTCCCAATTTATACGCCCATGAGTGGAAGTGCCCTATGCTCTCTAAGCTGAGTTTTTTAGATGTTTCAGGACACACCGTACACTTCTCCAGAGTGGCTGTTGGCAATTTACAGCCCGCCCATCAGCGTAGCAAGGCTCCCATTTCTCCATGGCCTGTCCTGCATTTCTGGTTTTGACACTTTATTCAGCATGGCCCTTTTGACCGATGGGAAGCGAGACTTCTTTGTAGCACTGATTTGCCTTTCCAGGTTGCTTGGTTGGCCAAAAAGGGCGTATGCGTTTTTTCCTGAATATATTCAGGAAAAAACGCATACGCCCTTTTTGGCCAAGGGCACCATTGTCGAGGTTTTGCCGCTTTTCCTGTGCTTTAAAGGCGATTCGAATCTACCCCCTGAAATCGGTTTCCTGCAATTCTGCCTTGCTTTCAAATCCTCTTCGTAGCCTTCCCTCCATATATTTGTGGACGAGAGTTATCATTTCTAACTCTGCAGGTTTGTGAATTGCAGTGCCCCTGAGCTCCATTTTTCAACTCGCTTTCTTGGGAGCTGGCCGCAAAAGCGCAGGATTGCTTCAGGCCCTATTCTGGCTCCGGGCGGCAGGCTGAGCCTGTGGTTAATTCTGCTACCTGATGGGAAAATAGAGTGACCTGTGCCTGTCCCAACACCTAGAGCTAGTCTCTCATTGGTTCCCCCTCTTCCCGTTCATCATCAGGACAAATTGCAACGTGTACGGAACAGGAGGTTAAAGGCGCTGATTCTCCAAAGAGGGAGATTGCTAGTAAAGCGGCTGGAATGGCGAACCAGAGCACAAGGAGATGAGAAATGAGGTGCGTTTTAGAAACCTTTCCCGGTCACACGGTGTACCATCTTCTGGGTTTCTCGTGCATGTTTTCGACGTAGGAAGATGCCCTTGACCCTGGAGATTTGGGACCCATGGGATGGGTACCACGCCGTATTACTTTACAGGGTCTGCGTTAGCTCACCCAACCTCACCAAACCTCTCAGCCCCAAGAGTGTCCACCCTTATGTCTCAATCAGCTGTGGGTCTAGATATGGTCAATCCAGGTGGCATCGCAGCCCCTGAACGAATTTTGTAAGAATTTCTCTCTCTTTCACTGTCTTTGTTTCACGGGTTTTTAAAAGTAATTGATTTTTATAATAGGGTTTAGCTGCTTTGCACTGCTGTGTTTATGCCGCTTTTCACCCACTTGACTCACTTACAGAGAGATATCAATACATAGGTTTTAAGATTCTTTCTAGTCAGATATATTCTTGGGCGGTGAATAGGGGGCGTTGAGTCCAGTTCACTGAGCAAGGAGTAGGTCTTGTCTATTACATATTGGGTTTATGGAACGGTATCTGAGCTAATTTGAAACCCTTGTTTTATGCATCACCCCACCTCACCTTTCCCGTTAAGCAGCCATAGTGTGTTTTCTAAACGTGCGACTCTGTTCTGTTTTGTAATTCAGTTCAAGGGTAGCGGTTTTTACATTCTCTCTGTAAGTGATATCTTATGATAAGTGTCTTTTTCTGTGTGACTTATTTCACTTAGAATCGTCGTACCTAAATCCACTCATCATGCTGCTCCTAGCCTTATGACGTTGATTTCATGGCTGAGTGATATTCCATTGTACCTAAGGACCACAACTTCTTTATCCATTCTTCTCTTTCCTGGGATGTTTAAGGTGTAACGAAGTGGAGGTTCTTGTCAACAGAGCAGCCCTAAACTTTGGGGTGCCTGTGTCTTGCTGATTTTTAGTTTTCCCAATTTATACGCCCATGAGTGGAAGTGCCCTATGCTCTCTAAGCTGAGTTTTTTAGATGTTTCAGGACACACCGTACACTTCTCCAGAGTGGCTGTTGGCAATTTACAGCCCGCCCATCAGCGTAGCAAGGCTCCCATTTCTCCATGGCCTGTCCTGCATTTCTGGTTTTGACACTTTATTCAGCATGGCCCTTTTGACCGATGGGAAGCGAGACTTCTTTGTAGCGCTGATTTGCCTTTCCAGGTTGCTTGGTTGGCCAAAAAGGGCGTATGCGTTTTTTCCTGAATATATTCAGGAAAAAACGCATACGCCCTTTTTGGCCAAGGGCATCATTGTGGAGGTTTTGCCGCTTTTCCTGTGCTTTAAAGGCGATTCGAATCTACCTCCTGAAATCTGTTTCCTGCAATTCTACCTTGCTTTCAAATCCTCTTCGTAGCCTTCCCTCCATATATTTGTGGACGAGAGTTATCATTTCTACCTCTGCAGGTTTGTGAATTGCAGTGCCCCTGAGCTCCATTTTTCAACTCGCTTTCTTGGGAGCTGGCTGCAAAAGCGCAGGATTGCTTCAGGCCCTATTCTGGCTCCGGGCGGCAGGCTGAGCCTGTGGTTCATTGTTCTTCCTGATGGGAAAATAGAGTGACCTGTGCCTGTCCCAACACCTAGAGCTAGTCTCTCATTGGTTCCCCCTCTTCCCGTTCATCCTCAGGAGAAATTGCAACCTGTACGGAACAGGAGGTTAAAGGTGCTGATTCTCCAAGGAGGGAGATTGCTAGTAAAGCGGCTGGAATGGCGAACCGGAGCACAAGGAGATGAGAAATGAGGTGCGTTTTAGAAACCTTTCCCGGTCACACGGTGTACCATCTTCTGGGTTTCTCGTGCATGTTTTCGACGTAGGAAGATGCCCTTGACCCTGGAGATTTGGGACCCATGGGATGGGTACCACGCCGTATTACTTTACAGGGTCTGCGTTAGCTCACCCAACCTCACCAAACCTCTCAGCCCCAAGAGTGTCCACCCTTATGTCTCAATCAGCTGTGGGTCTAGATATGGTCAATCCAGGTGGCATCGCAGCCCCTGAACGAATTTTGTAAGAATTTCTCTCTCTTTCACTGTCTTTGTTTCACGGGTTTTTAAAAGTAATTGATTTTTATAATAGGGTTTAGCTGCTTTGCACTGCTGTGTTTATGCCGCTTTACACCCACTTGACTCACTTACAGAGAGATATCAATACATAGATTTTAAGATTCTTACTAGTCAGATATATTCTTGGGCGGTGAATAGGGGGCGTTGAGTCCAGTTCACTGAGCAAGGAGTAGGTCTTGTCTATTACATATTGGGTTTATGGAACGGTATCTGAGCTAATTTGAAACCCTTGTTTTATGCATCACCCCACCTCACCTTTCCCGTTAAGCAGCCATAGTGTGTTTTCTAAACGTGCGACTCTGTTCTGTTTTGTAATTCAGTTCAAGGGTAGCGGTTTTTACATACCCTCTGTAAGTGATATCTTATGATAAGTGTCTTTTTCTGTGTGACTTATTTCACTTAGAATCGTCATACCTAAATCCACTCATCATGCTGCTCCTAGCCTTATGACGTTGATTTCATGGCTGAGTGATATTCCATTGTACATAAGGACCACAACTTCTTTATCCATTCTTCTCTTTCCTGGGATGTTTAAGGTGTAACGAAGTGGAGGTTCTTGTCAACAGAGCAGCCCTAAACTTTGGGGTGCCTGTGTCTTGCTGATTTTTAGTTTTCCCAATTTATACGCCCATGAGTGGAAGTGCCCTATGCTCTCTAAGCTGAGTTTTTTAGATGTTTCAGGACACACCGTACACTTCTCCAGAGTGGCTGTTGGCAATTTACAGCCCGCCCATCAGCGTAGCAAGGCTCCCATTTCTCCATGGCCTGTCCTGCATTTCTGGTTTTGACACTTTATTCAGCATGGCCCTTTTGACCGATGGGAAGCGAGACTTCTTTGTAGCACTGATTTGCCTTTCCAGGTTGCTTGGTTGGCCAAAAAGGGCGTATGCGTTTTTTCCTGAATATATTCAGGAAAAAACGCATACGCCCTTTTTGGCCAAGGGCACCATTGTCGAGGTTTTGCCGCTTTTCCTGTGCTTTAAAGGCGATTCGAATCTACCCCCTGAAATCGGTTTCCTGCAATTCTGCCTTGCTTTCAAATCCTCTTCGTAGCCTTCCCTCCATATATTTGTGGACGAGAGTTATCATTTCTAACTCTGCAGGTTTGTGAATTGCAGTGCCCCTGAGCTCCATTTTTCAACTCGCTTTCTTGGGAGCTGGCCGCAAAAGCGCAGGATTGCTTCAGGCCCTATTCTGGCTCCGGGCGGCAGGCTGAGCCTGTGGTTAATTCTGCTACCTGATGGGAAAATAGAGTGACCTGTGCCTGTCCCAACACCTAGAGCTAGTCTCTCATTGGTTCCCCCTCTTCCCGTTCATCATCAGGACAAATTGCAACGTGTACGGAACAGGAGGTTAAAGGCGCTGATTCTCCAAAGAGGGAGATTGCTAGTAAAGCGGCTGGAATGGCGAACCGGAGCACAAGGAGATGAGAAATGACGTGCGTTTTAGAAACCTTTCCCGGTCACACGGTGTACCATCTTCTGGGTTTCTCGTGCATGTTTTCGACGTAGGAAGATGCCCTTGACCCTGGAGATTTGGGACCCATGGGATGGGTACCACGCCCTATTACTTTACAGGGTCTGCGTTAGCTCACCCAACCTCACCAAACCTCTCAGCCCCAAGAGTGTCCACCCTTATGTCTCAATCAGCTGTGGGTCTAGATATGGTCAATCCAGGTGGCATCGCAGCCCCTGAACGAATTTTGTAAGAATTTCTCTCTCTTTCACTGTCTTTGTTTCACGCGTTTTTAAAAGTAATTGATTTTTATAATAGGGTTTAGCTGCTTTGCACTGCTGTGTTTATGCCGCTTTTCACCCACTTGACTCACTTACAGAGAGATATCAATACATAGATTTTAAGATTCTTTCTAGTCAGATATATTCTTGGGTGGTGAATAGGGGGCGTTGAGTCCAGTTCACTGAGCAAGGAGTAGGTCTTGTCTATTACATATTGGGTTTATGGAACGGTATCTGAGCTAATTTGAAACCCTTGTTTTATGCATCACCCCACCTCACCTTTCCCGTTAAGCAGCCATAGTGTGTTTTCTAAACGTGCGACTCTGTTCTGTTTTGTAATTCAGTTCAAGGGTAGCGGTTTTTACATACCCTCTGTAAGTGATATCTTATGATAAGTGTCTTTTTCTGTGTGACTTATTTCACTTAGAATCGTCGTACCTAAATCCACTCATCATGCTGCTCCTAGCCTTATGACGTTGATTTCATGGCTGAGTGATATTCCATTGTACATAAGGACCACAACTTCTTTATCCATTCTTCTCTTTCCTGGGATGTTTAAGGTGTAACGAAGTGGAGGTTCTTGTCAACAGAGCAGCCCTAAACTTTGGGGTGCCTGTGTCTTGCTGATTTTTAGTTTTCCCAATTTATACGCCCATGAGTGGAAGTGCCCTATGCTCTCTAAGCTGAGTTTTTTAGATGTTTCAGGACACACCGTACACTTCTCCAGAGTGGCTGTTGGCAATTTACAGCCCGCCCATCAGCGTAGCAAGGCTCCCATTTCTCCATGGCCTGTCCTGCATTTCTGGTTTTGACACTTTATTCAGCATGGCCCTTTTGACCGATGGGAAGCGAGACTTCTTTGTAGCACTGATTTGCCTTTCCAGGTTGCTTGGTTGGCCAAAAAGGGCGTATGCGTTTTTTCCTGAATATATTCAGGAAAAAACGCATACGCCCTTTTTGGCCAAGGGCACCATTGTCGAGGTTTTGCCGCTTTTCCTGTGCTTTAAAGGCGATTCGAATCTACCCCCTGAAATCGGTTTCCTGCAATTCTGCCTTGCTTTCAAATCCTCTTCGTAGCCTTCCCTCCATATATTTGTGGACGAGAGTTATCATTTCTAACTCTGCAGGTTTGTGAATTGCAGTGCCCCTGAGCTCCATTTTTCAACTCGCTTTCTTGGGAGCTGGCCGCAAAAGCGCAGGATTGTTTCAGGCCCTATTCTGGCTCCGGGCGGCAGGCTGAGCCTGTGGTTAATTCTGCTACCTGATGGGAAAATAGAGTGACCTGTGCCTGTCCCAACACCTAGAGCTAGTCTCTCATTGGTTCCCCCTCTTCCCGTTCATCATCAGGACAAATTGCAACGTGTACGGAACAGGAGGTTAAAGGCGCTGATTCTCCAAAGAGGGAGATTGCTAGTAAAGCGGCTGGAATGGCGAACCGGAGCACAAGGAGATGAGAAATGACGTGCGTTTTAGAAACCTTTCCCGGTCACACGGTGTACCATCTTCTGGGTTTCTCGTGCATGTTTTCGACGTAGGAAGATGCCCTTGACCCTGGAGATTTGGGACCCATGGGATGGGTACCACGCCGTATTACTTTACAGGGTCTGCGTTAGCTCACCCAACCTCACCAAACCTCTCAGCCCCAAGAGTGTCCACCCTTATGTCTCAATCAGCTGTGGGTCTAGATATGGTCAATCCAGGTGGCATCGCAGCCCCTGAACGAATTTTGTAAGAATTTCTCTCTCTTTCACTGTCTTTGTTTCACGGGTTTTTAAAAGTAATTGATTTTTATAATAGGGTTTAGCTGCTTTGCACTGCTGTGTTTATGCCGCTTTTCACCCACTTGACTCACTTACAGAGAGATATCAATACATAGATTTTAAGATTCTTTCTAGTCAGATATATTCTTGGGCGGTGAATAGGGGGCGTTGAGTCCAGTTCACTGAGCAAGGAGAAGGTCTTCTCTATTACATATTGGGTTTATGGAACGGTATCTGAACTAATTTGAAACCCTTGTTTTATGCATCACCCCACCTCACCTTTCCCGTTAAGCAGCCATAGTGTGTTTTCTAAACGTGCGACTCTGTTCTGTTTTGTAATTCAGTTCAAGGGTAGCGGTTTTTACATACCCTCTGTAAGTGATATCTTATGATAAGTGTCTTTTTCTGTGTGACTTATTTCACTTAGAATCGTCGTACCTAAATCCACTCATCATGCTGCTCCTAGCCTTATGACGTTGATTTCATGGCTGAGTGATATTCCATTGTACATAAGGACCACAACTTCTTTATCCATTCTTCTCTTTCCTGGGATGTTTAAGGTGTAACGAAGTGGAGGTTCTTGTCAACAGAGCAGCCCTAAACTTTGGGGTGCCTGTGTCTTGCTGATTTTTAGTTTTCCCAATTTATACGCCCATGAGTGGAAGTGCCCTATGCTCTCTAAGCTGAGTTTTTTAGATGTTTCAGGACACACCGTACACTTCTCCAGAGTGGCTGTTGGCAATTTACAGCCCGCCCATCAGCGTAGCAAGGCTCCCATTTCTCCATGGCCTGTCCTGCATTTCTGGTTTTGACACTTTATTCAGCATGGCCCTTTTGACCGATGGGAAGCGAGACTTCTTTGTAGCACTGATTTGCCTTTCCAGGTTGCTTGGTTGGCCAAAAAGGGCGTATGCGTTTTTTCCTGAATATATTCAGGAAAAAACGCATACGCCCTTTTTGGCCAAGGGCACCATTGTCGAGGTTTTGCCGCTTTTCCTGTGCTTTAAAGGCGATTCGAATCTACCCCCTGAAATCGGTTTCCTGCAATTCTGCCTTGCTTTCAAATCCTCTTCGTAGCCTTCCCTCCATATATTTGTGGACGAGAGTTATCATTTCTAACTCTGCAGGTTTGTGAATTGCAGTGCCCCTGAGCTCCATTTTTCAACTCGCTTTCTTGGGAGCTGGCCGCAAAAGCGCAGGATTGCTTCAGGCCCTATTCTGGCTCCGGGCGGCAGGCTGAGCCTGTGGTTAATTCTGCTACCTGATGGGAAAATAGAGTGACCTGTGCCTGTCCCAACACCTAGAGCTAGTCTCTCATTGGTTCCCCCTCTTCCCGTTCATCATCAGGACAAATTGCAACGTGTACGGAACAGGAGGTTAAAGGCGCTGATTCTCCAAAGAGGGAGATTGCTAGTAAAGCGGCTGGAATGGCGAACCGGAGCACAAGGAGATGAGAAATGAGGTGCGTTTTAGAAACCTTTCCCGGTCACACGGTGTACCATCTTCTGGGTTTCTCGTGCATGTTTTCGACGTAGGAAGATGCCCTTGACCCTGGAGATTTGGGACCCATGGGATGGGTACCACGCCCTATTACTTTACAGGGTCTGCGTTAGCTCACCCAACCTCACCAAACCTCTCAGCCCCAAGAGTGTCCACCCTTATGTCTCAATCAGCTGTGGGTCTAGATATGGTCAATCCAGGTGGCATCGCAGCCCCTGAACGAATTTTGTAAGAATTTCTCTCTCTTTCACTGTCTTTGTTTCACGCGTTTTTAAAAGTAATTGATTTTTATAATAGGGTTTAGCTGCTTTGCACTGCTGTGTTTATGCCGCTTTTCACCCACTTGACTCACTTACAGAGAGATATCAATACATAGATTTTAAGATTCTTTCTAGTCAGATATATTCTTGGGCGGTGAATAGGGGGCGTTGAGTCCAGTTCACTGAGCAAGGAGTAGGTCTTGTCTATTACATATTGGGTTTATGGAACGGTATCTGAGCTAATTTGAAACCCTTGTTTTATGCATCACCCCACCTCACCTTTCCCGTTAAGCAGCCATAGTGTGTTTTCTAAACGTGCGACTCTGTTCTGTTTTGTAATTCAGTTCAAGGGTAGCGGTTTTTACATACCCTCTGTAAGTGATATCTTATGATAAGTGTCTTTTTCTGTGTGACTTATTTCACTTAGAATCGTCGTACCTAAATCCACTCATCATGCTGCTCCTAGCCTTATGACGTTGATTTCATGGCTGAGTGATATTCCATTGTACATAAGGACCACAACTTCTTTATCCATTCTTCTCTTTCCTGGGATGTTTAAGGTGTAACGAAGTGGAGGTTCTTGTCAACAGAGCAGCCCTAAACTTTGGGGTGCCTGTGTCTTGCTGATTTTTAGTTTTCCCAATTTATACGCCCATGAGTGGAAGTGCCCTATGCTCTCTAAGCTGAGTTTTTTAGATGTTTCAGGACACACCGTACACTTCTCCAGAGTGGCTGTTGGCAATTTACAGCCCGCCCATCAGCGTAGCAAGGCTCCCATTTCTCCATGGCCTGTCCTGCATTTCTGGTTTTGACACTTTATTCAGCATGGCCCTTTTGACCGATGGGAAGCGAGACTTCTTTGTAGCACTGATTTGCCTTTCCAGGTTGCTTGGTTGGCCAAAAAGGGCGTATGCGTTTTTTCCTGAATCTATTCAGGAAAAAACGCATACGCCCTTTTTGGCCAAGGGCATCATTGTCGAGGTTTTGCCGCTTTTCCTGTGCTTTAAAGGCGATTCGAATCTACCCCCTGAAATCGGTTTCCTGCAATTCTGCCTTGCTTTCAAATCCTCTTCGTAGCCTTCCCTCCATATATTTGTGGACGAGAGTTATCATTTCTAACTCTGCAGGTTTGTGAATTGCAGTGCCCCTGAGCTCCATTTTTCAACTCGCTTTCTTGGGAGCTGGCCGCAAAAGCGCAGGATTGTTTCAGGCCCTATTCTGGCTCCGGGCGGCAGGCTGAGCCTGTGGTTAATTCTGCTACCTGATGGGAAAATAGAGTGACCTGTGCCTGTCCCAACACCTAGAGCTAGTCTCTCATTGGTTCCCCCTCTTCCCGTTCATCATCAGGACAAATTGCAACGTGTACGGAACAGGAGGTTAAAGGCGCTGATTCTCCAAAGAGGGAGATTGCTAGTAAAGCGGCTGGAATGGCGAACCGGAGCACAAGGAGATGAGAAATGACGTGCGTTTTAGAAACCTTTCCCGGTCACACGGTGTACCATCTTCTGGGTTTCTCGTGCATGTTTTCGACGTAGGAAGATGCCCTTGACCCTGGAGATTTGGGACCCATGGGATGGGTACCACGCCGTATTACTTTACAGGGTCTGCGTTAGCTCACCCAACCTCACCAAACCTCTCAGCCCCAAGAGTGTCCACCCTTATGTCTCAATCAGCTGTGGGTCTAGATATGGTCAATCCAGGTGGCATCGCAGCCCCTGAACGAATTTTGTAAGAATTTCTCTCTCTTTCACTGTCTTTGTTTCACGGGTTTTTAAAAGTAATTGATTTTTATAATAGGGTTTAGCTGCTTTGCACTGCTGTGTTTATGCCGCTTTTCACCCACTTGACTCACTTACAGAGAGATATCAATACATAGGTTTTAAGATTCTTTCTAGTCAGATATATTCTTGGGCGGTGAATAGGGGGCGTTGAGTCCAGTTCACTGAGCAAGGAGTAGGTCTTGTCTATTACATATTGGGTTTATGGAACGGTATCTGAGCTAATTTGAAACCCTTGTTTTATGCATCACCCCACCTCACCTTTCCCGTTAAGCAGCCATAGTGTGTTTTCTAAACGTGCGACTCTGTTCTGTTTTGTAATTCAGTTCAAGGGTAGCGGTTTTTACATTCTCTCTGTAAGTGATATCTTATGATCAGTGTCTTTTTCTGTGTGACTTATTTCACTTAGAATCGTCGTACCTAAATCCACTCATCATGCTGCTCCTAGCCTTATGACATTGATTTCATGGCTGAGTGATATTCCATTGTACCTAAGGACCACAACTTCTTTATCCATTCTTCTCTTTCCTGGGATGTTTAAGGTGTAACGAAGTGGAGGTTCTTGTCAACAGAGCAGCCCTAAACTTTGGGGTGCCTGTGTCTTGCTGATTTTTAGTTTTCCCAATTTATACGCCCATGAGTGGAAGTGCCCTATGCTCTCTAAGCTGAGTTTTTTAGATGTTTCAGGACACACCGTACACTTCTCCAGAGTGGCTGTTGGCAATTTACAGCCCGCCCATCAGCGTAGCAAGGCTCCCATTTCTCCATGGCCTGTCCTGCATTTCTGGTTTTGACACTTTATTCAGCATGGCCCTTTTGACCGATGGGAAGCGAGACTTCTTTGTAGCGCTGATTTGCCTTTCCAGGTTGCTTGGTTGGCCAAAAAGGGCGTATGCGTTTTTTCCTGAATATATTCAGGAAAAAACGCATACGCCCTTTTTGGCCAAGGGCATCATTGTGGAGGTTTTGCCGCTTTTCCTGTGCTTTAAAGGCGATTCGAATCTACCTCCTGAAATCTGTTTCCTGCAATTCTGCCTTGCTTTCAAATCCTCTTCGTAGCCTTCCCTCCATATATTTGTGGACGAGAGTTATCATTTCTAACTCTGCAGGTTTGTGAATTGCAGTGCCCCTGAGCTCCATTTTTCAACTCGCTTTCTTGGGAGCTGGCCGCAAAAGCGCAGGATTGCTTCAGGCCCTATTCTGGCTCCGGGCGGCAGGCTGAGCCTGTGGTTAATTCTGCTTCCTGATGGGAAAATAGAGTGACCTGTGCCTGTCCCAACACCTAGAGCTAGTCTCTCATTGGTTCCCCCTCTTCCCGTTCATCCTCAGGACAAATTGCAACGTGTACGGAACAGGAGGTTAAAGGTGCTGATTCTCCAAGGAGGGAGATTGCTAGTAAAGTGGCTGGAATGGCAAACCGGAGCACAAGGAGATGAGAAATGAGGTGCGTTTTAGAAACCTTTCCCGGTCACACGGTGTACCATCTTCTGGGTTGCTCGTGCATGTTTTCGACGTAGGAAGATGCCCTGGAACCTGGAGATTTGGGACCCATGGGATGGGTACCACGCCGTATTACTTTAAAGGGTCTGCGTTAGCTCACCCAACCTCACCAAACCTCTCAGCCCCAAGAGTGTCCACCCTTATGTCTCAATCAGCTGTGGTTCTAGATATGGTCATTCCAGGTGGCATCGCAGCCCCTGAACGAATTTTGTAAGAATTTATCTCTCTTTCACTGTCTTTGTTTGACGGGTTTTTAAAAGTAATTGATTTTTATAATGGGGTTTAGCTGCTTTGCACTGCTGTGTTTATGCCGCTTTACACCCACTTGACTCACTTACAGAGAGATATCAATACATAGATTTTAAGATTCTTACTAGTCAGATATATTCTTGGGCGGTGAATAGGGGGCGTTGAGTCCAGTTCACGGAGCAAGGAGTAGGTCTTGTCTATTACATATTGGGTTTATGGAACGGTATCTGAGCTAATTTGAAACCCTTGTTTTATGCATCACCCCACCTCACCTTTCCCGTTAAGCAGCCATAGTGTGTTTTCTAAACGTGCGACTCTGTTCTGTTTTGTAATTCAGTTCAAGGGTAGCGGTTTTTACATTCTCTCTGTAAGTGATATCTTATGATCAGTGTCTTTTTCTGTGTGACTTATTTCACTTAGAATCGTCGTACCTAAATCCACTCATCATGCTGCTCCTAGCCTTATGACGTTGATTTCATGGCTGAGTGATATTCCATTGTACATAAGGACCACAACTTCTTTATCCATTCTTCTCTTTCCTGGGATGTTTAAGGTGTAACGAAGTGGAGGTTCTTGTCAACAGAGCAGCCCTAAACTTTGGGGTGCCTGTGTCTTGCTGATTTTTAGTTTTCCCAATTTATACGCCCATGAGTGGAAGTGCCCTATGCTCTCTAAGCTGAGTTTTTTAGATGTTTCAGGACACACCGTACACTTCTCCAGAGTGGCTGTTGGCAATTTACAGCCCGCCCATCAGCGTAGCAAGGCTCCCATTTCTCCATGGCCTGTCCTGCATTTCTGGTTTTGACACTTTATTCAGCATGGCCCTTTTGACCGATGGGAAGCGAGACTTCTTTGTAGCGCTGATTTGCCTTTCCAGGTTGCTTGGTTGGCCAAAAAGGGCGTATGCGTTTTTTCCTGAATATATTCAGGAAAAAACGCATACGCCCTTTTTGGCCAAGGGCATCATTGTCGAGGTTTTGCCGCTTTTCCTGTGCTTTAAAGGCGATTCGAATCTACCTCCTGAAATCTGTTTCCTGCAATTCTGCCTTGCTTTCAAATCCTCATCGTTGCCTTCCTTCCATATATTTGTGGACGAGAGTTATCATTTCTACCTCTGCAGGTTTGTGAATTGCAGTGCCCCTGAGCTCCATTTTTTAACTCGCTTTCTTGGGAGCTGGCCGCAAAAGCGCAGGATTGCTTCAGGCCCTATTCTGGCTCCGGGCGGCAGGCTGAGCCTGTGGTTAATTCTTCTTCCTGATGGGAAAATAGAGTGACCTGTGCCTGTCCCAACACCTAGAGCTAGTCTCTCATTGGTTCCCCCTCTTCCCGTTCATCCTCCCGACAAATTGCAACGTGTACGGAACAGGAGGTTAAAGGTGCTGATTCTCCAAGGAGGGAGATTGCTAGTAAAGCGGCTGGAATGGCGAACCGGAGCACAAGGAGATGAGAAATGAGGTGCGTTTTAGAAACCTTTCCCGGTAACACGGTGTACCATCTTCTGGGTTGCTCGTGCATGTTTTCGACGTAGGAAGATGCCCTGGAACCTGGAGATTTGGGACCCATGGGATGGGTACCACGCCGTATTACTTTAAAGGGTCTGCGTTAGCTCACCCAACCTCACCAAACCTCTCAGCCCCAAGAGTGTCCACCCTTATGTCTCAATCAGCTGTGGGTCTAGATATGGTCAATCCAGGTGGCATCGCAGCCCCTGAACGAATTTTGTAAGAATTTATCTCTCTTTCACTGTCTTTGTTTGACGGGTTTTTAAAAGTAATTGATTTTTATAATGGGGTTTAGCTGCTTTGCACTGCTGTGTTTATGCCGCTTTACACCCACTTGACTCACTTACAGAGAGATATCAATACATAGGTTTTAAGATTCTTACTAGTCAGATATATTCTTGGGCGGTGAATAGGGGGCGTTGAGTCCAGTTCACTGAGCAAGGAGTAGGTCTTGTCTATTACATATTGGGTTTATGGAACGGTATCTGAGCTAATTTGAAACCCTTGTTTTATGCATCACCCCACCTCACCTTTCCCGTTAAGCAGCCATAGTGTGTTTTCTAAACGTGCGACTCTGTTCTGTTTTGTAATTCAGTTCAAGGGTAGCGGTTTTTACATTCTCTCTGTAAGTGATATCTTATGATCAGTGTCTTTTTCTGTGTGACTTATTTCACTTAGAATCGTCGTACCTAAATCCACTCATCATGCTGCTCCTAGCCTTATGACGTTGATTTCATGGCTGAGTGATATTCCATTGTACATAAGGACCACAACTTCTTTATCCATTCTTCTCTTTCCTGGGATGTTTAAGGTGTAACGAAGTGGAGGTTCTTGTCAACAGAGCAGCCCTAAACTTTGGGGTGCCTGTGTCTTGCTGATTTTTAGTTTTCCCAATTTATACGCCCATGAGTGGAAGTGCCCTATGCTCTCTAAGCTGAGTTTTTTAGATGTTTCAGGACACACCGTACACTTCTCCAGAGTGGCTGTTGGCAATTTACA
Source organism: Balaenoptera borealis (assembly GCF_965194805.1). NCBI lineage: Eukaryota > Metazoa > Chordata > Mammalia > Artiodactyla > Balaenopteridae > Balaenoptera > Balaenoptera borealis. Next base: position 195,671 of record NW_028123311.1, read on the forward strand.
GCCCGCCCATCAGCGTAGCAAGGCTCCCATTTCTCCATGGCCTGTCCTGCATTTCTGGTTTTGACACTTTATTCAGCATGGCCCTTTTGACCGATGGGAAGCGAGACTTCTTTGTAGCACTGATTTGCCTTTCCAGGTTGCTTGGTTGGCCAAAAAGGGCGTATGCGTTTTTTCCTGAATATATTCAGGAAAAAACGCATACGCCCTTTTTGGCCAAGGGCACCATTGTCGAGGTTTTGCCGCTTTTCCTGTGCTTTAAAGGCGATTCGAATCTACCCCCTGAAATCGGTTTCCTGCAATTCTGCCTTGCTTTCAAATCCTCTTCGTAGCCTTCCCTCCATATATTTGTGGACGAGAGTTATCATTTCTAACTCTGCAGGTTTGTGAATTGCAGTGCCCCTGAGCTCCATTTTTCAACTCGCTTTCTTGGGAGCTGGCCGCAAAAGCGCAGGATTGTTTCAGGCCCTATTCTGGCTCCGGGCGGCAGGCTGAGCCTGTGGTTAATTCTGCTACCTGATGGGAAAATAGAGTGACCTGTGCCTGTCCCAACACCTAGAGCTAGTCTCTCATTGGTTCCCCCTCTTCCCGTTCATCATCAGGACAAATTGCAACGTGTACGGAACAGGAGGTTAAAGGCGTTGATTCTCCAAAGAGGGAGATTGCTAGTAAAGCGGCTGGAATGGCGAACCGGAGCACAAGGAGATGAGAAATGACGTGCGTTTTAGAAACCTTTCCCGGTCACACGGTGTACCATCTTCTGGGTTTCTCGTGCATGTTTTCGACGTAGGAAGATGCCCTTGACCCTGGAGATTTGGGACCCATGGGATGGGTACCACGCCGTATTACTTTACAGGGTCTGCGTTAGCTCACCCAACCTCACCAAACCTCTCAGCCCCAAGAGTGTCCACCCTTATGTCTCAATCAGCTGTGGGTCTAGATATGGTCAATCCAGGTGGCATCGCAGCCCCTGAACGAATTTTGTAAGAATTTCTCTCTCTTTCACTGTCTTTGTTTCACGGGTTTTTAAAAGTAATTGATTTTTATAATAGGGTTTAGCTGCTTTGCACTGCTGTGTTTATGCCGCTTTTCACCCACTTGACTCACTTACAGAGAGATATCAATACATAGGTTTTAAGATTCTTTCTAGTCAGATATATTCTTGGGCGGTGAATAGGGGGCGTTGAGTCCAGTTCACTGAGCAAGGAGTAGGTCTTGTCTATTACATATTGGGTTTATGGAACGGTATCTGAGCTAATTTGAAACCCTTGTTTTATGCATCACCCCACCTCACCTTTCCCGTTAAGCAGCCATAGTGTGTTTTCTAAACGTGCGACTCTGTTCTGTTTTGTAATTCAGTTCAAGGGTAGCGGTTTTTACATTCTCTCTGTAAGTGATATCTTATGATCAGTGTCTTTTTCTGTGTGACTTATTTCACTTAGAATCGTCGTACCTAAATCCACTCATCATGCTGCTCCTAGCCTTATGACGTTGATTTCATGGCTGAGTGATATTCCATTGTACCTAAGGACCACAACTTCTTTATCCATTCTTCTCTTTCCTGGGATGTTTAAGGTGTAACGAAGTGGAGGTTCTTGTCAACAGAGCAGCCCTAAACTTTGGGGTGCCTGTGTCTTGCTGATTTTTAGTTTTCCCAATTTATACGCCCATGAGTGGAAGTGCCCTATGCTCTCTAAGCTGAGTTTTTTAGATGTTTCAGGACACACCGTACACTTCTCCAGAGTGGCTGTTGGCAATTTACAGCCCGCCCATCAGCGTAGCAAGGCTCCCATTTCTCCATGGCCTGTCCTGCATTTCTGGTTTTGACACTTTATTCAGCATGGCCCTTTTGACCGATGGGAAGCGAGACTTCTTTGTAGCGCTGATTTGCCTTTCCAGGTTGCTTGGTTGGCCAAAAAGGGCGTATGCGTTTTTTCCTGAATATATTCAGGAAAAAACGCATACGCCCTTTTTGGCCAAGGGCATCATTGTGGAGGTTTTGCCGCTTTTCCTGTGCTTTAAAGGCGATTCGAATCTACCTCCTGAAATCTGTTTCCTGCAATTCTACCTTGCTTTCAAATCCTCTTCGTAGCCTTCCCTCCATATATTTGTGGACGAGAGTTATCATTTCTACCTCTGCAGGTTTGTGAATTGCAGTGCCCCTGAGCTCCATTTTTCAACTCGCTTTCTTGGGAGCTGGCTGCAAAAGCGCAGGATTGCTTCAGGCCCTATTCTGGCTCCGGGCGGCAGGCTGAGCCTGTGGTTCATTCTTCTTCCTGATGGGAAAATAGAGTGACCTGTGCCTGTCCCAACACCTAGAGCTAGTCTCTCATTGGTTCCCCCTCTTCCCGTTCATCCTCAGGAGAAATTGCAACCTGTACGGAACAGGAGGTTAAAGGTGCTGATTCTCCAAGGAGGGAGATTGCTAGTAAAGCGGCTGGAATGGCGAACCGGAGCACAAGGAGATGAGAAATGAGGTGCGTTTTAGAAACCTTTCCCGGTCACACGGTGTACCATCTTCTAGGTTGCTCGTGCATGTTTTCGACGTAGGAAGATGCCCTTGACCCTGGAGATTTGGGACCCATGGGATGGGTACCACGCCGTATTACTTTAAAGGGTCTGCGTTAGCTCACCCAACCTCACCAAACCTCTCAGCCCCAAGAGTGTCCACCCTTATGTCTCAATCAGCTGTGGGTCTAGATATGGTCAATCCAGGTGGCATCGCAGCCCCTGAACGAATTTTGTAAGAATTTCTCTCTCTTTCACTGTCTTTGTTTCACGGGTTTTTAAAAGTAATTGATTTTTATAATAGGGTTTAGCTGCTTTGCACTGCTGTGTTTATGCCGCTTTACACCCACTTGACTCACTTACAGAGAGATATCAATACATAGATTTTAAGATTCTTACTAGTCAGATATATTCTTGGGCGGTGAATAGGGGGCGTTGAGTCCAGTTCACTGAGCAAGGAGTAGGTCTTGTCTATTACATATTGGGTTTATGGAACGGTATCTGAGCTAATTTGAAACCCTTGTTTTATGCATCACCCCACCTCACCTTTCCCGTTAAGCAGCCATAGTGTGTTTTCTAAACGTGCGACTCTGTTCTGTTTTGTAATTCAGTTCAAGGGTAGCGGTTTTTACATACCCTCTGTAAGTGATATCTTATGATAAGTGTCTTTTTCTGTGTGACTTATTTCACTTAGAATCGTCGTACCTAAATCCACTCATCATGCTGCTCCTAGCCTTATGACGTTGATTTCATGGCTGAGTGATATTCCATTGTACATAAGGACCACAACTTCTTTATCCATTCTTCTCTTTCCTGGGATGTTTCAGGTGTAACGAAGTGGAGGTTCTTGTCAACAGAGCAGCCCTAAACTTTGGGGTGCCTGTGTCTTGCTGATTTTTAGTTTTCCCAATTTATACGCCCATGAGTGGAAGTGCCCTATGCTCTCTAAGCTGAGTTTTTTAGATGTTTCAGGACACACCGTACACTTCTCCAGAGTGGCTGTTGGCAATTTACAGCCCGCCCATCAGCGTAGCAAGGCTCCCATTTCTCCATGGCCTGTCCTGCATTTCTGGTTTTGACACTTTATTCAGCATGGCCCTTTTGACCGATGGGAAGCGAGACTTCTTTGTAGCACTGATTTGCCTTTCCAGGTTGCTTGGTTGGCCAAAAAGGGCGTATGCGTTTTTTCCTGAATATATTCAGGAAAAAACGCATACGCCCTTTTTGGCCAAGGGCACCATTGTCGAGGTTTTGCCGCTTTTCCTGTGCTTTAAAGGCGATTCGAATCTACCCCCTGAAATCGGTTTCCTGCAATTCTGCCTTGCTTTCAAATCCTCTTCGTAGCCTTCCCTCCATATATTTGTGGACGAGAGTTATCATTTCTAACTCTGCAGGTTTGTGAATTGCAGTGCCCCTGAGCTCCATTTTTCAACTCGCTTTCTTGGGAGCTGGCCGCAAAAGCGCAGGATTGCTTCAGGCCCTATTCTGGCTCCGGGCGGCAGGCTGAGCCTGTGGTTAATTCTGCTACCTGATGGGAAAATAGAGTGACCTGTGCCTGTCCCAACACCTAGAGCTAGTCTCTCATTGGTTCCCCCTCTTCCCGTTCATCATCAGGACAAATTGCAACGTGTACGGAACAGGAGGTTAAAGGCGCTGATTCTCCAAAGAGGGAGATTGCTAGTAAAGCGGCTGGAATGGCGAACCAGAGCACAAGGAGATGAGAAATGAGGTGCGTTTTAGAAACCTTTCCCGGTCACACGGTGTACCATCTTCTGGGTTTCTCGTGCATGTTTTCGACGTAGGAAGATGCCCTTGACCCTGGAGATTTGGGACCCATGGGATGGGTACCACGCCGTATTACTTTACAGGGTCTGCGTTAGCTCACCCAACCTCACCAAACCTCTCAGCCCCAAGAGTGTCCACCCTTATGTCTCAATCAGCTGTGGGTCTAGATATGGTCAATCCAGGTGGCATCGCAGCCCCTGAACGAATTTTGTAAGAATTTCTCTCTCTTTCACTGTCTTTGTTTCACGGGTTTTTAAAAGTAATTGATTTTTATAATAGGGTTTAGCTGCTTTGCACTGCTGTGTTTATGCCGCTTTTCACCCACTTGACTCACTTACAGAGAGATATCAATACATAGGTTTTAAGATTCTTTCTAGTCAGATATATTCTTGGGCGGTGAATAGGGGGCGTTGAGTCCAGTTCACTGAGCAAGGAGTAGGTCTTGTCTATTACATATTGGGTTTATGGAACGGTATCTGAGCTAATTTGAAACCCTTGTTTTATGCATCACCCCACCTCACCTTTCCCGTTAAGCAGCCATAGTGTGTTTTCTAAACGTGCGACTCTGTTCTGTTTTGTAATTCAGTTCAAGGGTAGCGGTTTTTACATTCTCTCTGTAAGTGATATCTTATGATCAGTGTCTTTTTCTGTGTGACTTATTTCACTTAGAATCGTCGTACCTAAATCCACTCATCATGCTGCTCCTAGCCTTATGACGTTGATTTCATGGCTGAGTGATATTCCATTGTACCTAAGGACCACAACTTCTTTATCCATTCTTCTCTTTCCTGGGATGTTTAAGGTGTAACGAAGTGGAGGTTCTTGTCAACAGAGCAGCCCTAAACTTTGGGGTGCCTGTGTCTTGCTGATTTTTAGTTTTCCCAATTTATACGCCCATGAGTGGAAGTGCCCTATGCTCTCTAAGCTGAGTTTTTTAGATGTTTCAGGACACACCGTACACTTCTCCAGAGTGGCTGTTGGCAATTTACAGCCCGCCCATCAGCGTAGCAAGGCTCCCATTTCTCCATGGCCTGTCCTGCATTTCTGGTTTTGACACTTTATTCAGCATGGCCCTTTTGACCGATGGGAAGCGAGACTTCTTTGTAGCGCTGATTTGCCTTTCCAGGTTGCTTGGTTGGCCAAAAAGGGCGTATGCGTTTTTTCCTGAATATATTCAGGAAAAAACGCATACGCCCTTTTTGGCCAAGGGCATCATTGTGGAGGTTTTGCCGCTTTTCCTGTGCTTTAAAGGCGATTCGAATCTACCTCCTGAAATCTGTTTCCTGCAATTCTACCTTGCTTTCAAATCCTCTTCGTAGCCTTCCCTCCATATATTTGTGGACGAGAGTTATCATTTCTACCTCTGCAGGTTTGTGAATTGCAGTGCCCCTGAGCTCCATTTTTCAACTCGCTTTCTTGGGAGCTGGCTGCAAAAGCGCAGGATTGCTTCAGGCCCTATTCTGGCTCCGGGCGGCAGGCTGAGCCTGTGGTTCATTGTTCTTCCTGATGGGAAAATAGAGTGACCTGTGCCTGTCCCAACACCTAGAGCTAGTCTCTCATTGGTTCCCCCTCTTCCCGTTCATCCTCAGGAGAAATTGCAACCTGTACGGAACAGGAGGTTAAAGGTGCTGATTCTCCAAGGAGGGAGATTGCTAGTAAAGCGGCTGGAATGGCGAACCGGAGCACAAGGAGATGAGAAATGAGGTGCGTTTTAGAAACCTTTCCCGGTCACACGGTGTACCATCTTCTGGGTTTCTCGTGCATGTTTTCGACGTAGGAAGATGCCCTTGACCCTGGAGATTTGGGACCCATGGGATGGGTACCACGCCGTATTACTTTAAAGGGTCTGCGTTAGCTCACCCAACCTCACCAAACCTCTCAGCCCCAAGAGTGTCCACCCTTATGTCTCAATCAGCTGTGGGTCTAGATATGGTCAATCCAGGTGGCATCGCAGCCCCTGAACGAATTTTGTAAGAATTTCTCTCTCTTTCACTGTCTTTGTTTCACGGGTTTTTAAAAGTAATTGATTTTTATAATAGGGTTTAGCTGCTTTGCACTGCTGTGTTTATGCCGCTTTACACCCACTTGACTCACTTACAGAGAGATATCAATACATAGATTTTAAGATTCTTACTAGTCAGATATATTCTTGGGCGGTGAATAGGGGGCGTTGAGTCCAGTTCACTGAGCAAGGAGTAGGTCTTGTCTATTACATATTGGGTTTATGGAACGGTATCTGAGCTAATTTGAAACCCTTGTTTTATGCATCACCCCACCTCACCTTTCCCGTTAAGCAGCCATAGTGTGTTTTCTAAACGTGCGACTCTGTTCTGTTTTGTAATTCAGTTCAAGGGTAGCGGTTTTTACATACCCTCTGTAAGTGATATCTTATGATAAGTGTCTTTTTCTGTGTGACTTATTTCACTTAGAATCGTCATACCTAAATCCACTCATCATGCTGCTCCTAGCCTTATGACGTTGATTTCATGGCTGAGTGATATTCCATTGTACATAAGGACCACAACTTCTTTATCCATTCTTCTCTTTCCTGGGATGTTTAAGGTGTAACGAAGTGGAGGTTCTTGTCAACAGAGCAGCCCTAAACTTTGGGGTGCCTGTGTCTTGCTGATTTTTAGTTTTCCCAATTTATACGCCCATGAGTGGAAGTGCCCTATGCTCTCTAAGCTGAGTTTTTTAGATGTTTCAGGACACACCGTACACTTCTCCAGAGTGGCTGTTGGCAATTTACAGCCCGCCCATCAGCGTAGCAAGGCTCCCATTTCTCCATGGCCTGTCCTGCATTTCTGGTTTTGACACTTTATTCAGCATGGCCCTTTTGACCGATGGGAAGCGAGACTTCTTTGTAGCACTGATTTGCCTTTCCAGGTTGCTTGGTTGGCCAAAAAGGGCGTATGCGTTTTTTCCTGAATATATTCAGGAAAAAACGCATACGCCCTTTTTGGCCAAGGGCACCATTGTCGAGGTTTTGCCGCTTTTCCTGTGCTTTAAAGGCGATTCGAATCTACCCCCTGAAATCGGTTTCCTGCAATTCTGCCTTGCTTTCAAATCCTCTTCGTAGCCTTCCCTCCATATATTTGTGGACGAGAGTTATCATTTCTAACTCTGCAGGTTTGTGAATTGCAGTGCCCCTGAGCTCCATTTTTCAACTCGCTTTCTTGGGAGCTGGCCGCAAAAGCGCAGGATTGCTTCAGGCCCTATTCTGGCTCCGGGCGGCAGGCTGAGCCTGTGGTTAATTCTGCTACCTGATGGGAAAATAGAGTGACCTGTGCCTGTCCCAACACCTAGAGCTAGTCTCTCATTGGTTCCCCCTCTTCCCGTTCATCATCAGGACAAATTGCAACGTGTACGGAACAGGAGGTTAAAGGCGCTGATTCTCCAAAGAGGGAGATTGCTAGTAAAGCGGCTGGAATGGCGAACCGGAGCACAAGGAGATGAGAAATGACGTGCGTTTTAGAAACCTTTCCCGGTCACACGGTGTACCATCTTCTGGGTTTCTCGTGCATGTTTTCGACGTAGGAAGATGCCCTTGACCCTGGAGATTTGGGACCCATGGGATGGGTACCACGCCCTATTACTTTACAGGGTCTGCGTTAGCTCACCCAACCTCACCAAACCTCTCAGCCCCAAGAGTGTCCACCCTTATGTCTCAATCAGCTGTGGGTCTAGATATGGTCAATCCAGGTGGCATCGCAGCCCCTGAACGAATTTTGTAAGAATTTCTCTCTCTTTCACTGTCTTTGTTTCACGCGTTTTTAAAAGTAATTGATTTTTATAATAGGGTTTAGCTGCTTTGCACTGCTGTGTTTATGCCGCTTTTCACCCACTTGACTCACTTACAGAGAGATATCAATACATAGATTTTAAGATTCTTTCTAGTCAGATATATTCTTGGGTGGTGAATAGGGGGCGTTGAGTCCAGTTCACTGAGCAAGGAGTAGGTCTTGTCTATTACATATTGGGTTTATGGAACGGTATCTGAGCTAATTTGAAACCCTTGTTTTATGCATCACCCCACCTCACCTTTCCCGTTAAGCAGCCATAGTGTGTTTTCTAAACGTGCGACTCTGTTCTGTTTTGTAATTCAGTTCAAGGGTAGCGGTTTTTACATACCCTCTGTAAGTGATATCTTATGATAAGTGTCTTTTTCTGTGTGACTTATTTCACTTAGAATCGTCGTACCTAAATCCACTCATCATGCTGCTCCTAGCCTTATGACGTTGATTTCATGGCTGAGTGATATTCCATTGTACATAAGGACCACAACTTCTTTATCCATTCTTCTCTTTCCTGGGATGTTTAAGGTGTAACGAAGTGGAGGTTCTTGTCAACAGAGCAGCCCTAAACTTTGGGGTGCCTGTGTCTTGCTGATTTTTAGTTTTCCCAATTTATACGCCCATGAGTGGAAGTGCCCTATGCTCTCTAAGCTGAGTTTTTTAGATGTTTCAGGACACACCGTACACTTCTCCAGAGTGGCTGTTGGCAATTTACAGCCCGCCCATCAGCGTAGCAAGGCTCCCATTTCTCCATGGCCTGTCCTGCATTTCTGGTTTTGACACTTTATTCAGCATGGCCCTTTTGACCGATGGGAAGCGAGACTTCTTTGTAGCACTGATTTGCCTTTCCAGGTTGCTTGGTTGGCCAAAAAGGGCGTATGCGTTTTTTCCTGAATATATTCAGGAAAAAACGCATACGCCCTTTTTGGCCAAGGGCACCATTGTCGAGGTTTTGCCGCTTTTCCTGTGCTTTAAAGGCGATTCGAATCTACCCCCTGAAATCGGTTTCCTGCAATTCTGCCTTGCTTTCAAATCCTCTTCGTAGCCTTCCCTCCATATATTTGTGGACGAGAGTTATCATTTCTAACTCTGCAGGTTTGTGAATTGCAGTGCCCCTGAGCTCCATTTTTCAACTCGCTTTCTTGGGAGCTGGCCGCAAAAGCGCAGGATTGTTTCAGGCCCTATTCTGGCTCCGGGCGGCAGGCTGAGCCTGTGGTTAATTCTGCTACCTGATGGGAAAATAGAGTGACCTGTGCCTGTCCCAACACCTAGAGCTAGTCTCTCATTGGTTCCCCCTCTTCCCGTTCATCATCAGGACAAATTGCAACGTGTACGGAACAGGAGGTTAAAGGCGCTGATTCTCCAAAGAGGGAGATTGCTAGTAAAGCGGCTGGAATGGCGAACCGGAGCACAAGGAGATGAGAAATGACGTGCGTTTTAGAAACCTTTCCCGGTCACACGGTGTACCATCTTCTGGGTTTCTCGTGCATGTTTTCGACGTAGGAAGATGCCCTTGACCCTGGAGATTTGGGACCCATGGGATGGGTACCACGCCGTATTACTTTACAGGGTCTGCGTTAGCTCACCCAACCTCACCAAACCTCTCAGCCCCAAGAGTGTCCACCCTTATGTCTCAATCAGCTGTGGGTCTAGATATGGTCAATCCAGGTGGCATCGCAGCCCCTGAACGAATTTTGTAAGAATTTCTCTCTCTTTCACTGTCTTTGTTTCACGGGTTTTTAAAAGTAATTGATTTTTATAATAGGGTTTAGCTGCTTTGCACTGCTGTGTTTATGCCGCTTTTCACCCACTTGACTCACTTACAGAGAGATATCAATACATAGATTTTAAGATTCTTTCTAGTCAGATATATTCTTGGGCGGTGAATAGGGGGCGTTGAGTCCCAGTTCACTGAGCAAGGAGAAGGTCTTCTCTATTACATATTGGGTTTATGGAACGGTATCTGAACTAATTTGAAACCCTTGTTTTATGCATCACCCCACCTCACCTTTCCCGTTAAGCAGCCATAGTGTGTTTTCTAAACGTGCGACTCTGTTCTGTTTTGTAATTCAGTTCAAGGGTAGCGGTTTTTACATACCCTCTGTAAGTGATATCTTATGATAAGTGTCTTTTTCTGTGTGACTTATTTCACTTAGAATCGTCGTACCTAAATCCACTCATCATGCTGCTCCTAGCCTTATGACGTTGATTTCATGGCTGAGTGATATTCCATTGTACATAAGGACCACAACTTCTTTATCCATTCTTCTCTTTCCTGGGATGTTTAAGGTGTAACGAAGTGGAGGTTCTTGTCAACAGAGCAGCCCTAAACTTTGGGGTGCCTGTGTCTTGCTGATTTTTAGTTTTCCCAATTTATACGCCCATGAGTGGAAGTGCCCTATGCTCTCTAAGCTGAGTTTTTTAGATGTTTCAGGACACACCGTACACTTCTCCAGAGTGGCTGTTGGCAATTTACAGCCCGCCCATCAGCGTAGCAAGGCTCCCATTTCTCCATGGCCTGTCCTGCATTTCTGGTTTTGACACTTTATTCAGCATGGCCCTTTTGACCGATGGGAAGCGAGACTTCTTTGTAGCACTGATTTGCCTTTCCAGGTTGCTTGGTTGGCCAAAAAGGGCGTATGCGTTTTTTCCTGAATATATTCAGGAAAAAACGCATACGCCCTTTTTGGCCAAGGGCACCATTGTCGAGGTTTTGCCGCTTTTCCTGTGCTTTAAAGGCGATTCGAATCTACCCCCTGAAATCGGTTTCCTGCAATTCTGCCTTGCTTTCAAATCCTCTTCGTAGCCTTCCCTCCATATATTTGTGGACGAGAGTTATCATTTCTAACTCTGCAGGTTTGTGAATTGCAGTGCCCCTGAGCTCCATTTTTCAACTCGCTTTCTTGGGAGCTGGCCGCAAAAGCGCAGGATTGCTTCAGGCCCTATTCTGGCTCCGGGCGGCAGGCTGAGCCTGTGGTTAATTCTGCTACCTGATGGGAAAATAGAGTGACCTGTGCCTGTCCCAACACCTAGAGCTAGTCTCTCATTGGTTCCCCCTCTTCCCGTTCATCATCAGGACAAATTGCAACGTGTACGGAACAGGAGGTTAAAGGCGCTGATTCTCCAAAGAGGGAGATTGCTAGTAAAGCGGCTGGAATGGCGAACCGGAGCACAAGGAGATGAGAAATGAGGTGCGTTTTAGAAACCTTTCCCGGTCACACGGTGTACCATCTTCTGGGTTTCTCGTGCATGTTTTCGACGTAGGAAGATGCCCTTGACCCTGGAGATTTGGGACCCATGGGATGGGTACCACGCCCTATTACTTTACAGGGTCTGCGTTAGCTCACCCAACCTCACCAAACCTCTCAGCCCCAAGAGTGTCCACCCTTATGTCTCAATCAGCTGTGGGTCTAGATATGGTCAATCCAGGTGGCATCGCAGCCCCTGAACGAATTTTGTAAGAATTTCTCTCTCTTTCACTGTCTTTGTTTCACGCGTTTTTAAAAGTAATTGATTTTTATAATAGGGTTTAGCTGCTTTGCACTGCTGTGTTTATGCCGCTTTTCACCCACTTGACTCACTTACAGAGAGATATCAATACATAGATTTTAAGATTCTTTCTAGTCAGATATATTCTTGGGCGGTGAATAGGGGGCGTTGAGTCCAGTTCACTGAGCAAGGAGTAGGTCTTGTCTATTACATATTGGGTTTATGGAACGGTATCTGAGCTAATTTGAAACCCTTGTTTTATGCATCACCCCACCTCACCTTTCCCGTTAAGCAGCCATAGTGTGTTTTCTAAACGTGCGACTCTGTTCTGTTTTGTAATTCAGTTCAAGGGTAGCGGTTTTTACATACCCTCTGTAAGTGATATCTTATGATAAGTGTCTTTTTCTGTGTGACTTATTTCACTTAGAATCGTCGTACCTAAATCCACTCATCATGCTGCTCCTAGCCTTATGACGTTGATTTCATGGCTGAGTGATATTCCATTGTACATAAGGACCACAACTTCTTTATCCATTCTTCTCTTTCCTGGGATGTTTAAGGTGTAACGAAGTGGAGGTTCTTGTCAACAGAGCAGCCCTAAACTTTGGGGTGCCTGTGTCTTGCTGATTTTTAGTTTTCCCAATTTATACGCCCATGAGTGGAAGTGCCCTATGCTCTCTAAGCTGAGTTTTTTAGATGTTTCAGGACACACCGTACACTTCTCCAGAGTGGCTGTTGGCAATTTACAGCCCGCCCATCAGCGTAGCAAGGCTCCCATTTCTCCATGGCCTGTCCTGCATTTCTGGTTTTGACACTTTATTCAGCATGGCCCTTTTGACCGATGGGAAGCGAGACTTCTTTGTAGCACTGATTTGCCTTTCCAGGTTGCTTGGTTGGCCAAAAAGGGCGTATGCGTTTTTTCCTGAATCTATTCAGGAAAAAACGCATACGCCCTTTTTGGCCAAGGGCATCATTGTCGAGGTTTTGCCGCTTTTCCTGTGCTTTAAAGGCGATTCGAATCTACCCCCTGAAATCGGTTTCCTGCAATTCTGCCTTGCTTTCAAATCCTCTTCGTAGCCTTCCCTCCATATATTTGTGGACGAGAGTTATCATTTCTAACTCTGCAGGTTTGTGAATTGCAGTGCCCCTGAGCTCCATTTTTCAACTCGCTTTCTTGGGAGCTGGCCGCAAAAGCGCAGGATTGTTTCAGGCCCTATTCTGGCTCCGGGCGGCAGGCTGAGCCTGTGGTTAATTCTGCTACCTGATGGGAAAATAGAGTGACCTGTGCCTGTCCCAACACCTAGAGCTAGTCTCTCATTGGTTCCCCCTCTTCCCGTTCATCATCAGGACAAATTGCAACGTGTACGGAACAGGAGGTTAAAGGCGCTGATTCTCCAAAGAGGGAGATTGCTAGTAAAGCGGCTGGAATGGCGAACCGGAGCACAAGGAGATGAGAAATGACGTGCGTTTTAGAAACCTTTCCCGGTCACACGGTGTACCATCTTCTGGGTTTCTCGTGCATGTTTTCGACGTAGGAAGATGCCCTTGACCCTGGAGATTTGGGACCCATGGGATGGGTACCACGCCGTATTACTTTACAGGGTCTGCGTTAGCTCACCCAACCTCACCAAACCTCTCAGCCCCAAGAGTGTCCACCCTTATGTCTCAATCAGCTGTGGGTCTAGATATGGTCAATCCAGGTGGCATCGCAGCCCCTGAACGAATTTTGTAAGAATTTCTCTCTCTTTCACTGTCTTTGTTTCACGGGTTTTTAAAAGTAATTGATTTTTATAATAGGGTTTAGCTGCTTTGCACTGCTGTGTTTATGCCGCTTTTCACCCACTTGACTCACTTACAGAGAGATATCAATACATAGGTTTTAAGATTCTTTCTAGTCAGATATATTCTTGGGCGGTGAATAGGGGGCGTTGAGTCCAGTTCACTGAGCAAGGAGTAGGTCTTGTCTATTACATATTGGGTTTATGGAACGGTATCTGAGCTAATTTGAAACCCTTGTTTTATGCATCACCCCACCTCACCTTTCCCGTTAAGCAGCCATAGTGTGTTTTCTAAACGTGCGACTCTGTTCTGTTTTGTAATTCAGTTCAAGGGTAGCGGTTTTTACATTCTCTCTGTAAGTGATATCTTATGATCAGTGTCTTTTTCTGTGTGACTTATTTCACTTAGAATCGTCGTACCTAAATCCACTCATCATGCTGCTCCTAGCCTTATGACATTGATTTCATGGCTGAGTGATATTCCATTGTACCTAAGGACCACAACTTCTTTATCCATTCTTCTCTTTCCTGGGATGTTTAAGGTGTAACGAAGTGGAGGTTCTTGTCAACAGAGCAGCCCTAAACTTTGGGGTGCCTGTGTCTTGCTGATTTTTAGTTTTCCCAATTTATACGCCCATGAGTGGAAGTGCCCTATGCTCTCTAAGCTGAGTTTTTTAGATGTTTCAGGACACACCGTACACTTCTCCAGAGTGGCTGTTGGCAATTTACAGCCCGCCCATCAGCGTAGCAAGGCTCCCATTTCTCCATGGCCTGTCCTGCATTTCTGGTTTTGACACTTTATTCAGCATGGCCCTTTTGACCGATGGGAAGCGAGACTTCTTTGTAGCGCTGATTTGCCTTTCCAGGTTGCTTGGTTGGCCAAAAAGGGCGTATGCGTTTTTTCCTGAATATATTCAGGAAAAAACGCATACGCCCTTTTTGGCCAAGGGCATCATTGTGGAGGTTTTGCCGCTTTTCCTGTGCTTTAAAGGCGATTCGAATCTACCTCCTGAAATCTGTTTCCTGCAATTCTGCCTTGCTTTCAAATCCTCTTCGTAGCCTTCCCTCCATATATTTGTGGACGAGAGTTATCATTTCTAACTCTGCAGGTTTGTGAATTGCAGTGCCCCTGAGCTCCATTTTTCAACTCGCTTTCTTGGGAGCTGGCCGCAAAAGCGCAGGATTGCTTCAGGCCCTATTCTGGCTCCGGGCGGCAGGCTGAGCCTGTGGTTAATTCTGCTTCCTGATGGGAAAATAGAGTGACCTGTGCCTGTCCCAACACCTAGAGCTAGTCTCTCATTGGTTCCCCCTCTTCCCGTTCATCCTCAGGACAAATTGCAACGTGTACGGAACAGGAGGTTAAAGGTGCTGATTCTCCAAGGAGGGAGATTGCTAGTAAAGTGGCTGGAATGGCAAACCGGAGCACAAGGAGATGAGAAATGAGGTGCGTTTTAGAAACCTTTCCCGGTCACACGGTGTACCATCTTCTGGGTTGCTCGTGCATGTTTTCGACGTAGGAAGATGCCCTGGAACCTGGAGATTTGGGACCCATGGGATGGGTACCACGCCGTATTACTTTAAAGGGTCTGCGTTAGCTCACCCAACCTCACCAAACCTCTCAGCCCCAAGAGTGTCCACCCTTATGTCTCAATCAGCTGTGGTTCTAGATATGGTCATTCCAGGTGGCATCGCAGCCCCTGAACGAATTTTGTAAGAATTTATCTCTCTTTCACTGTCTTTGTTTGACGGGTTTTTAAAAGTAATTGATTTTTATAATGGGGTTTAGCTGCTTTGCACTGCTGTGTTTATGCCGCTTTACACCCACTTGACTCACTTACAGAGAGATATCAATACATAGATTTTAAGATTCTTACTAGTCAGATATATTCTTGGGCGGTGAATAGGGGGCGTTGAGTCCAGTTCACGGAGCAAGGAGTAGGTCTTGTCTATTACATATTGGGTTTATGGAACGGTATCTGAGCTAATTTGAAACCCTTGTTTTATGCATCACCCCACCTCACCTTTCCCGTTAAGCAGCCATAGTGTGTTTTCTAAACGTGCGACTCTGTTCTGTTTTGTAATTCAGTTCAAGGGTAGCGGTTTTTACATTCTCTCTGTAAGTGATATCTTATGATCAGTGTCTTTTTCTGTGTGACTTATTTCACTTAGAATCGTCGTACCTAAATCCACTCATCATGCTGCTCCTAGCCTTATGACGTTGATTTCATGGCTGAGTGATATTCCATTGTACATAAGGACCACAACTTCTTTATCCATTCTTCTCTTTCCTGGGATGTTTAAGGTGTAACGAAGTGGAGGTTCTTGTCAACAGAGCAGCCCTAAACTTTGGGGTGCCTGTGTCTTGCTGATTTTTAGTTTTCCCAATTTATACGCCCATGAGTGGAAGTGCCCTATGCTCTCTAAGCTGAGTTTTTTAGATGTTTCAGGACACACCGTACACTTCTCCAGAGTGGCTGTTGGCAATTTACAGCCCGCCCATCAGCGTAGCAAGGCTCCCATTTCTCCATGGCCTGTCCTGCATTTCTGGTTTTGACACTTTATTCAGCATGGCCCTTTTGACCGATGGGAAGCGAGACTTCTTTGTAGCGCTGATTTGCCTTTCCAGGTTGCTTGGTTGGCCAAAAAGGGCGTATGCGTTTTTTCCTGAATATATTCAGGAAAAAACGCATACGCCCTTTTTGGCCAAGGGCATCATTGTCGAGGTTTTGCCGCTTTTCCTGTGCTTTAAAGGCGATTCGAATCTACCTCCTGAAATCTGTTTCCTGCAATTCTGCCTTGCTTTCAAATCCTCATCGTTGCCTTCCTTCCATATATTTGTGGACGAGAGTTATCATTTCTACCTCTGCAGGTTTGTGAATTGCAGTGCCCCTGAGCTCCATTTTTTAACTCGCTTTCTTGGGAGCTGGCCGCAAAAGCGCAGGATTGCTTCAGGCCCTATTCTGGCTCCGGGCGGCAGGCTGAGCCTGTGGTTAATTCTTCTTCCTGATGGGAAAATAGAGTGACCTGTGCCTGTCCCAACACCTAGAGCTAGTCTCTCATTGGTTCCCCCTCTTCCCGTTCATCCTCCCGACAAATTGCAACGTGTACGGAACAGGAGGTTAAAGGTGCTGATTCTCCAAGGAGGGAGATTGCTAGTAAAGCGGCTGGAATGGCGAACCGGAGCACAAGGAGATGAGAAATGAGGTGCGTTTTAGAAACCTTTCCCGGTAACACGGTGTACCATCTTCTGGGTTGCTCGTGCATGTTTTCGACGTAGGAAGATGCCCTGGAACCTGGAGATTTGGGACCCATGGGATGGG
This sequence comes from Balaenoptera borealis, assembly GCF_965194805.1. Taxonomy (NCBI): domain Eukaryota; kingdom Metazoa; phylum Chordata; class Mammalia; order Artiodactyla; family Balaenopteridae; genus Balaenoptera; species Balaenoptera borealis. Next base: position 212,342 of record NW_028123311.1, read on the forward strand.
TACCACGCCGTATTACTTTAAAGGGTCTGCGTTAGCTCACCCAACCTCACCAAACCTCTCAGCCCCAAGAGTGTCCACCCTTATGTCTCAATCAGCTGTGGGTCTAGATATGGTCAATCCAGGTGGCATCGCAGCCCCTGAACGAATTTTGTAAGAATTTATCTCTCTTTCACTGTCTTTGTTTGACGGGTTTTTAAAAGTAATTGATTTTTATAATGGGGTTTAGCTGCTTTGCACTGCTGTGTTTATGCCGCTTTACACCCACTTGACTCACTTACAGAGAGATATCAATACATAGGTTTTAAGATTCTTACTAGTCAGATATATTCTTGGGCGGTGAATAGGGGGCGTTGAGTCCAGTTCACTGAGCAAGGAGTAGGTCTTGTCTATTACATATTGGGTTTATGGAACGGTATCTGAGCTAATTTGAAACCCTTGTTTTATGCATCACCCCACCTCACCTTTCCCGTTAAGCAGCCATAGTGTGTTTTCTAAACGTGCGACTCTGTTCTGTTTTGTAATTCAGTTCAAGGGTAGCGGTTTTTACATTCTCTCTGTAAGTGATATCTTATGATCAGTGTCTTTTTCTGTGTGACTTATTTCACTTAGAATCGTCGTACCTAAATCCACTCATCATGCTGCTCCTAGCCTTATGACGTTGATTTCATGGCTGAGTGATATTCCATTGTACATAAGGACCACAACTTCTTTATCCATTCTTCTCTTTCCTGGGATGTTTAAGGTGTAACGAAGTGGAGGTTCTTGTCAACAGAGCAGCCCTAAACTTTGGGGTGCCTGTGTCTTGCTGATTTTTAGTTTTCCCAATTTATACGCCCATGAGTGGAAGTGCCCTATGCTCTCTAAGCTGAGTTTTTTAGATGTTTCAGGACACACCGTACACTTCTCCAGAGTGGCTGTTGGCAATTTACAGCCCGCCCATCAGCGTAGCAAGGCTCCCATTTCTCCATGGCCTGTCCTGCATTTCTGGTTTTGACACTTTATTCAGCATGGCCCTTTTGACCGATGGGAAGCGAGACTTCTTTGTAGCACTGATTTGCCTTTCCAGGTTGCTTGGTTGGCCAAAAAGGGCGTATGCGTTTTTTCCTGAATATATTCAGGAAAAAACGCATACGCCCTTTTTGGCCAAGGGCACCATTGTCGAGGTTTTGCCGCTTTTCCTGTGCTTTAAAGGCGATTCGAATCTACCCCCTGAAATCGGTTTCCTGCAATTCTGCCTTGCTTTCAAATCCTCTTCGTAGCCTTCCCTCCATATATTTGTGGACGAGAGTTATCATTTCTAACTCTGCAGGTTTGTGAATTGCAGTGCCCCTGAGCTCCATTTTTCAACTCGCTTTCTTGGGAGCTGGCCGCAAAAGCGCAGGATTGTTTCAGGCCCTATTCTGGCTCCGGGCGGCAGGCTGAGCCTGTGGTTAATTCTGCTACCTGATGGGAAAATAGAGTGACCTGTGCCTGTCCCAACACCTAGAGCTAGTCTCTCATTGGTTCCCCCTCTTCCCGTTCATCATCAGGACAAATTGCAACGTGTACGGAACAGGAGGTTAAAGGCGTTGATTCTCCAAAGAGGGAGATTGCTAGTAAAGCGGCTGGAATGGCGAACCGGAGCACAAGGAGATGAGAAATGACGTGCGTTTTAGAAACCTTTCCCGGTCACACGGTGTACCATCTTCTGGGTTTCTCGTGCATGTTTTCGACGTAGGAAGATGCCCTTGACCCTGGAGATTTGGGACCCATGGGATGGGTACCACGCCGTATTACTTTACAGGGTCTGCGTTAGCTCACCCAACCTCACCAAACCTCTCAGCCCCAAGAGTGTCCACCCTTATGTCTCAATCAGCTGTGGGTCTAGATATGGTCAATCCAGGTGGCATCGCAGCCCCTGAACGAATTTTGTAAGAATTTCTCTCTCTTTCACTGTCTTTGTTTCACGGGTTTTTAAAAGTAATTGATTTTTATAATAGGGTTTAGCTGCTTTGCACTGCTGTGTTTATGCCGCTTTTCACCCACTTGACTCACTTACAGAGAGATATCAATACATAGGTTTTAAGATTCTTTCTAGTCAGATATATTCTTGGGCGGTGAATAGGGGGCGTTGAGTCCAGTTCACTGAGCAAGGAGTAGGTCTTGTCTATTACATATTGGGTTTATGGAACGGTATCTGAGCTAATTTGAAACCCTTGTTTTATGCATCACCCCACCTCACCTTTCCCGTTAAGCAGCCATAGTGTGTTTTCTAAACGTGCGACTCTGTTCTGTTTTGTAATTCAGTTCAAGGGTAGCGGTTTTTACATTCTCTCTGTAAGTGATATCTTATGATCAGTGTCTTTTTCTGTGTGACTTATTTCACTTAGAATCGTCGTACCTAAATCCACTCATCATGCTGCTCCTAGCCTTATGACGTTGATTTCATGGCTGAGTGATATTCCATTGTACCTAAGGACCACAACTTCTTTATCCATTCTTCTCTTTCCTGGGATGTTTAAGGTGTAACGAAGTGGAGGTTCTTGTCAACAGAGCAGCCCTAAACTTTGGGGTGCCTGTGTCTTGCTGATTTTTAGTTTTCCCAATTTATACGCCCATGAGTGGAAGTGCCCTATGCTCTCTAAGCTGAGTTTTTTAGATGTTTCAGGACACACCGTACACTTCTCCAGAGTGGCTGTTGGCAATTTACAGCCCGCCCATCAGCGTAGCAAGGCTCCCATTTCTCCATGGCCTGTCCTGCATTTCTGGTTTTGACACTTTATTCAGCATGGCCCTTTTGACCGATGGGAAGCGAGACTTCTTTGTAGCGCTGATTTGCCTTTCCAGGTTGCTTGGTTGGCCAAAAAGGGCGTATGCGTTTTTTCCTGAATATATTCAGGAAAAAACGCATACGCCCTTTTTGGCCAAGGGCATCATTGTGGAGGTTTTGCCGCTTTTCCTGTGCTTTAAAGGCGATTCGAATCTACCTCCTGAAATCTGTTTCCTGCAATTCTACCTTGCTTTCAAATCCTCTTCGTAGCCTTCCCTCCATATATTTGTGGACGAGAGTTATCATTTCTACCTCTGCAGGTTTGTGAATTGCAGTGCCCCTGAGCTCCATTTTTCAACTCGCTTTCTTGGGAGCTGGCTGCAAAAGCGCAGGATTGCTTCAGGCCCTATTCTGGCTCCGGGCGGCAGGCTGAGCCTGTGGTTCATTCTTCTTCCTGATGGGAAAATAGAGTGACCTGTGCCTGTCCCAACACCTAGAGCTAGTCTCTCATTGGTTCCCCCTCTTCCCGTTCATCCTCAGGAGAAATTGCAACCTGTACGGAACAGGAGGTTAAAGGTGCTGATTCTCCAAGGAGGGAGATTGCTAGTAAAGCGGCTGGAATGGCGAACCGGAGCACAAGGAGATGAGAAATGAGGTGCGTTTTAGAAACCTTTCCCGGTCACACGGTGTACCATCTTCTAGGTTGCTCGTGCATGTTTTCGACGTAGGAAGATGCCCTTGGACCTGGAGATTTGGGACCCATGGGATGGGTACCACGCCGTATTACTTTACAGGGTCTGCGTTAGCTCACCCAACCTCACCAAACCTCTCAGCCCCAAGAGTGTCCACCCTTATGTCTCAATCAGCTGTGGGTCTAGATATGGTCAATCCAGGTGGCATCGCAGCCCCTGAACGAATTTTGTAAGAATTTCTCTCTCTTTCACTGTCTTTGTTTCACGGGTTTTTAAAAGTAATTTATTTTTATAATAGGGTTTAGCTGCTTTGCACTGCTGTGTTTATGCCGCTTTACACCCACTTGACTCACTTACAGAGAGATATCAATACATAGATTTTAAGATTCTTACTAGTCAGATATATTCTTGGGCGGTGAATAGGGGGCGTTGAGTCCAGTTCACTGAGCAAGGAGTAGGTCTTGTCTATTACATATTGGGTTTATGGAACGGTATCTGAGCTAATTTGAAACCCTTGTTTTATGCATCACCCCACCTCACCTTTCCCGTTAAGCAGCCATAGTGTGTTTTCTAAACGTGCGACTCTGTTCTGTTTTGTAATTCAGTTCAAGGGTAGCGGTTTTTACATTCTCTCTGTAAGTGATATCTTATGATCAGTGTCTTTTTCTGTGTGACTTATTTCACTTAGAATCGTCGTACCTAAATCCACTCATCATGCTGCTCCTAGCCTTATGACGTTGATTTCATGGCTGAGTGATATTCCATTGTACCTAAGGACCACAACTTCTTTATCCATTCTTCTCTTTCCTGGGATGTTTAAGGTGTAACGAAGTGGAGGTTCTTGTCAACAGAGCAGCCCTAAACTTTGGGGTGCCTGTGTCTTGCTGATTTTTAGTTTTCCCAATTTATACGCCCATGAGTGGAAGTGCCCTATGCTCTCTAAGCTGAGTTTTTTAGATGTTTCAGGACACACCGTACACTTCTCCAGAGTGGCTGTTGGCAATTTACAGCCCGCCCATCAGCGTAGCAAGGCTCCCATTTCTCCATGGCCTGTCCTGCATTTCTGGTTTTGACACTTTATTCAGCATGGCCCTTTTGACCGATGGGAAGCGAGACTTCTTTGTAGCGCTGATTTGCCTTTCCAGGTTGCTTGGTTGGCCAAAAAGGGCGTAGGCGTTTTTTCCTGAATATATTCAGGAAAAAACGCCTACGCCCTTTTTGGCCAAGGGCATCATTGTGGAGGTTTTGCCGCTTTTCCTGTGCTTTAAAGGCGATTCGAATCTACCTCCTGAAATCGGTTTCCTGCAATTCTGCCTTGCTTTCAAATCCTCTTCGTAGCCTTCCCTCCATATATTTGTGGACGAGAGTTATCATTTCTAACTCTGCAGGTTTGTGAATTGCAGTGCCCCTGAGCTCCATTTTTCAACTCGCTTTCTTGGGAGCTGGCCGCAAAAGCGCAGGATTGCTTCAGGCCCTATTCTGGCTCCGGGCGGCAGGCTGAGCCTGTGGTTAATTCTGCTACCTGATGGGAAAATAGAGTGACCTGTGCCTGTCCCAACACCTAGAGCTAGTCTCTCATTGGTTCCCCCTCTTCCCGTTCATCATCAGGACAAATTGCAACGTGTACGGAACAGGAGGTTAAAGGCGCTGATTCTCCAAAGAGGGAGATTGCTAGTAAAGCGGCTGGAATGGCGAACCGGAGCACAAGGAGATGAGAAATGACGTGCGTTTTAGAAACCTTTCCCGGTCACACGGTGTACCATCTTCTGGGTTTCTCGTGCATGTTTTCGACGTAGGAAGATGCCCTTGACCCTGGAGATTTGGGACCCATGGGATGGGTACCACGCCGTATTACTTTACAGGGTCTGCGTTAGCTCACCCAACCTCACCAAACCTCTCAGCCCCAAGAGTGTCCACCCTTATGTCTCAATCAGCTGTGGGTCTAGATATGGTCAATCCAGGTGGCATCGCAGCCCCTGAACGAATTTTGTAAGAATTTCTCTCTCTTTCACTGTCTTTGTTTCACGGGTTTTTAAAAGTAATTGATTTTTATAATAGGGTTTAGCTGCTTTGCACTGCTGTGTTTATGCCGCTTTTCACCCACTTGACTCACTTACAGAGAGATATCAATACATAGGTTTTAAGATTCTTTCTAGTCAGATATATTCTTGGGCGGTGAATAGGGGGCGTTGAGTCCAGTTCACTGAGCAAGGAGTAGGTCTTGTCTATTACATATTGGGTTTATGGAACGGTATCTGAGCTAATTTGAAACCCTTGTTTTATGCATCACCCCACCTCACCTTTCCCGTTAAGCAGCCATAGTGTGTTTTCTAAACGTGCGACTCTGTTCTGTTTTGTAATTCAGTTCAAGGGTAGCAGTTTTTACATTCTCTCTGTAAGTGATATCTTATGATCAGTGTCTTTTTCTGTGTGACTTATTTCACTTAGAATCGTCGTACCTAAATCCACTCATCATGCTGCTCCTAGCCTTATGACGTTGATTTCATGGCTGAGTGATATTCCATTGTACCTAAGGACCACAACTTCTTTATCCATTCTTCTCTTTCCTGGGATGTTTAAGGTGTAACGAAGTGGAGGTTCTTGTCAACAGAGCAGCCCTAAACTTTGGGGTGCCTGTGTCTTGCTGATTTTTAGTTTTCCCAATTTATACGCCCATGAGTGGAAGTGCCCTATGCTCTCTAAGCTGAGTTTTTTAGATGTTTCAGGACACACCGTACACTTCTCCAGAGTGGCTGTTGGCAATTTACAGCCCGCCCATCAGCGTAGCAAGGCTCCCATTTCTCCATGGCCTGTCCTGCATTTCTGGTTTTGACACTTTATTCAGCATGGCCCTTTTGACCGATGGGAAGCGAGACTTCTTTGTAGCGCTGATTTGCCTTTCCAGGTTGCTTGGTTGGCCAAAAAGGGCGTAGGCGTTTTTTCCTGAATATATTCAGGAAAAAACGCCTACGCCCTTTTTGGCCAAGGGCATCATTGTGGAGGTTTTGCCGCTTTTCCTGTGCTTTAAAGGCGATTCGAATCTACCTCCTGAAATCGGTTTCCTGCAATTCTGCCTTGCTTTCAAATCCTCTTCGTAGCCTTCCCTCCATATATTTGTGGACGAGAGTTATCATTTCTAACTCTGCAGGTTTGTGAATTGCAGTGCCCCTGAGCTCCATTTTTCAACTCGCTTTCTTGGGAGCTGGCCGCAAAAGCGCAGGATTGCTTCAGGCCCTATTCTGGCTCCGGGCGGCAGGCTGAGCCTGTGGTTAATTCTGCTACCTGATGGGAAAATAGAGTGACCTGTGCCTGTCCCAACACCTAGAGCTAGTCTCTCAATGGTTCCCCCTCTTCCCGTTCATCCTCAGGAGAAATTACAACGTGTACGGAACAGGAGGTTAAAGGTGCTGATTCTCCAAGGAGGGAGATTGCTAGTAAAGCGGCTGGAATGGCGAACCGGAGCACAAGGAGATGAGAAATGAGGTGCGTTTTAGAAACCTTTCCCGGTCACACGGTGTACCATCTTCTGGGTTTCTCGTGCATGTTTTCGACGTAGGAAGATGCCCTTGACCCTGGAGATTTGGGACCCATGGGATGGGTACCACGCCGTATTACTTTAAAGGGTCTGCGTTTGCTCACCCAACCTCACCAAACCTCTCAGCCCCAAGAGTGTCCACCCTTATGTCTCAGTCATCTGTGGGTCTAGATATGGTCAATCCAGCTGGCATCGCAGCCCCTGAACGAATTTTGTAAGAATTTCTCTCTCTTTCACTGTCTTTGTTTCACGGGTTTTTAAAAGTAATTGATTTTTATAATGGGGTTTAGCTGCTTTGCACTGCTGTGTTTATGCCGCTTTAAACCTACTTGACTCACTTACAGAGAGATATCAATACATAGGTTTTAAGATTCTTACTAGTCAGATATATTCTTGGGCGGTGAATAGGAGTTGTTGAGTCCAGTTCACTGAGCAAGGAGTAGGTCTTGTCTATTACATATTGGGTTTATGGAACGGTATCTGAACTAATTTGAAACCCTTGTTTTATGCATCACCCCACCTCACCTTTCCCGTTAAGCAGCCATAGTGTGTTTTCTAAACGTGCGACTCTGTTCTGTTTTGTAATTCAGTTCAAGGGTAGCGGTTTTTACATTCCCTCTGTAAGTGATATCTTATGATAAGTGTCTTTTTCTGTGTGACTTATTTCACTTAGAATCGTCGTACCTAAATCCACTCATCATGCTGCTCCTAGCCTTATGACGTTGATTTCATGGCTGAGTGATATTCCATTGTACATAAGGACCACAACTTCTTTATCCATTCTTCTCTTTCCTGGGATGTTTAAGGTGTAACGAAGTGGAGGTTCTTGTCAACAGAGCAGCCCTAAACTTTGGGGTGCCTGTGTCTTGCTGATTTTTAGTTTTCCCAATTTATACGCCCATGAGTGGAAGTGCCCTATGCTCTCTAAGCTGAGTTTTTTAGATGTTTCAGGACACACCGTACACTTCTCCAGAGTGGCTGTTGGCAATTTACAGCCCGCCCATCAGCGTAGCAAGGCTCCCATTTCTCCATGGCCTGTCCTGCATTTCTGGTTTTGACACTTTATTCAGCATGGCCCTTTTGACCGATGGGAAGCGAGACTTCTTTGTAGCACTGATTTGCCTTTCCAGGTTGCTTGGTTGGCCAAAAAGGGCGTATGCGTTTTTTCCTGAATATATTCAGGAAAAAACGCATACGCCCTTTTTGGCCAAGGGCACCATTGTCGAGGTTTTGCCGCTTTTCCTGTGCTTTAAAGGCGATTCGAATCTACCCCCTGAAATCGGTTTCCTGCAATTCTGCCTTGCTTTCAAATCCTCTTCGTAGCCTTCCCTCCATATATTTGTGGACGAGAGTTATCATTTCTAACTCTGCAGGTTTGTGAATTGCAGTGCCCCTGAGCTCCATTTTTCAACTCGCTTTCTTGGGAGCTGGCCGCAAAAGCGCAGGATTGTTTCAGGCCCTATTCTGGCTCCGGGCGGCAGGCTGAGCCTGTGGTTAATTCTGCTACCTGATGGGAAAATAGAGTGACCTGTGCCTGTCCCAACACCTAGAGCTAGTCTCTCATTGGTTCCCCCTCTTCCCGTTCATCATCAGGACAAATTGCAACGTGTACGGAACAGGAGGTTAAAGGCGTTGATTCTCCAAAGAGGGAGATTGCTAGTAAAGCGGCTGGAATGGCGAACCGGAGCACAAGGAGATGAGAAATGACGTGCGTTTTAGAAACCTTTCCCGGTCACACGGTGTACCATCTTCTGGGTTTCTCGTGCATGTTTTCGACGTAGGAAGATGCCCTTGACCCTGGAGATTTGGGACCCATGGGATGGGTACCACGCCGTATTACTTTACAGGGTCTGCGTTAGCTCACCCAACCTCACCAAACCTCTCAGCCCCAAGAGTGTCCACCCTTATGTCTCAATCAGCTGTGGGTCTAGATATGGTCAATCCAGGTGGCATCGCAGCCCCTGAACGAATTTTGTAAGAATTTCTCTCTCTTTCACTGTCTTTGTTTCACGGGTTTTTAAAAGTAATTGATTTTTATAATAGGGTTTAGCTGCTTTGCACTGCTGTGTTTATGCCGCTTTTCACCCACTTGACTCACTTACAGAGAGATATCAATACATAGGTTTTAAGATTCTTTCTAGTCAGATATATTCTTGGGCGGTGAATAGGGGGCGTTGAGTCCAGTTCACTGAGCAAGGAGTAGGTCTTGTCTATTACATATTGGGTTTATGGAACGGTATCTGAGCTAATTTGAAACCCTTGTTTTATGCATCACCCCACCTCACCTTTCCCGTTAAGCAGCCATAGTGTGTTTTCTAAACGTGCGACTCTGTTCTGTTTTGTAATTCAGTTCAAGGGTAGCGGTTTTTACATTCTCTCTGTAAGTGATATCTTATGATCAGTGTCTTTTTCTGTGTGACTTATTTCACTTAGAATCGTCGTACCTAAATCCACTCATCATGCTGCTCCTAGCCTTATGACGTTGATTTCATGGCTGAGTGATATTCCATTGTACCTAAGGACCACAACTTCTTTATCCATTCTTCTCTTTCCTGGGATGTTTAAGGTGTAACGAAGTGGAGGTTCTTGTCAACAGAGCAGCCCTAAACTTTGGGGTGCCTGTGTCTTGCTGATTTTTAGTTTTCCCAATTTATACGCCCATGAGTGGAAGTGCCCTATGCTCTCTAAGCTGAGTTTTTTAGATGTTTCAGGACACACCGTACACTTCTCCAGAGTGGCTGTTGGCAATTTACAGCCCGCCCATCAGCGTAGCAAGGCTCCCATTTCTCCATGGCCTGTCCTGCATTTCTGGTTTTGACACTTTATTCAGCATGGCCCTTTTGACCGATGGGAAGCGAGACTTCTTTGTAGCGCTGATTTGCCTTTCCAGGTTGCTTGGTTGGCCAAAAAGGGCGTATGCGTTTTTTCCTGAATATATTCAGGAAAAAACGCATACGCCCTTTTTGGCCAAGGGCATCATTGTGGAGGTTTTGCCGCTTTTCCTGTGCTTTAAAGGCGATTCGAATCTACCTCCTGAAATCTGTTTCCTGCAATTCTACCTTGCTTTCAAATCCTCTTCGTAGCCTTCCCTCCATATATTTGTGGACGAGAGTTATCATTTCTACCTCTGCAGGTTTGTGAATTGCAGTGCCCCTGAGCTCCATTTTTCAACTCGCTTTCTTGGGAGCTGGCTGCAAAAGCGCAGGATTGCTTCAGGCCCTATTCTGGCTCCGGGCGGCAGGCTGAGCCTGTGGTTCATTCTTCTTCCTGATGGGAAAATAGAGTGACCTGTGCCTGTCCCAACACCTAGAGCTAGTCTCTCATTGGTTCCCCCTCTTCCCGTTCATCCTCAGGAGAAATTGCAACCTGTACGGAACAGGAGGTTAAAGGTGCTGATTCTCCAAGGAGGGAGATTGCTAGTAAAGCGGCTGGAATGGCGAACCGGAGCACAAGGAGATGAGAAATGAGGTGCGTTTTAGAAACCTTTCCCGGTCACACGGTGTACCATCTTCTAGGTTGCTCGTGCATGTTTTCGACGTAGGAAGATGCCCTTGGACCTGGAGATTTGGGACCCATGGGATGGGTACCACGCCGTATTACTTTACAGGGTCTGCGTTAGCTCACCCAACCTCACCAAACCTCTCAGCCCCAAGAGTGTCCACCCTTATGTCTCAATCAGCTGTGGGTCTAGATATGGTCAATCCAGGTGGCATCGCAGCCCCTGAACGAATTTTGTAAGAATTTCTCTCTCTTTCACTGTCTTTGTTTCACGGGTTTTTAAAAGTAATTGATTTTTATAATAGGGTTTAGCTGCTTTGCACTGCTGTGTTTATGCCGCTTTACACCCACTTGACTCACTTACAGAGAGATATCAATACATAGATTTTAAGATTCTTACTAGTCAGATATATTCTTGGGCGGTGAATAGGGGGCGTTGAGTCCAGTTCACTGAGCAAGGAGTAGGTCTTGTCTATTACATATTGGGTTTATGGAACGGTATCTGAGCTAATTTGAAACCCTTGTTTTATGCATCACCCCACCTCACCTTTCCCGTTAAGCAGCCATAGTGTGTTTTCTAAACGTGCGACTCTGTTCTGTTTTGTAATTCAGTTCAAGGGTAGCGGTTTTTACATACCCTCTGTAAGTGATATCTTATGATAAGTGTCTTTTTCTGTGTGACTTATTTCACTTAGAATCGTCGTACCTAAATCCACTCATCATGCTGCTCCTAGCCTTATGACGTTGATTTCATGGCTGAGTGATATTCCATTGTACATAAGGACCACAACTTCTTTATCCATTCTTCTCTTTCCTGGGATGTTTCAGGTGTAACGAAGTGGAGGTTCTTGTCAACAGAGCAGCCCTAAACTTTGGGGTGCCTGTGTCTTGCTGATTTTTAGTTTTCCCAATTTATACGCCCATGAGTGGAAGTGCCCTATGCTCTCTAAGCTGAGTTTTTTAGATGTTTCAGGACACACCGTACACTTCTCCAGAGTGGCTGTTGGCAATTTACAGCCCGCCCATCAGCGTAGCAAGGCTCCCATTTCTCCATGGCCTGTCCTGCATTTCTGGTTTTGACACTTTATTCAGCATGGCCCTTTTGACCGATGGGAAGCGAGACTTCTTTGTAGCACTGATTTGCCTTTCCAGGTTGCTTGGTTGGCCAAAAAGGGCGTATGCGTTTTTTCCTGAATATATTCAGGAAAAAACGCATACGCCCTTTTTGGCCAAGGGCACCATTGTCGAGGTTTTGCCGCTTTTCCTGTGCTTTAAAGGCGATTCGAATCTACCCCCTGAAATCGGTTTCCTGCAATTCTGCCTTGCTTTCAAATCCTCTTCGTAGCCTTCCCTCCATATATTTGTGGACGAGAGTTATCATTTCTAACTCTGCAGGTTTGTGAATTGCAGTGCCCCTGAGCTCCATTTTTCAACTCGCTTTCTTGGGAGCTGGCCGCAAAAGCGCAGGATTGCTTCAGGCCCTATTCTGGCTCCGGGCGGCAGGCTGAGCCTGTGGTTAATTCTGCTACCTGATGGGAAAATAGAGTGACCTGTGCCTGTCCCAACACCTAGAGCTAGTCTCTCATTGGTTCCCCCTCTTCCCGTTCATCATCAGGACAAATTGCAACGTGTACGGAACAGGAGGTTAAAGGCGCTGATTCTCCAAAGAGGGAGATTGCTAGTAAAGCGGCTGGAATGGCGAACCAGAGCACAAGGAGATGAGAAATGAGGTGCGTTTTAGAAACCTTTCCCGGTCACACGGTGTACCATCTTCTGGGTTTCTCGTGCATGTTTTCGACGTAGGAAGATGCCCTTGACCCTGGAGATTTGGGACCCATGGGATGGGTACCACGCCGTATTACTTTACAGGGTCTGCGTTAGCTCACCCAACCTCACCAAACCTCTCAGCCCCAAGAGTGTCCACCCTTATGTCTCAATCAGCTGTGGGTCTAGATATGGTCAATCCAGGTGGCATCGCAGCCCCTGAACGAATTTTGTAAGAATTTCTCTCTCTTTCACTGTCTTTGTTTCACGGGTTTTTAAAAGTAATTGATTTTTATAATAGGGTTTAGCTGCTTTGCACTGCTGTGTTTATGCCGCTTTTCACCCACTTGACTCACTTACAGAGAGATATCAATACATAGGTTTTAAGATTCTTTCTAGTCAGATATATTCTTGGGCGGTGAATAGGGGGCGTTGAGTCCAGTTCACTGAGCAAGGAGTAGGTCTTGTCTATTACATATTGGGTTTATGGAACGGTATCTGAGCTAATTTGAAACCCTTGTTTTATGCATCACCCCACCTCACCTTTCCCGTTAAGCAGCCATAGTGTGTTTTCTAAACGTGCGACTCTGTTCTGTTTTGTAATTCAGTTCAAGGGTAGCGGTTTTTACATTCTCTCTGTAAGTGATATCTTATGATCAGTGTCTTTTTCTGTGTGACTTATTTCACTTAGAATCGTCGTACCTAAATCCACTCATCATGCTGCTCCTAGCCTTATGACGTTGATTTCATGGCTGAGTGATATTCCATTGTACCTAAGGACCACAACTTCTTTATCCATTCTTCTCTTTCCTGGGATGTTTAAGGTGTAACGAAGTGGAGGTTCTTGTCAACAGAGCAGCCCTAAACTTTGGGGTGCCTGTGTCTTGCTGATTTTTAGTTTTCCCAATTTATACGCCCATGAGTGGAAGTGCCCTATGCTCTCTAAGCTGAGTTTTTTAGATGTTTCAGGACACACCGTACACTTCTCCAGAGTGGCTGTTGGCAATTTACAGCCCGCCCATCAGCGTAGCAAGGCTCCCATTTCTCCATGGCCTGTCCTGCATTTCTGGTTTTGACACTTTATTCAGCATGGCCCTTTTGACCGATGGGAAGCGAGACTTCTTTGTAGCGCTGATTTGCCTTTCCAGGTTGCTTGGTTGGCCAAAAAGGGCGTATGCGTTTTTTCCTGAATATATTCAGGAAAAAACGCATACGCCCTTTTTGGCCAAGGGCATCATTGTGGAGGTTTTGCCGCTTTTCCTGTGCTTTAAAGGCGATTCGAATCTACCTCCTGAAATCTGTTTCCTGCAATTCTACCTTGCTTTCAAATCCTCTTCGTAGCCTTCCCTCCATATATTTGTGGACGAGAGTTATCATTTCTACCTCTGCAGGTTTGTGAATTGCAGTGCCCCTGAGCTCCATTTTTCAACTCGCTTTCTTGGGAGCTGGCTGCAAAAGCGCAGGATTGCTTCAGGCCCTATTCTGGCTCCGGGCGGCAGGCTGAGCCTGTGGTTCATTGTTCTTCCTGATGGGAAAATAGAGTGACCTGTGCCTGTCCCAACACCTAGAGCTAGTCTCTCATTGGTTCCCCCTCTTCCCGTTCATCCTCAGGAGAAATTGCAACCTGTACGGAACAGGAGGTTAAAGGTGCTGATTCTCCAAGGAGGGAGATTGCTAGTAAAGCGGCTGGAATGGCGAACCGGAGCACAAGGAGATGAGAAATGAGGTGCGTTTTAGAAACCTTTCCCGGTCACACGGTGTACCATCTTCTGGGTTTCTCGTGCATGTTTTCGACGTAGGAAGATGCCCTTGACCCTGGAGATTTGGGACCCATGGGATGGGTACCACGCCGTATTACTTTAAAGGGTCTGCGTTAGCTCACCCAACCTCACCAAACCTCTCAGCCCCAAGAGTGTCCACCCTTATGTCTCAATCAGCTGTGGGTCTAGATATGGTCAATCCAGGTGGCATCGCAGCCCCTGAACGAATTTTGTAAGAATTTCTCTCTCTTTCACTGTCTTTGTTTCACGGGTTTTTAAAAGTAATTGATTTTTATAATAGGGTTTAGCTGCTTTGCACTGCTGTGTTTATGCCGCTTTACACCCACTTGACTCACTTACAGAGAGATATCAATACATAGATTTTAAGATTCTTACTAGTCAGATATATTCTTGGGCGGTGAATAGGGGGCGTTGAGTCCAGTTCACTGAGCAAGGAGTAGGTCTTGTCTATTACATATTGGGTTTATGGAACGGTATCTGAACTAATTTGAAACCCTTGTTTTATGCATCACCCCACCTCACCTTTCCCGTTAAGCAGCCATAGTGTGTTTTCTAAACGTGCGACTCTGTTCTGTTTTGTAATTCAGTTCAAGGGTAGCGGTTTTTACATACCCTCTGTAAGTGATATCTTATGATAAGTGTCTTTTTCTGTGTGACTTATTTCACTTAGAATCGTCATACCTAAATCCACTCATCATGCTGCTCCTAGCCTTATGACGTTGATTTCATGGCTGAGTGATATTCCATTGTACATAAGGACCACAACTTCTTTATCCATTCTTCTCTTTCCTGGGATGTTTAAGGTGTAACGAAGTGGAGGTTCTTATCAACAGAGCAGCCCTAAACTTTGGGGTGCCTGTGTCTTGCTGATTTTTAGTTTTCCCAATTTATACGCCCATGAGTGGAAGTGCCCTATGCTCTCTAAGCTGAGTTTTTTAGATGTTTCAGGACACACCGTACACTTCTCCAGAGTGGCTGTTGGCAATTTACAGCCCGCCCATCAGCGTAGCAAGGCTCCCATTTCTCCATGGCCTGTCCTGCATTTCTGGTTTTGACACTTTATTCAGCATGGCCCTTTTGACCGATGGGAAGCGAGACTTCTTTGTAGCACTGATTTGCCTTTCCAGGTTGCTTGGTTGGCCAAAAAGGGCGTATGCGTTTTTTCCTGAATATATTCAGGAAAAAACGCATACGCCCTTTTTGGCCAAGGGCACCATTGTCGAGGTTTTGCCGCTTTTCCTGTGCTTTAAAGGCGATTCGAATCTACCCCCTGAAATCGGTTTCCTGCAATTCTGCCTTGCTTTCAAATCCTCTTCGTAGCCTTCCCTCCATATATTTGTGGACGAGAGTTATCATTTCTAACTCTGCAGGTTTGTGAATTGCAGTGCCCCTGAGCTCCATTTTTCAACTCGCTTTCTTGGGAGCTGGCCGCAAAAGCGCAGGATTGCTTCAGGCCCTATTCTGGCTCCGGGCGGCAGGCTGAGCCTGTGGTTAATTCTGCTACCTGATGGGAAAATAGAGTGACCTGTGCCTGTCCCAACACCTAGAGCTAGTCTCTCATTGGTTCCCCCTCTTCCCGTTCATCATCAGGACAAATTGCAACGTGTACGGAACAGGAGGTTAAAGGCGCTGATTCTCCAAAGAGGGAGATTGCTAGTAAAGCGGCTGGAATGGCGAACCGGAGCACAAGGAGATGAGAAATGACGTGCGTTTTAGAAACCTTTCCCGGTCACACGGTGTACCATCTTCTGGGTTTCTCGTGCATGTTTTCGACATAGGAAGATGCCCTTGACCCTGGAGATTTGGGACCCATGGGATGGGTACCACGCCCTATTACTTTACAGGGTCTGCGTTAGCTCACCCAACCTCACCAAACCTCTCAGCCCCAAGAGTGTCCACCCTTATGTCTCAATCAGCTGTGGGTCTAGATATGGTCAATCCAGGTGGCATCGCAGCCCCTGAACGAATTTTGTAAGAATTTCTCTCTCTTTCACTGTCTTTGTTTCACGCGTTTTTAAAAGTAATTGATTTTTATAATAGGGTTTAGCTGCTTTGCACTGCTGTGTTTATGCCGCTTTTCACCCACTTGACTCACTTACAGAGAGATATCAATACATAGATTTTAAGATTCTTTCTAGTCAGATATATTCTTGGGCGGTGAATAGGGGGCGTTGAGTCCAGTTCACTGAGCAAGGAGTAGGTCTTGTCTATTACATATTGGGTTTATGGAACGGTATCTGAGCTAATTTGAAACCCTTGTTTTATGCATCACCCCACCTCACCTTTCCCGTTAAGCAGCCATAGTGTGTTTTCTAAACGTGCGACTCTGTTCTGTTTTGTAATTCAGTTCAAGGGTAGCGGTTTTTACATACCCTCTGTAAGTGATATCTTATGATAAGTGTCTTTTTCTGTGTGACTTATTTCACTTAGAATCGTCGTACCTAAATCCACTCATCATGCTGCTCCTAGCCTTATGACGTTGATTTCATGGCTGAGTGATATTCCATTGTACATAAGGACCACAACTTCTTTATCCATTCTTCTCTTTCCTGGGATGTTTAAGGTGTAACGAAGTGGAGGTTCTTGTCAACAGAGCAGCCCTAAACTTTGGGGTGCCTGTGTCTTGCTGATTTTTAGTTTTCCCAATTTATACGCCCATGAGTGGAAGTGCCCTATGCTCTCTAAGCTGAGTTTTTTAGATGTTTCAGGACACACCGTACACTTCTCCAGAGTGGCTGTTGGCAATTTACAGCCCGCCCATCAGCGTAGCAAGGCTCCCATTTCTCCATGGCCTGTCCTGCATTTCTGGTTTTGACACTTTATTCAGCATGGCCCTTTTGACCGATGGGAAGCGAGACTTCTTTGTAGCACTGATTTGCCTTTCCAGGTTGCTTGGTTGGCCAAAAAGGGCGTATGCGTTTTTTCCTGAATATATTCAGGAAAAAACGCATACGCCCTTTTTGGCCAAGGGCACCATTGTCGAGGTTTTGCCGCTTTTCCTGTGCTTTAAAGGCGATTCGAATCTACCCCCTGAAATCGGTTTCCTGCAATTCTGCCTTGCTTTCAAATCCTCTTCGTAGCCTTCCCTCCATATATTTGTGGACGAGAGTTATCATTTCTAACTCTGCAGGTTTGTGAATTGCAGTGCCCCTGAGCTCCATTTTTCAACTCGCTTTCTTGGGAGCTGGCCGCAAAAGCGCAGGATTGTTTCAGGCCCTATTCTGGCTCCGGGCGGCAGGCTGAGCCTGTGGTTAATTCTGCTACCTGATGGGAAAATAGAGTGACCTGTGCCTGTCCCAACACCTAGAGCTAGTCTCTCATTGGTTCCCCCTCTTCCCGTTCATCATCAGGACAAATTGCAACGTGTACGGAACAGGAGGTTAAAGGCGCTGATTCTCCAAAGAGGGAGATTGCTAGTAAAGCGGCTGGAATGGCGAACCGGAGCACAAGGAGATGAGAAATGACGTGCGTTTTAGAAACCTTTCCCGGTCACACGGTGTACCATCTTCTGGGTTTCTCGTGCATGTTTTCGACGTAGGAAGATGCCCTTGACCCTGGAGATTTGGGACCCATGGGATGGGTACCACGCCGTATTACTTTACAGGGTCTGCGTTAGCTCACCCAACCTCACCAAACCTCTCAGCCCCAAGAGTGTCCACCCTTATGTCTCAATCAGCTGTGGGTCTAGATATGGTCAATCCAGGTGGCATCGCAGCCCCTGAACGAATTTTGTAAGAATTTCTCTCTCTTTCACTGTCTTTGTTTCACGGGTTTTCAAAAGTAATTGATTTTTATAATAGGGTTTAGCTGCTTTGCACTGCTGTGTTTATGCCGCTTTTCACCCACTTGACTCACTTACAGAGAGATATCAATACATAGATTTTAAGATTCTTTCTAGTCAGATATATTCTTGGGCGGTGAATAGGGGGCGTTGAGTCCAGTTCACTGAGCAAGGAGTAGGTCTTCTCTATTACATATTGGGTTTATGGAACGGTATCTGAACTAATTTGAAACCCTTGTTTTATGCATCACCCCACCTCACCTTTCCCGTTAAGCAGCCATAGTGTGTTTTCTAAACGTGCGACTCTGTTCTGTTTTGTAATTCAGTTCAAGGGTAGCGGTTTTTACATACCCTCTGTAAGTGATATCTTATGATAAGTGTCTTTTTCTGTGTGACTTATTTCACTTAGAATCGTCGTACCTAAATCCACTCATCATGCTGCTCCTAGCCTTATGACGTTGATTTCATGGCTGAGTGATATTCCATTGTACATAAGGACCACAACTTCTTTATCCATTCTTCTCTTTCCTGGGATGTTTAAGGTGTAACGAAGTGGAGGTTCTTGTCAACAGAGCAGCCCTAAACTTTGGGGTGCCTGTGTCTTGCTGATTTTTAGTTTTCCCTATTTATACGCCCATGAGTGGAAGTGCCCTATGCTCTCTAAGCTGAGTTTTTTAGATGTTTCAGGACACACCGTACACTTCTCCAGAGTGGCTGTTGGCAATTTACAGCCCGCCCATCAGCGTAGCAAGGCTCCCATTTCTCCATGGCCTGTCCTGCATTTCTGGTTTTGACACTTTATTCAGCATGGCCCTTTTGACCGATGGGAAGCGAGACTTCTTTGTAGCACTGATTTGCCTTTCCAGGTTGCTTGGTTGGCCAAAAAGGGCGTATGCGTTTTTTCCTGAATATATTCAGGAAAAAACGCATACGCCCTTTTTGGCCAAGGGCACCATTGTCGAGGTTTTGCCGCTTTTCCTGTGCTTTAAAGGCGATTCGAATCTACCCCCTGAAATCGGTTTCCTGCAATTCTGCCTTGCTTTCAAATCCTCTTCGTAGCCTTCCCTCCATATATTTGTGGACGAGAGTTATCATTTCTAACTCTGCAGGTTTGTGAATTGCAGTGCCCCTGAGCTCCATTTTTCAACTCGCTTTCTTGGGAGCTGGCCGCAAAAGCGCAGGATTGCTTCAGGCCCTATTCTGGCTCCGGGCGGCAGGCTGAGCCTGTGGTTAATTCTGCTACCTGATGGGAAAATAGAGTGACCTGTGCCTGTCCCAACACCTAGAGCTAGTCTCTCATTGGTTCCCCCTCTTCCCGTTCATCATCAGGACAAATTGCAACGTGTACGGAACAGGAGGTTAAAGGCGCTGATTCTCCAAAGAGGGAGATTGCTAGTAAAGCGGCTGGAATGGCGAACCGGAGCACAAGGAGATGAGAAATGACGTGCGTTTTAGAAACCTTTCCCGGTCACACGGTGTACCATCTTCTGGGTTTCTCGTGCATGTTTTCGACGTAGGAAGATGCCCTTGACCCTGGAGATTTGGGACCCATGGGATGGGTACCACGCCCTATTACTTTACAGGGTCTGCGTTAGCTCACCCAACCTCACCAAACCTCTCAGCCCCAAGAGTGTCCACCCTTATGTCTCAATCAGCTGTGGGTCTAGATATGGTCAATCCAGGTGGCATCGCAGCCCCTGAACGAATTTTGTAAGAATTTCTCTCTCTTTCACTGTCTTTGTTTCACGCGTTTTTAAAAGTAATTGATTTTTATAATAGGGTTTAGCTGCTTTGCACTGCTGTGTTTATGCCGCTTTTCACCCACTTGACTCACTTACAGAGAGATATCAATACATAGATTTTAAGATTCTTTCTAGTCAGATATATTCTTGGGCGGTGAATAGGGGGCGTTGAGTCCAGTTCACTGAGCAAGGAGTAGGTCTTGTCTATTACATATTGGGTTTATGGAACGGTATCTGAGCTAATTTGAAACCCTTGTTTTATGCATCACCCCACCTCACCTTTCCCGTTAAGCAGCCATAGTGTGTTTTCTAAACGTGCGACTCTGTTCTGTTTTGTAATTCAGTTCAAGGGTAGCGGTTTTTACATACCCTCTGTAAGTGATATCTTATGATAAGTGTCTTTTTCTGTGTGACTTATTTCACTTAGAATCGTCGTACCTAAATCCACTCATCATGCTGCTCCTAGCCTTATGACGTTGATTTCATGGCTGAGTGATATTCCATTGTACATAAGGACCACAACTTCTTTATCCATTCTTCTCTTTCCTGGGATGTTTAAGGTGTAACGAAGTGGAGGTTCTTGTCAACAGAGCAGCCCTAAACTTTGGGGTGCCTGTGTCTTGCTGATTTTTAGTTTTCCCAATTTATACGCCCATGAGTGGAAGTGCCCTATGCTCTCTAAGCTGAGTTTTTTAGATGTTTCAGGACACACCGTACACTTCTCCAGAGTGGCTGTTGGCAATTTACAGCCCGCCCATCAGCGTAGCAAGGCTCCCATTTCTCCATGGCCTGTCCTGCATTTCTGGTTTTGACACTTTATTCAGCATGGCCCTTTTGACCGATGGGAAGCGAGACTTCTTTGTAGCGCTGATTTGCCTTTCCAGGTTGCTTGGTTGGCCAAAAAGGGCGTATGCGTTTTTTCCTGAATATATTCAGGAAAAAATGCATACGCCCTTTTTGGCCAAGGGCATCATTGTCGAGGTTTTGCCGCTTTTCCTGTGCTTTAAAGGCGATTCGAATCTACCTCCTGAAATCGGTTTCCTGCAATTCTGCCTTGCTTTCAAATCCTCTTCGTAGCCTTCCCTCCATATATTTGTGGACGAGAGTTATCATTTCTAACTCTGCAGGTTTGTGAATTGCAGTGCCCCTGAGCTCCATTTTTCAACTCGCTTTCTTGGGAGCTGGCCGCAAAAGCGCAGGATTGCTTCAGGCCCTATTCTGGCTCCGGGCGGCAGGCTGAGCCTGTGGTTAATTCTGCTACCTGATGGGAAAATAGAGTGACCTGTGCCTGTCCCAACACCTAGAGCTAGTCTCTCAATGGTTCCCCCTCTTCCCGTTCATCCTCAGGAGAAATTACAACGTGTACGGAACAGGAGGTTAAAGGTGCTGATTCTCCAAGGAGGGAGATTGCTAGTAAAGCGGCTGGAATGGCGAACCGGAGCACAAGGAGATGAGAAATGAGGTGCGTTTTAGAAACCTTTCCCGGTCACACGGTGTACCATCTTCTGGGTTTCTCGTGCATGTTTTCGACGTAGGAAGATGCCCTTGACCCTGGAGATTTGGGACCCATGGGATGGGTACCACGCCGTATTACTTTAAAGGGTCTGCGTTTGCTCACCCAACCTCACCAAACCTCTCAGCCCCAAGAGTGTCCACCCTTATGTCTCAGTCATCTGTGGGTCTAGATATGGTCAATCCAGCTGGCATCGCAGCCGCTGAACGAATTTTGTAAGAATTTCTCTCTCTTTCACTGTCTTTGTTTCACGGGTTTTTAAAAGTAATTGATTTTTATAATGGGGTTTAGCTGCTTTGCACTGCTGTGTTTATGCCGCTTTAAACCTACTTGACTCACTTACAGAGAGATATCAATACATAGGTTTTAAGATTCTTACTAGTCAGATATATTCTTGGGCGGTGAATAGGGGTTGTTGAGTCCAGTTCACTGAGCAAGGAGTAGGTCTTGTCTATTACATATTGGGTTTATGGAACGGTATCTGAACTAATTTGAAACCCTTGTTTTATGCATCACCCCACCTCACCTTTCCCGTTAAGCAGCCATAGTGTGTTTTCTAAACGTGCGACTCTGTTCTGTTTTGTAATTCAGTTCAAGGGTAGCGGTTTTTACATTCCCTCTGTAAGTGATATCTTATGATAAGTGTCTTTTTCTGTGTGACTTATTTCACTTAGAATCGTCGTACCTAAATCCACTCATCATGCTGCTCCTAGCCTTATGACGTTGATTTCATGGCTGAGTGATATTCCATTGTACATAAGGACCACAACTTCTTTATCCATTCTTCTCTTTCCTGGGATGTTTCAGGTGTAACGAAGTGGAGGTTCTTGTCAACAGAGCAGCCCTAAACTTTGGGGTGCCTGTGTCTTGCTGATTTTTAGTTTTCCCAATTTATACGCCCATGAGTGGAAGTGCCCTATGCTCTCTAAGCTGAGTTTTTTAGATGTTTCAGGACACACCGTACACTTCTCCAGAGTGGCTGTTGGCAATTTACAGCCCGCCCATCAGCGTAGCAAGGCTCCCATTTCTCCATGGCCTGTCCTGCATTTCTGGTTTTGACACTTTATTCAGCATGGCCCTTTTGACCGATGGGAAGCGAGACTTCTTTGTAGCGCTGATTTGCCTTTCCAGGTTGCTTGGTTGGCCAAAAAGGGCGTATGCGTTTTTTCCTGAATATATTCAGGAAAAAACGCATACGCCCTTTTTGGCCAAGGGCATCATTGTGGAGGTTTTGCCGCTTTTCCTGTGCTTTAAAGGCGATTCGAATCTACCTCCTGAAATCTGTTTCCTGCAATTCTGCCTTGCTTTCAAATCCTCTTCGTAGCCTTCCCTCCATATATTTGTGGACGAGAGTTATCATTTCTAACTCTGCAGGTTTGTGAATTGCAGTGCCCCTGAGCTCCATTTTTCAACTCGCTTTCTTGGGAGCTGGCCGCAAAAGCGCAGGATTGCTTCAGGCCCTATTCTGGCTCCGGGCGGCAGGCTGAGCCTGTGGTTAATTCTGCTTCCTGATGGGAAAATAGAGTGACCTGTGCCTGTCCCAACACCTAGAGCTAGTCTCTCATTGGTTCCCCCTCTTCCCGTTCATCCTCAGGACAAATTGCAACGTGTACGGAACAGGAGGTTAAAGGTGCTGATTCTCCAAGGAGGGAGATTGCTAGTAAAGCGGCTGGAATGGCGAACCAGAGCACAAGGAGATGAGAAATGAGGTGCGTTTTAGAAACCTTTCCCGGTCACACGGTGTACCATCTTCTGGGTTTCTCGTGCATGTTTTCGACGTAGGAAGATGCCCTTGACCCTGGAGATTTGGGACCCATGGGATGGGTACCACGCCGTATTACTTTACAGGGTCTGCGTTAGCTCACCCAACCTCACCAAACCTCTCAGCCCCAAGAGTGTCCACCCTTATGTCTCAATCAGCTGTGGGTCTAGATATGGTCAATCCAGGTGGCATCGCAGCCCCTGAACGAATTTTGTAAGAATTTCTCTCTCTTTCACTGTCTTTGTTTCACGGGTTTTTAAAAGTAATTGATTTTTATAATAGGGTTTAGCTGCTTTGCACTGCTGTGTTTATGCCGCTTTTCACCCACTTGACTCACTTACAGAGAGATATCAATACATAGGTTTTAAGATTCTTTCTAGTCAGATATATTCTTGGGCGGTGAATAGGGGGCGTTGAGTCCAGTTCACTGAGCAAGGAGTAGGTCTTGTCTATTACATATTGGGTTTATGGAACGGTATCTGAGCTAATTTGAAACCCTTGTTTTATGCATCACCCCACCTCACCTTTCCCGTTAAGCAGCCATAGTGTGTTTTCTAAACGTGCGACTCTGTTCTGTTTTGTAATTCAGTTCAAGGGTAGCGGTTTTTACATTCTCTCTGTAAGTGATATCTTATGATCAGTGTCTTTTTCTGTGTGACTTATTTCACTTAGAATCGTCGTACCTAAATCCACTCATCATGCTGCTCCTAGCCTTATGACGTTGATTTCATGGCTGAGTGATATTCCATTGTACCTAAGGACCACAACTTCTTTATCCATTCTTCTCTTTCCTGGGATGTTTAAGGTGTAACGAAGTGGAGGTTCTTGTCAACAGAGCAGCCCTAAACTTTGGGGTGCCTGTGTCTTGCTGATTTTTAGTTTTCCCAATTTATACGCCCATGAGTGGAAGTGCCCTATGCTCTCTAAGCTGAGTTTTTTAGATGTTTCAGGACACACCGTACACTTCTCCAGAGTGGCTGTTGGCAATTTACAGCCCGCCCATCAGCGTAGCAAGGCTCCCATTTCTCCATGGCCTGTCCTGCATTTCTGGTTTTGACACTTTATTCAGCATGGCCCTTTTGACCGATGGGAAGCGAGACTTCTTTGTAGCGCTGATTTGCCTTTCCAGGTTGCTTGGTTGGCCAAAAAGGGCGTATGCGTTTTTTCCTGAATATATTCAGGAAAAAACGCATACGCCCTTTTTGGCCAAGGGCATCATTGTGGAGGTTTTGCCGCTTTTCCTGTGCTTTAAAGGCGATTCGAATCTACCTCCTGAAATCTGTTTCCTGCAATTCTACCTTGCTTTCAAATCCTCTTCGTAGCCTTCCCTCCATATATTTGTGGACGAGAGTTATCATTTCTACCTCTGCAGGTTTGTGAATTGCAGTGCCCCTGAGCTCCATTTTTCAACTCGCTTTCTTGGGAGCTGGCTGCAAAAGCGCAGGATTGCTTCAGGCCCTATTCTGGCTCCGGGCGGCAGGCTGAGCCTGTGGTTCATTGTTCTTCCTGATGGGAAAATAGAGTGACCTGTGCCTGTCCCAACACCTAGAGCTAGTCTCTCATTGGTTCCCCCTCTTCCCGTTCATCCTCAGGAGAAATTGCAACCTGTACGGAACAGGAGGTTAAAGGTGCTGATTCTCCAAGGAGGGAGATTGCTAGTAAAGCGGCTGGAATGGCGAACCGGAGCACAAGGAGATGAGAAATGAGGTGCGTTTTAGAAACATTTCCCGGTCACACGGTGTACCATCTTCTGGGTTTCTCGTGCATGTTTTCGACGTAGGAAGATGCCCTTGACCCTGGAGATTTGGGACCCATGGGATGGGTACCACGCCGTATTACTTTAAAGGGTCTGCGTTAGCTCACCCAACCTCACCAAACCTCTCAGCCCCAAGAGTGTCCACCCTTATGTCTCAATCAGCTGTGGGTCTAGATATGGTCAATCCAGGTGGCATCGCAGCCCCTGAACGAATTTTGTAAGAATTTCTCTCTCTTTCACTGTCTTTGTTTCACGGGTTTTTAAAAGTAATTGATTTTTATAATAGGGTTTAGCTGCTTTGCACTGCTGTGTTTATGCCGCTTTACACCCACTTGACTCACTTACAGAGAGATATCAATACATAGATTTTAAGATTCTTACTAGTCAGATATATTCTTGGGCGGTGAATAGGGGGCGTTGAGTCCAGTTCACTGAGCAAGGAGTAGGTCTTGTCTATTACATATTGGGTTTATGGAACGGTATCTGAACTAATTTGAAACCCTTGTTTTATGCATCACCCCACCTCACCTTTCCCGTTAAGCAGCCATAGTGTGTTTTCTAAACGTGCGACTCTGTTCTGTTTTGTAATTCAGTTCAAGGGTAGCGGTTTTTACATACCCTCTGTAAGTGATATCTTATGATAAGTGTCTTTTTCTGTGTGACTTATTTCACTTAGAATCGTCATACCTAAATCCACTCATCATGCTGCTCCTAGCCTTATGACGTTGATTTCATGGCTGAGTGATATTCCATTGTACATAAGGACCACAACTTCTTTATCCATTCTTCTCTTTCCTGGGATGTTTAAGGTGTAACGAAGTGGAGGTTCTTGTCAACAGAGCAGCCCTAAACTTTGGGGTGCCTGTGTCTTGCTGATTTTTAGTTTTCCCAATTTATACGCCCATGAGTGGAAGTGCCCTATGCTCTCTAAGCTGAGTTTTTTAGATGTTTCAGGACACACCGTACACTTCTCCAGAGTGGCTGTTGGCAATTTACAGCCCGCCCATCAGCGTAGCAAGGCTCCCATTTCTCCATGGCCTGTCCTGCATTTCTGGTTTTGACACTTTATTCAGCATGGCCCTTTTGACCGATGGGAAGCGAGACTTCTTTGTAGCACTGATTTGCCTTTCCAGGTTGCTTGGTTGGCCAAAAAGGGCGTATGCGTTTTTTCCTGAATATATTCAGGAAAAAACGCATACGCCCTTTTTGGCCAAGGGCACCATTGTCGAGGTTTTGCCGCTTTTCCTGTGCTTTAAAGGCGATTCGAATCTACCCCCTGAAATCGGTTTCCTGCAATTCTGCCTTGCTTTCAAATCCTCTTCGTAGCCTTCCCTCCATATATTTGTGGACGAGAGTTATCATTTCTAACTCTGCAGGTTTGTGAATTGCAGTGCCCCTGAGCTCCATTTTTCAACTCGCTTTCTTGGGAGCTGGCCGCAAAAGCGCAGGATTGCTTCAGGCCCTATTCTGGCTCCGGGCGGCAGGCTGAGCCTGTGGTTAATTCTGCTACCTGATGGGAAAATAGAGTGACCTGTGCCTGTCCCAACACCTAGAGCTAGTCTCTCATTGGTTCCCCCTCTTCCCGTTCATCATCAGGACAAATTGCAACGTGTACGGAACAGGAGGTTAAAGGCGCTGATTCTCCAAAGAGGGAGATTGCTAGTAAAGCGGCTGGAATGGCGAACCGGAGCACAAGGAGATGAGAAATGACGTGCGTTTTAGAAACCTTTCCCGGTCACACGGTGTACCATCTTCTGGGTTTCTCGTGCATGTTTTCGACATAGGAAGATGCCCTTGACCCTGGAGATTTGGGACCCATGGGATGGGTACCACGCCCTATTACTTTACAGGGTCTGCGTTAGCTCACCCAACCTCACCAAACCTCTCAGCCCCAAGAGTGTCCACCCTTATGTCTCAATCAGCTGTGGGTCTAGATATGGTCAATCCAGGTGGCATCGCAGCCCCTGAACGAATTTTGTAAGAATTTCTCTCTCTTTCACTGTCTTTGTTTCACGCGTTTTTAAAAGTAATTGATTTTTATAATAGGGTTTAGCTGCTTTGCACTGCTGTGTTTATGCCGCTTTTCACCCACTTGACTCACTTACAGAGAGATATCAATACATAGATTTTAAGATTCTTTCTAGTCAGATATATTCTTGGGCGGTGAATAGGGGGCGTTGAGTCCAGTTCACTGAGCAAGGAGTAGGTCTTGTCTATTACATATTGGGTTTATGGAACGGTATCTGAGCTAATTTGAAACCCTTGTTTTATGCATCACCCCACCTCACCTTTCCCGTTAAGCAGCCATAGTGTGTTTTCTAAACGTGCGACTCTGTTCTGTTTTGTAATTCAGTTCAAGGGTAGCGGTTTTTACATACCCTCTGTAAGTGATATCTTATGATAAGTGTCTTTTTCTGTGTGACTTATTTCACTTAGAATCGTCGTACCTAAATCCACTCATCATGCTGCTCCTAGCCTTATGACGTTGATTTCATGGCTGAGTGATATTCCATTGTACATAAGGACCACAACTTCTTTATCCATTCTTCTCTTTCCTGGGATGTTTAAGGTGTAACGAAGTGGAGGTTCTTGTCAACAGAGCAGCCCTAAACTTTGGGGTGCCTGTGTCTTGCTGATTTTTAGTTTTCCCAATTTATACGCCCATGAGTGGAAGTGCCCTATGCTCTCTAAGCTGAGTTTTTTAGATGTTTCAGGACACACCGTACACTTCTCCAGAGTGGCTGTTGGCAATTTACAGCCCGCCCATCAGCGTAGCAAGGCTCCCATTTCTCCATGGCCTGTCCTGCATTTCTGGTTTTGACACTTTATTCAGCATGGCCCTTTTGACCGATGGGAAGCGAGACTTCTTTGTAGCACTGATTTGCCTTTCCAGGTTGCTTGGTTGGCCAAAAAGGGCGTATGCGTTTTTTCCTGAATATATTCAGGAAAAAACGCATACGCCCTTTTTGGCCAAGGGCACCATTGTCGAGGTTTTGCCGCTTTTCCTGTGCTTTAAAGGCGATTCGAATCTACCCCCTGAAATCGGTTTCCTGCAATTCTGCCTTGCTTTCAAATCCTCTTCGTAGCCTTCCCTCCATATATTTGTGGACGAGAGTTATCATTTCTAACTCTGCAGGTTTGTGAATTGCAGTGCCCCTGAGCTCCATTTTTCAACTCGCTTTCTTGGGAGCTGGCCGCAAAAGCGCAGGATTGTTTCAGGCCCTATTCTGGCTCCGGGCGGCAGGCTGAGCCTGTGGTTAATTCTGCTACCTGATGGGAAAATAGAGTGACCTGTGCCTGTCCCAACACCTAGAGCTAGTCTCTCATTGGTTCCCCCTCTTCCCGTTCATCATCAGGACAAATTGCAACGTGTACGGAACAGGAGGTTAAAGGCGCTGATTCTCCAAAGAGGGAGATTGCTAGTAAAGCGGCTGGAATGGCGAACCGGAGCACAAGGAGATGAGAAATGACGTGCGTTTTAGAAACCTTTCCCGGTCACACGGTGTACCATCTTCTGGGTTTCTCGTGCATGTTTTCGACGTAGGAAGATGCCCTTGACCCTGGAGATTTGGGACCCATGGGATGGGTACCACGCCGTATTACTTTACAGGGTCTGCGTTAGCTCACCCAACCTCACCAAACCTCTCAGCCCCAAGAGTGTCCACCCTTATGTCTCAATCAGCTGTGGGTCTAGATATGGTCAATCCAGGTGGCATCGCAGCCCCTGAACGAATTTTGTAAGAATTTCTCTCTCTTTCACTGTCTTTGTTTCACGGGTTTTTAAAAGTAATTGATTTTTATAATAGGGTTTAGCTGCTTTGCACTGCTGTGTTTATGCCGCTTTTCACCCACTTGACTCACTTACAGAGAGATATCAATACATAGATTTTAAGATTCTTTCTAGTCAGATATATTCTTGGGCGGTGAATAGGGGGCGTTGAGTCCAGTTCACTGAGCAAGGAGTAGGTCTTCTCTATTACATATTGGGTTTATGGAACGGTATCTGAACTAATTTGAAACCCTTGTTTTATGCATCACCCCACCTCACCTTTCCCGTTAAGCAGCCATAGTGTGTTTTCTAAACGTGCGACTCTGTTCTGTTTTGTAATTCAGTTCAAGGGTAGCGGTTTTTACATACCCTCTGTAAGTGATATCTTATGATAAGTGTCTTTTTCTGTGTGACTTATTTCACTTAGAATCGTCGTACCTAAATCCACTCATCATGCTGCTCCTAGCCTTATGACGTTGATTTCATGGCTGAGTGATATTCCATTGTACATAAGGACCACAACTTCTTTATCCATTCTTCTCTTTCCTGGGATGTTTAAGGTGTAACGAAGTGGAGGTTCTTGTCAACAGAGCAGCCCTAAACTTTGGGGTGCCTGTGTCTTGCTGATTTTTAGTTTTCCCTATTTATACGCCCATGAGTGGAAGTGCCCTATGCTCTCTAAGCTGAGTTTTTTAGATGTTTCAGGACACACCGTACACTTCTCCAGAGTGGCTGTTGGCAATTTACAGCCCGCCCATCAGCGTAGCAAGGCTCCCATTTCTCCATGGCCTGTCCTGCATTTCTGGTTTTGACACTTTATTCAGCATGGCCCTTTTGACCGATGGGAAGCGAGACTTCTTTGTAGCACTGATTTGCCTTTCCAGGTTGCTTGGTTGGCCAAAAAGGGCGTATGCGTTTTTTCCTGAATATATTCAGGAAAAAACGCATACGCCCTTTTTGGCCAAGGGCACCATTGTCGAGGTTTTGCCGCTTTTCCTGTGCTTTAAAGGCGATTCGAATCTACCCCCTGAAATCGGTTTCCTGCAATTCTGCCTTGCTTTCAAATCCTCTTCGTAGCCTTCCCTCCATATATTTGTGGACGAGAGTTATCATTTCTAACTCTGCAGGTTTGTGAATTGCAGTGCCCCTGAGCTCCATTTTTCAACTCGCTTTCTTGGGAGCTGGCCGCAAAAGCGCAGGATTGCTTCAGGCCCTATTCTGGCTCCGGGCGGCAGGCTGAGCCTGTGGTTAATTCTGCTACCTGATGGGAAAATAGAGTGACCTGTGCCTGTCCCAACACCTAGAGCTAGTCTCTCATTGGTTCCCCCTCTTCCCGTTCATCATCAGGACAAATTGCAACGTGTACGGAACAGGAGGTTAAAGGCGCTGATTCTCCAAAGAGGGAGATTGCTAGTAAAGCGGCTGGAATGGCGAACCGGAGCACAAGGAGATGAGAAATGACGTGCGTTTTAGAAACCTTTCCCGGTCACACGGTGTACCATCTTCTGGGTTTCTCGTGCATGTTTTCGACGTAGGAAGATGCCCTTGACCCTGGAGATTTGGGACCCATGGGATGGGTACCACGCCGTATTACTTTAAAGGGTCTGCGTTTGCTCACCCAACCTCACCAAACCTCTCAGCCCCAAGAGTGTCCACCCTTATGTCTCAGTCATCTGTGGGTCTAGATATGGTCAATCCAGCTGGCATCGCAGCCCCTGAACGAATTTTGTAAGAATTTCTCTCTCTTTCACTGTCTTTGTTTCACGGGTTTTTAAAAGTAATTGATTTTTATAATGGGGTTTAGCTGCTTTGCACTGCTGTGTTTATGCCGCTTTAAACCTACTTGACTCACTTACAGAGAGATATCAATACATAGGTTTTAAGATTCTTACTAGTCAGATATATTCTTGGGCGGTGAATAGGAGTTGTTGAGTCCAGTTCACTGAGCAAGGAGTAGGTCTTGTCTATTACATATTGGGTTTATGGAACGGTATCTGAACTAATTTGAAACCCTTGTTTTATGCATCACCCCACCTCACCTTTCCCGTTAAGCAGCCATAGTGTGTTTTCTAAACGTGCGACTCTGTTCTGTTTTGTAATTCAGTTCAAGGGTAGCGGTTTTTACATTCCCTCTGTAAGTGATATCTTATGATAAGTGTCTTTTTCTGTGTGACTTATTTCACTTAGAATCGTCGTACCTAAATCCACTCATCATGCTGCTCCTAGCCTTATGACGTTGATTTCATGGCTGAGTGATATTCCATTGTACATAAGGACCACAACTTCTTTATCCATTCTTCTCTTTCCTGGGATGTTTAAGGTGTAACGAAGTGGAGGTTCTTGTCAACAGAGCAGCCCTAAACTTTGGGGTGCCTGTGTCTTGCTGATTTTTAGTTTTCCCAATTTATACGCCCATGAGTGGAAGTGCCCTATGCTCTCTAAGCTGAGTTTTTTAGATGTTTCAGGACACACCGTACACTTCTCCAGAGTGGCTGTTGGCAATTTACAGCCCGCCCATCAGCGTAGCAAGGCTCCCATTTCTCCATGGCCTGTCCTGCATTTCTGGTTTTGACACTTTATTCAGCATGGCCCTTTTGACCGATGGGAAGCGAGACTTCTTTGTAGCACTGATTTGCCTTTCCAGGTTGCTTGGTTGGCCAAAAAGGGCGTATGCGTTTTTTCCTGAATATATTCAGGAAAAAACGCATACGCCCTTTTTGGCCAAGGGCACCATTGTCGAGGTTTTGCCGCTTTTCCTGTGCTTTAAAGGCGATTCGAATCTACCCCCTGAAATCGGTTTCCTGCAATTCTGCCTTGCTTTCAAATCCTCTTCGTAGCCTTCCCTCCATATATTTGTGGACGAGAGTTATCATTTCTAACTCTGCAGGTTTGTGAATTGCAGTGCCCCTGAGCTCCATTTTTCAACTCGCTTTCTTGGGAGCTGGCCGCAAAAGCGCAGGATTGTTTCAGGCCCTATTCTGGCTCCGGGCGGCAGGCTGAGCCTGTGGTTAATTCTGCTACCTGATGGGAAAATAGAGTGACCTGTGCCTGTCCCAACACCTAGAGCTAGTCTCTCATTGGTTCCCCCTCTTCCCGTTCATCATCAGGACAAATTGCAACGTGTACGGAACAGGAGGTTAAAGGCGTTGATTCTCCAAAGAGGGAGATTGCTAGTAAAGCGGCTGGAATGGCGAACCGGAGCACAAGGAGATGAGAAATGACGTGCGTTTTAGAAACCTTTCCCGGTCACACGGTGTACCATCTTCTGGGTTTCTCGTGCATGTTTTCGACGTAGGAAGATGCCCTTGACCCTGGAGATTTGGGACCCATGGGATGGGTACCACGCCGTATTACTTTACAGGGTCTGCGTTAGCTCACCCAACCTCACCAAACCTCTCAGCCCCAAGAGTGTCCACCCTTATGTCTCAATCAGCTGTGGGTCTAGATATGGTCAATCCAGGTGGCATCGCAGCCCCTGAACGAATTTTGTAAGAATTTCTCTCTCTTTCACTGTCTTTGTTTCACGGGTTTTTAAAAGTAATTGATTTTTATAATAGGGTTTAGCTGCTTTGCACTGCTGTGTTTATGCCGCTTTTCACCCACTTGACTCACTTACAGAGAGATATCAATACATAGGTTTTAAGATTCTTTCTAGTCAGATATATTCTTGGGCGGTGAATAGGGGGCGTTGAGTCCAGTTCACTGAGCAAGGAGTAGGTCTTGTCTATTACATATTGGGTTTATGGAACGGTATCTGAGCTAATTTGAAACCCTTGTTTTATGCATCACCCCACCTCACCTTTCCCGTTAAGCAGCCATAGTGTGTTTTCTAAACGTGCGACTCTGTTCTGTTTTGTAATTCAGTTCAAGGGTAGCGGTTTTTACATTCTCTCTGTAAGTGATATCTTATGATCAGTGTCTTTTTCTGTGTGACTTATTTCACTTAGAATCGTCGTACCTAAATCCACTCATCATGCTGCTCCTAGCCTTATGACGTTGATTTCATGGCTGAGTGATATTCCATTGTACCTAAGGACCACAACTTCTTTATCCATTCTTCTCTTTCCTGGGATGTTTAAGGTGTAACGAAGTGGAGGTTCTTGTCAACAGAGCAGCCCTAAACTTTGGGGTGCCTGTGTCTTGCTGATTTTTAGTTTTCCCAATTTATACGCCCATGAGTGGAAGTGCCCTATGCTCTCTAAGCTGAGTTTTTTAGATGTTTCAGGACACACCGTACACTTCTCCAGAGTGGCTGTTGGCAATTTACAGCCCGCCCATCAGCGTAGCAAGGCTCCCATTTCTCCATGGCCTGTCCTGCATTTCTGGTTTTGACACTTTATTCAGCATGGCCCTTTTGACCGATGGGAAGCGAGACTTCTTTGTAGCGCTGATTTGCCTTTCCAGGTTGCTTGGTTGGCCAAAAAGGGCGTATGCGTTTTTTCCTGAATATATTCAGGAAAAAACGCATACGCCCTTTTTGGCCAAGGGCATCATTGTGGAGGTTTTGCCGCTTTTCCTGTGCTTTAAAGGCGATTCGAATCTACCTCCTGAAATCGGTTTCCTGCAATTCTGCCTTGCTTTCAAATCCTCTTCGTAGCCTTCCCTCCATATATTTGTGGACGAGAGTTATCATTTCTACCTCTGCAGGTTTGTGAATTGCAGTGCCCCTGAGCTCCATTTTTCAACTCGCTTTCTTGGGAGCTGGCTGCAAAAGCGCAGGATTGCTTCAGGCCCTATTCTGGCTCCGGGCGGCAGGCTGAGCCTGTGGTTCATTCTTCTTCCTGATGGGAAAATAGAGTGACCTGTGCCTGTCCCAACACCTAGAGCTAGTCTCTCATTGGTTCCCCCTCTTCCCGTTCATCCTCAGGAGAAATTGCAACCTGTACGGAACAGGAGGTTAAAGGTGCTGATTCTCCAAGGAGGGAGATTGCTAGTAAAGCGGCTGGAATGGCGAACCGGAGCACAAGGAGATGAGAAATGAGGTGCGTTTTAGAAACCTTTCCCGGTCACACGGTGTACCATCTTCTAGGTTGCTCGTGCATGTTTTCGACGTAGGAAGATGCCCTTGGACCTGGAGATTTGGGACCCATGGGATGGGTACCACGCCGTATTACTTTACAGGGTCTGCGTTAGCTCACCCAACCTCACCAAACCTCTCAGCCCCAAGAGTGTCCACCCTTATGTCTCAATCAGCTGTGGGTCTAGATATGGTCAATCCAGGTGGCATCGCAGCCCCTGAACGAATTTTGTAAGAATTTCTCTCTCTTTCACTGTCTTTGTTTCACGGGTTTTTAAAAGTAATTGATTTTTATAATAGGGTTTAGCTGCTTTGCACTGCTGTGTTTATGCCGCTTTACACCCACTTGACTCACTTACAGAGAGATATCAATACATAGATTTTAAGATTCTTACTAGTCAGATATATTCTTGGGCGGTGAATAGGGGGCGTTGAGTCCAGTTCACTGAGCAAGGAGTAGGTCTTGTCTATTACATATTGGGTTTATGGAACGGTATCTGAGCTAATTTGAAACCCTTGTTTTATGCATCACCCCACCTCACCTTTCCCGTTAAGCAGCCATAGTGTGTTTTCTAAACGTGCGACTCTGTTCTGTTTTGTAATTCAGTTCAAGGGTAGCGGTTTTTACATACCCTCTGTAAGTGATATCTTATGATAAGTGTCTTTTTCTGTGTGACTTATTTCACTTAGAATCGTCGTACCTAAATCCACTCATCATGCTGCTCCTAGCCTTATGACGTTGATTTCATGGCTGAGTGATATTCCATTGTACATAAGGACCACAACTTCTTTATCCATTCTTCTCTTTCCTGGGATGTTTCAGGTGTAACGAAGTGGAGGTTCTTGT
Organism: Balaenoptera borealis; assembly: GCF_965194805.1. NCBI lineage: Eukaryota > Metazoa > Chordata > Mammalia > Artiodactyla > Balaenopteridae > Balaenoptera > Balaenoptera borealis. The sequence goes on from NW_028123311.1 coordinate 246,548, forward strand.
CAACAGAGCAGCCCTAAACTTTGGGGTGCCTGTGTCTTGCTGATTTTTAGTTTTCCCAATTTATACGCCCATGAGTGGAAGTGCCCTATGCTCTCTAAGCTGAGTTTTTTAGATGTTTCAGGACACACCGTACACTTCTCCAGAGTGGCTGTTGGCAATTTACAGCCCGCCCATCAGCGTAGCAAGGCTCCCATTTCTCCATGGCCTGTCCTGCATTTCTGGTTTTGACACTTTATTCAGCATGGCCCTTTTGACCGATGGGAAGCGAGACTTCTTTGTAGCACTGATTTGCCTTTCCAGGTTGCTTGGTTGGCCAAAAAGGGCGTATGCGTTTTTTCCTGAATATATTCAGGAAAAAACGCATACGCCCTTTTTGGCCAAGGGCACCATTGTCGAGGTTTTGCCGCTTTTCCTGTGCTTTAAAGGCGATTCGAATCTACCCCCTGAAATCGGTTTCCTGCAATTCTGCCTTGCTTTCAAATCCTCTTCGTAGCCTTCCCTCCATATATTTGTGGACGAGAGTTATCATTTCTAACTCTGCAGGTTTGTGAATTGCAGTGCCCCTGAGCTCCATTTTTTAACTCGCTTTCTTGGGAGCTGGCCGCAAAAGCGCAGGATTGCTTCAGGCCCTATTCTGGCTCCGGGCGGCAGGCTGAGCCTGTGGTTAATTCTGCTACCTGATGGGAAAATAGAGTGACCTGTGCCTGTCCCAACACCTAGAGCTAGTCTCTCATTGGTTCCCCCTCTTCCCGTTCATCATCAGGACAAATTGCAACGTGTACGGAACAGGAGGTTAAAGGCGCTGATTCTCCAAAGAGGGAGATTGCTAGTAAAGCGGCTGGAATGGCGAACCAGAGCACAAGGAGATGAGAAATGAGGTGCGTTTTAGAAACCTTTCCCGGTCACACGGTGTACCATCTTCTGGGTTTCTCGTGCATGTTTTCGACGTAGGAAGATGCCCTTGACCCTGGAGATTTGGGACCCATGGGATGGGTACCACGCCGTATTACTTTACAGGGTCTGCGTTAGCTCACCCAACCTCACCAAACCTCTCAGCCCCAAGAGTGTCCACCCTTATGTCTCAATCAGCTGTGGGTCTAGATATGGTCAATCCAGGTGGCATCGCAGCCCCTGAACGAATTTTGTAAGAATTTCTCTCTCTTTCACTGTCTTTGTTTCACGGGTTTTTAAAAGTAATTGATTTTTATAATAGGGTTTAGCTGCTTTGCACTGCTGTGTTTATGCCGCTTTTCACCCACTTGACTCACTTACAGAGAGATATCAATACATAGGTTTTAAGATTCTTTCTAGTCAGATATATTCTTGGGCGGTGAATAGGGGGCGTTGAGTCCAGTTCACTGAGCAAGGAGTAGGTCTTGTCTATTACATATTGGGTTTATGGAACGGTATCTGAGCTAATTTGAAACCCTTGTTTTATGCATCACCCCACCTCACCTTTCCCGTTAAGCAGCCATAGTGTGTTTTCTAAACGTGCGACTCTGTTCTGTTTTGTAATTCAGTTCAAGGGTAGCGGTTTTTACATTCTCTCTGTAAGTGATATCTTATGATCAGTGTCTTTTTCTGTGTGACTTATTTCACTTAGAATCGTCGTACCTAAATCCACTCATCATGCTGCTCCTAGCCTTATGACGTTGATTTCATGGCTGAGTGATATTCCATTGTACCTAAGGACCACAACTTCTTTATCCATTCTTCTCTTTCCTGGGATGTTTAAGGTGTAACGAAGTGGAGGTTCTTGTCAACAGAGCAGCCCTAAACTTTGGGGTGCCTGTGTCTTGCTGATTTTTAGTTTTCCCAATTTATACGCCCATGAGTGGAAGTGCCCTATGCTCTCTAAGCTGAGTTTTTTAGATGTTTCAGGACACACCGTACACTTCTCCAGAGTGGCTGTTGGCAATTTACAGCCCGCCCATCAGCGTAGCAAGGCTCCCATTTCTCCATGGCCTGTCCTGCATTTCTGGTTTTGACACTTTATTCAGCATGGCCCTTTTGACCGATGGGAAGCGAGACTTCTTTGTAGCGCTGATTTGCCTTTCCAGGTTGCTTGGTTGGCCAAAAAGGGCGTATGCGTTTTTTCCTGAATATATTCAGGAAAAAACGCATACGCCCTTTTTGGCCAAGGGCATCATTGTGGAGGTTTTGCCGCTTTTCCTGTGCTTTAAAGGCGATTCGAATCTACCTCCTGAAATCTGTTTCCTGCAATTCTACCTTGCTTTCAAATCCTCTTCGTAGCCTTCCCTCCATATATTTGTGGACGAGAGTTATCATTTCTACCTCTGCAGGTTTGTGAATTGCAGTGCCCCTGAGCTCCATTTTTCAACTCGCTTTCTTGGGAGCTGGCTGCAAAAGCGCAGGATTGCTTCAGGCCCTATTCTGGCTCCGGGCGGCAGGCTGAGCCTGTGGTTCATTGTTCTTCCTGATGGGAAAATAGAGTGACCTGTGCCTGTCCCAACACCTAGAGCTAGTCTCTCATTGGTTCCCCCTCTTCCCGTTCATCCTCAGGAGAAATTGCAACCTGTACGGAACAGGAGGTTAAAGGTGCTGATTCTCCAAGGAGGGAGATTGCTAGTAAAGCGGCTGGAATGGCGAACCGGAGCACAAGGAGATGAGAAATGAGGTGCGTTTTAGAAACCTTTCCCGGTCACACGGTGTACCATCTTCTGGGTTTCTCGTGCATGTTTTCGACGTAGGAAGATGCCCTTGACCCTGGAGATTTGGGACCCATGGGATGGGTACCACGCCGTATTACTTTAAAGGGTCTGCGTTAGCTCACCCAACCTCACCAAACCTCTCAGCCCCAAGAGTGTCCACCCTTATGTCTCAATCAGCTGTGGGTCTAGATATGGTCAATCCAGGTGGCATCGCAGCCCCTGAACGAATTTTGTAAGAATTTCTCTCTCTTTCACTGTCTTTGTTTCACGGGTTTTTAAAAGTAATTGATTTTTATAATAGGGTTTAGCTGCTTTGCACTGCTGTGTTTATGCCGCTTTACACCCACTTGACTCACTTACAGAGAGATATCAATACATAGATTTTAAGATTCTTACTAGTCAGATATATTCTTGGGCGGTGAATAGGGGGCGTTGAGTCCAGTTCACTGAGCAAGGAGTAGGTCTTGTCTATTACATATTGGGTTTATGGAACGGTATCTGAACTAATTTGAAACCCTTGTTTTATGCATCACCCCACCTCACCTTTCCCGTTAAGCAGCCATAGTGTGTTTTCTAAACGTGCGACTCTGTTCTGTTTTGTAATTCAGTTCAAGGGTAGCGGTTTTTACATACCCTCTGTAAGTGATATCTTATGATAAGTGTCTTTTTCTGTGTGACTTATTTCACTTAGAATCGTCATACCTAAATCCACTCATCATGCTGCTCCTAGCCTTATGACGTTGATTTCATGGCTGAGTGATATTCCATTGTACATAAGGACCACAACTTCTTTATCCATTCTTCTCTTTCCTGGGATGTTTAAGGTGTAACGAAGTGGAGGTTCTTGTCAACAGAGCAGCCCTAAACTTTGGGGTGCCTGTGTCTTGCTGATTTTTAGTTTTCCCAATTTATACGCCCATGAGTGGAAGTGCCCTATGCTCTCTAAGCTGAGTTTTTTAGATGTTTCAGGACACACCGTACACTTCTCCAGAGTGGCTGTTGGCAATTTACAGCCCGCCCATCAGCGTAGCAAGGCTCCCATTTCTCCATGGCCTGTCCTGCATTTCTGGTTTTGACACTTTATTCAGCATGGCCCTTTTGACCGATGGGAAGCGAGACTTCTTTGTAGCACTGATTTGCCTTTCCAGGTTGCTTGGTTGGCCAAAAAGGGCGTATGCGTTTTTTCCTGAATATATTCAGGAAAAAACGCATACGCCCTTTTTGGCCAAGGGCACCATTGTCGAGGTTTTGCCGCTTTTCCTGTGCTTTAAAGGCGATTCGAATCTACCCCCTGAAATCGGTTTCCTGCAATTCTGCCTTGCTTTCAAATCCTCTTCGTAGCCTTCCCTCCATATATTTGTGGACGAGAGTTATCATTTCTAACTCTGCAGGTTTGTGAATTGCAGTGCCCCTGAGCTCCATTTTTCAACTCGCTTTCTTGGGAGCTGGCCGCAAAAGCGCAGGATTGCTTCAGGCCCTATTCTGGCTCCGGGCGGCAGGCTGAGCCTGTGGTTAATTCTGCTACCTGATGGGAAAATAGAGTGACCTGTGCCTGTCCCAACACCTAGAGCTAGTCTCTCATTGGTTCCCCCTCTTCCCGTTCATCATCAGGACAAATTGCAACGTGTACGGAACAGGAGGTTAAAGGCGCTGATTCTCCAAAGAGGGAGATTGCTAGTAAAGCGGCTGGAATGGCGAACCGGAGCACAAGGAGATGAGAAATGACGTGCGTTTTAGAAACCTTTCCCGGTCACACGGTGTACCATCTTCTGGGTTTCTCGTGCATGTTTTCGACATAGGAAGATGCCCTTGACCCTGGAGATTTGGGACCCATGGGATGGGTACCACGCCCTATTACTTTACAGGGTCTGCGTTAGCTCACCCAACCTCACCAAACCTCTCAGCCCCAAGAGTGTCCACCCTTATGTCTCAATCAGCTGTGGGTCTAGATATGGTCAATCCAGGTGGCATCGCAGCCCCTGAACGAATTTTGTAAGAATTTCTCTCTCTTTCACTGTCTTTGTTTCACGCGTTTTTAAAAGTAATTGATTTTTATAATAGGGTTTAGCTGCTTTGCACTGCTGTGTTTATGCCGCTTTTCACCCACTTGACTCACTTACAGAGAGATATCAATACATAGATTTTAAGATTCTTTCTAGTCAGATATATTCTTGGGCGGTGAATAGGGGGCGTTGAGTCCAGTTCACTGAGCAAGGAGTAGGTCTTGTCTATTACATATTGGGTTTATGGAACGGTATCTGAGCTAATTTGAAACCCTTGTTTTATGCATCACCCCACCTCACCTTTCCCGTTAAGCAGCCATAGTGTGTTTTCTAAACGTGCGACTCTGTTCTGTTTTGTAATTCAGTTCAAGGGTAGCGGTTTTTACATACCCTCTGTAAGTGATATCTTATGATAAGTGTCTTTTTCTGTGTGACTTATTTCACTTAGAATCGTCGTACCTAAATCCACTCATCATGCTGCTCCTAGCCTTATGACGTTGATTTCATGGCTGAGTGATATTCCATTGTACATAAGGACCACAACTTCTTTATCCATTCTTCTCTTTCCTGGGATGTTTAAGGTGTAACGAAGTGGAGGTTCTTGTCAACAGAGCAGCCCTAAACTTTGGGGTGCCTGTGTCTTGCTGATTTTTAGTTTTCCCAATTTATACGCCCATGAGTGGAAGTGCCCTATGCTCTCTAAGCTGAGTTTTTTAGATGTTTCAGGACACACCGTACACTTCTCCAGAGTGGCTGTTGGCAATTTACAGCCCGCCCATCAGCGTAGCAAGGCTCCCATTTCTCCATGGCCTGTCCTGCATTTCTGGTTTTGACACTTTATTCAGCATGGCCCTTTTGACCGATGGGAAGCGAGACTTCTTTGTAGCACTGATTTGCCTTTCCAGGTTGCTTGGTTGGCCAAAAAGGGCGTATGCGTTTTTTCCTGAATATATTCAGGAAAAAACGCATACGCCCTTTTTGGCCAAGGGCACCATTGTCGAGGTTTTGCCGCTTTTCCTGTGCTTTAAAGGCGATTCGAATCTACCCCCTGAAATCGGTTTCCTGCAATTCTGCCTTGCTTTCAAATCCTCTTCGTAGCCTTCCCTCCATATATTTGTGGACGAGAGTTATCATTTCTAACTCTGCAGGTTTGTGAATTGCAGTGCCCCTGAGCTCCATTTTTCAACTCGCTTTCTTGGGAGCTGGCCGCAAAAGCGCAGGATTGTTTCAGGCCCTATTCTGGCTCCGGGCGGCAGGCTGAGCCTGTGGTTAATTCTGCTACCTGATGGGAAAATAGAGTGACCTGTGCCTGTCCCAACACCTAGAGCTAGTCTCTCATTGGTTCCCCCTCTTCCCGTTCATCATCAGGACAAATTGCAACGTGTACGGAACAGGAGGTTAAAGGCGCTGATTCTCCAAAGAGGGAGATTGCTAGTAAAGCGGCTGGAATGGCGAACCGGAGCACAAGGAGATGAGAAATGACGTGCGTTTTAGAAACCTTTCCCGGTCACACGGTGTACCATCTTCTGGGTTTCTCGTGCATGTTTTCGACGTAGGAAGATGCCCTTGACCCTGGAGATTTGGGACCCATGGGATGGGTACCACGCCGTATTACTTTACAGGGTCTGCGTTAGCTCACCCAACCTCACCAAACCTCTCAGCCCCAAGAGTGTCCACCCTTATGTCTCAATCAGCTGTGGGTCTAGATATGGTCAATCCAGGTGGCATCGCAGCCCCTGAACGAATTTTGTAAGAATTTCTCTCTCTTTCACTGTCTTTGTTTCACGGGTTTTCAAAAGTAATTGATTTTTATAATAGGGTTTAGCTGCTTTGCACTGCTGTGTTTATGCCGCTTTTCACCCACTTGACTCACTTACAGAGAGATATCAATACATAGATTTTAAGATTCTTTCTAGTCAGATATATTCTTGGGCGGTGAATAGGGGGCGTTGAGTCCAGTTCACTGAGCAAGGAGTAGGTCTTCTCTATTACATATTGGGTTTATGGAACGGTATCTGAACTAATTTGAAACCCTTGTTTTATGCATCACCCCACCTCACCTTTCCCGTTAAGCAGCCATAGTGTGTTTTCTAAACGTGCGACTCTGTTCTGTTTTGTAATTCAGTTCAAGGGTAGCGGTTTTTACATACCCTCTGTAAGTGATATCTTATGATAAGTGTCTTTTTCTGTGTGACTTATTTCACTTAGAATCGTCGTACCTAAATCCACTCATCATGCTGCTCCTAGCCTTATGACGTTGATTTCATGGCTGAGTGATATTCCATTGTACATAAGGACCACAACTTCTTTATCCATTCTTCTCTTTCCTGGGATGTTTAAGGTGTAACGAAGTGGAGGTTCTTGTCAACAGAGCAGCCCTAAACTTTGGGGTGCCTGTGTCTTGCTGATTTTTAGTTTTCCCTATTTATACGCCCATGAGTGGAAGTGCCCTATGCTCTCTAAGCTGAGTTTTTTAGATGTTTCAGGACACACCGTACACTTCTCCAGAGTGGCTGTTGGCAATTTACAGCCCGCCCATCAGCGTAGCAAGGCTCCCATTTCTCCATGGCCTGTCCTGCATTTCTGGTTTTGACACTTTATTCAGCATGGCCCTTTTGACCGATGGGAAGCGAGACTTCTTTGTAGCACTGATTTGCCTTTCCAGGTTGCTTGGTTGGCCAAAAAGGGCGTATGCGTTTTTTCCTGAATATATTCAGGAAAAAACGCATACGCCCTTTTTGGCCAAGGGCACCATTGTCGAGGTTTTGCCGCTTTTCCTGTGCTTTAAAGGCGATTCGAATCTACCCCCTGAAATCGGTTTCCTGCAATTCTGCCTTGCTTTCAAATCCTCTTCGTAGCCTTCCCTCCATATATTTGTGGACGAGAGTTATCATTTCTAACTCTGCAGGTTTGTGAATTGCAGTGCCCCTGAGCTCCATTTTTCAACTCGCTTTCTTGGGAGCTGGCCGCAAAAGCGCAGGATTGCTTCAGGCCCTATTCTGGCTCCGGGCGGCAGGCTGAGCCTGTGGTTAATTCTGCTACCTGATGGGAAAATAGAGTGACCTGTGCCTGTCCCAACACCTAGAGCTAGTCTCTCATTGGTTCCCCCTCTTCCCGTTCATCATCAGGACAAATTGCAACGTGTACGGAACAGGAGGTTAAAGGCGCTGATTCTCCAAAGAGGGAGATTGCTAGTAAAGCGGCTGGAATGGCGAACCGGAGCACAAGGAGATGAGAAATGACGTGCGTTTTAGAAACCTTTCCCGGTCACACGGTGTACCATCTTCTGGGTTTCTCGTGCATGTTTTCGACGTAGGAAGATGCCCTTGACCCTGGAGATTTGGGACCCATGGGATGGGTACCACGCCCTATTACTTTACAGGGTCTGCGTTAGCTCACCCAACCTCACCAAACCTCTCAGCCCCAAGAGTGTCCACCCTTATGTCTCAATCAGCTGTGGGTCTAGATATGGTCAATCCAGGTGGCATCGCAGCCCCTGAACGAATTTTGTAAGAATTTCTCTCTCTTTCACTGTCTTTGTTTCACGGGTTTTTAAAAGTAATTGATTTTTATAATGGGGTTTAGCTGCTTTGCACTGCTGTGTTTATGCCGCTTTAAACCTACTTGACTCACTTACAGAGAGATATCAATACATAGGTTTTAAGATTCTTACTAGTCAGATATATTCTTGGGCGGTGAATAGGGGTTGTTGAGTCCAGTTCACTGAGCAAGGAGTAGGTCTTGTCTATTACATATTGGGTTTATGGAACGGTATCTGAACTAATTTGAAACCCTTGTTTTATGCATCACCCCACCTCACCTTTCCCGTTAAGCAGCCATAGTGTGTTTTCTAAACGTGCGACTCTGTTCTGTTTTGTAATTCAGTTCAAGGGTAGCGGTTTTTACATTCCCTCTGTAAGTGATATCTTATGATAAGTGTCTTTTTCTGTGTGACTTATTTCACTTAGAATCGTCGTACCTAAATCCACTCATCATGCTGCTCCTAGCCTTATGACGTTGATTTCATGGCTGAGTGATATTCCATTGTACATAAGGACCACAACTTCTTTATCCATTCTTCTCTTTCCTGGGATGTTTCAGGTGTAACGAAGTGGAGGTTCTTGTCAACAGAGCAGCCCTAAACTTTGGGGTGCCTGTGTCTTGCTGATTTTTAGTTTTCCCAATTTATACGCCCATGAGTGGAAGTGCCCTATGCTCTCTAAGCTGAGTTTTTTAGATGTTTCAGGACACACCGTACACTTCTCCAGAGTGGCTGTTGGCAATTTACAGCCCGCCCATCAGCGTAGCAAGGCTCCCATTTCTCCATGGCCTGTCCTGCATTTCTGGTTTTGACACTTTATTCAGCATGGCCCTTTTGACCGATGGGAAGCGAGACTTCTTTGTAGCGCTGATTTGCCTTTCCAGGTTGCTTGGTTGGCCAAAAAGGGCGTATGCGTTTTTTCCTGAATATATTCAGGAAAAAACGCATACGCCCTTTTTGGCCAAGGGCATCATTGTGGAGGTTTTGCCGCTTTTCCTGTGCTTTAAAGGCGATTCGAATCTACCTCCTGAAATCTGTTTCCTGCAATTCTGCCTTGCTTTCAAATCCTCTTCGTAGCCTTCCCTCCATATATTTGTGGACGAGAGTTATCATTTCTAACTCTGCAGGTTTGTGAATTGCAGTGCCCCTGAGCTCCATTTTTCAACTCGCTTTCTTGGGAGCTGGCCGCAAAAGCGCAGGATTGCTTCAGGCCCTATTCTGGCTCCGGGCGGCAGGCTGAGCCTGTGGTTAATTCTGCTTCCTGATGGGAAAATAGAGTGACCTGTGCCTGTCCCAACACCTAGAGCTAGTCTCTCATTGGTTCCCCCTCTTCCCGTTCATCCTCAGGACAAATTGCAACGTGTACGGAACAGGAGGTTAAAGGTGCTGATTCTCCCAGGAGGGAGATTGCTAGTAAAGCGGCTGGAATGGCGAACCAGAGCACAAGGAGATGAGAAATGAGGTGCGTTTTAGAAACCTTTCCCGGTCACACGGTGTACCATCTTCTGGGTTTCTCGTGCATGTTTTCGACGTAGGAAGATGCCCTTGACCCTGGAGATTTGGGACCCATGGGATGGGTACCACGCCGTATTACTTTACAGGGTCTGCGTTAGCTCACCCAACCTCACCAAACCTCTCAGCCCCAAGAGTGTCCACCCTTATGTCTCAATCAGCTGTGGGTCTAGATATGGTCAATCCAGGTGGCATCGCAGCCCCTGAACGAATTTTGTAAGAATTTCTCTCTCTTTCACTGTCTTTGTTTCACGGGTTTTTAAAAGTAATTGATTTTTATAATAGGGTTTAGCTGCTTTGCACTGCTGTGTTTATGCCGCTTTTCACCCACTTGACTCACTTACAGAGAGATATCAATACATAGGTTTTAAGATTCTTTCTAGTCAGATATATTCTTGGGCGGTGAATAGGGGGCGTTGAGTCCAGTTCACTGAGCAAGGAGTAGGTCTTGTCTATTACATATTGGGTTTATGGAACGGTATCTGAGCTAATTTGAAACCCTTGTTTTATGCATCACCCCACCTCACCTTTCCCGTTAAGCAGCCATAGTGTGTTTTCTAAACGTGCGACTCTGTTCTGTTTTGTAATTCAGTTCAAGGGTAGCGGTTTTTACATTCTCTCTGTAAGTGATATCTTATGATCAGTGTCTTTTTCTGTGTGACTTATTTCACTTAGAATCGTCGTACCTAAATCCACTCATCATGCTGCTCCTAGCCTTATGACGTTGATTTCATGGCTGAGTGATATTCCATTGTACCTAAGGACCACAACTTCTTTATCCATTCTTCTCTTTCCTGGGATGTTTAAGGTGTAACGAAGTGGAGGTTCTTGTCAACAGAGCAGCCCTAAACTTTGGGGTGCCTGTGTCTTGCTGATTTTTAGTTTTCCCAATTTATACGCCCATGAGTGGAAGTGCCCTATGCTCTCTAAGCTGAGTTTTTTAGATGTTTCAGGACACACCGTACACTTCTCCAGAGTGGCTGTTGGCAATTTACAGCCCGCCCATCAGCGTAGCAAGGCTCCCATTTCTCCATGGCCTGTCCTGCATTTCTGGTTTTGACACTTTATTCAGCATGGCCCTTTTGACCGATGGGAAGCGAGACTTCTTTGTAGCGCTGATTTGCCTTTCCAGGTTGCTTGGTTGGCCAAAAAGGGCGTATGCGTTTTTTCCTGAATATATTCAGGAAAAAACGCATACGCCCTTTTTGGCCAAGGGCATCATTGTGGAGGTTTTGCCGCTTTTCCTGTGCTTTAAAGGCGATTCGAATCTACCTCCTGAAATCTGTTTCCTGCAATTCTACCTTGCTTTCAAATCCTCTTCGTAGCCTTCCCTCCATATATTTGTGGACGAGAGTTATCATTTCTACCTCTGCAGGTTTGTGAATTGCAGTGCCCCTGAGCTCCATTTTTCAACTCGCTTTCTTGGGAGCTGGCTGCAAAAGCGCAGGATTGCTTCAGGCCCTATTCTGGCTCCGGGCGGCAGGCTGAGCCTGTGGTTCATTGTTCTTCCTGATGGGAAAATAGAGTGACCTGTGCCTGTCCCAACACCTAGAGCTAGTCTCTCATTGGTTCCCCCTCTTCCCGTTCATCCTCAGGAGAAATTGCAACCTGTACGGAACAGGAGGTTAAAGGTGCTGATTCTCCAAGGAGGGAGATTGCTAGTAAAGCGGCTGGAATGGCGAACCGGAGCACAAGGAGATGAGAAATGAGGTGCGTTTTAGAAACATTTCCCGGTCACACGGTGTACCATCTTCTGGGTTTCTCGTGCATGTTTTCGACGTAGGAAGATGCCCTTGACCCTGGAGATTTGGGACCCATGGGATGGGTACCACGCCGTATTACTTTAAAGGGTCTGCGTTAGCTCACCCAACCTCACCAAACCTCTCAGCCCCAAGAGTGTCCACCCTTATGTCTCAATCAGCTGTGGGTCTAGATATGGTCAATCCAGGTGGCATCGCAGCCCCTGAACGAATTTTGTAAGAATTTCTCTCTCTTTCACTGTCTTTGTTTCACGGGTTTTTAAAAGTAATTGATTTTTATAATAGGGTTTAGCTGCTTTGCACTGCTGTGTTTATGCCGCTTTACACCCACTTGACTCACTTACAGAGAGATATCAATACATAGATTTTAAGATTCTTACTAGTCAGATATATTCTTGGGCGGTGAATAGGGGGCGTTGAGTCCAGTTCACTGAGCAAGGAGTAGGTCTTGTCTATTACATATTGGGTTTATGGAACGGTATCTGAACTAATTTGAAACCCTTGTTTTATGCATCACCCCACCTCACCTTTCCCGTTAAGCAGCCATAGTGTGTTTTCTAAACGTGCGACTCTGTTCTGTTTTGTAATTCAGTTCAAGGGTAGCGGTTTTTACATACCCTCTGTAAGTGATATCTTATGATAAGTGTCTTTTTCTGTGTGACTTATTTCACTTAGAATCGTCATACCTAAATCCACTCATCATGCTGCTCCTAGCCTTATGACGTTGATTTCATGGCTGAGTGATATTCCATTGTACATAAGGACCACAACTTCTTTATCCATTCTTCTCTTTCCTGGGATGTTTAAGGTGTAACGAAGTGGAGGTTCTTGTCAACAGAGCAGCCCTAAACTTTGGGGTGCCTGTGTCTTGCTGATTTTTAGTTTTCCCAATTTATACGCCCATGAGTGGAAGTGCCCTATGCTCTCTAAGCTGAGTTTTTTAGATGTTTCAGGACACACCGTACACTTCTCCAGAGTGGCTGTTGGCAATTTACAGCCCGCCCATCAGCGTAGCAAGGCTCCCATTTCTCCATGGCCTGTCCTGCATTTCTGGTTTTGACACTTTATTCAGCATGGCCCTTTTGACCGATGGGAAGCGAGACTTCTTTGTAGCACTGATTTGCCTTTCCAGGTTGCTTGGTTGGCCAAAAAGGGCGTATGCGTTTTTTCCTGAATATATTCAGGAAAAAACGCATACGCCCTTTTTGGCCAAGGGCACCATTGTCGAGGTTTTGCCGCTTTTCCTGTGCTTTAAAGGCGATTCGAATCTACCCCCTGAAATCGGTTTCCTGCAATTCTGCCTTGCTTTCAAATCCTCTTCGTAGCCTTCCCTCCATATATTTGTGGACGAGAGTTATCATTTCTAACTCTGCAGGTTTGTGAATTGCAGTGCCCCTGAGCTCCATTTTTCAACTCGCTTTCTTGGGAGCTGGCCGCAAAAGCGCAGGATTGCTTCAGGCCCTATTCTGGCTCCGGGCGGCAGGCTGAGCCTGTGGTTAATTCTGCTACCTGATGGGAAAATAGAGTGACCTGTGCCTGTCCCAACACCTAGAGCTAGTCTCTCATTGGTTCCCCCTCTTCCCGTTCATCATCAGGACAAATTGCAACGTGTACGGAACAGGAGGTTAAAGGCGCTGATTCTCCAAAGAGGGAGATTGCTAGTAAAGCGGCTGGAATGGCGAACCGGAGCACAAGGAGATGAGAAATGACGTGCGTTTTAGAAACCTTTCCCGGTCACACGGTGTACCATCTTCTGGGTTTCTCGTGCATGTTTTCGACATAGGAAGATGCCCTTGACCCTGGAGATTTGGGACCCATGGGATGGGTACCACGCCCTATTACTTTACAGGGTCTGCGTTAGCTCACCCAACCTCACCAAACCTCTCAGCCCCAAGAGTGTCCACCCTTATGTCTCAATCAGCTGTGGGTCTAGATATGGTCAATCCAGGTGGCATCGCAGCCCCTGAACGAATTTTGTAAGAATTTCTCTCTCTTTCACTGTCTTTGTTTCACGCGTTTTTAAAAGTAATTGATTTTTATAATAGGGTTTAGCTGCTTTGCACTGCTGTGTTTATGCCGCTTTTCACCCACTTGACTCACTTACAGAGAGATATCAATACATAGATTTTAAGATTCTTTCTAGTCAGATATATTCTTGGGCGGTGAATAGGGGGCGTTGAGTCCAGTTCACTGAGCAAGGAGTAGGTCTTGTCTATTACATATTGGGTTTATGGAACGGTATCTGAGCTAATTTGAAACCCTTGTTTTATGCATCACCCCACCTCACCTTTCCCGTTAAGCAGCCATAGTGTGTTTTCTAAACGTGCGACTCTGTTCTGTTTTGTAATTCAGTTCAAGGGTAGCGGTTTTTACATACCCTCTGTAAGTGATATCTTATGATAAGTGTCTTTTTCTGTGTGACTTATTTCACTTAGAATCGTCGTACCTAAATCCACTCATCATGCTGCTCCTAGCCTTATGACGTTGATTTCATGGCTGAGTGATATTCCATTGTACATAAGGACCACAACTTCTTTATCCATTCTTCTCTTTCCTGGGATGTTTAAGGTGTAACGAAGTGGAGGTTCTTGTCAACAGAGCAGCCCTAAACTTTGGGGTGCCTGTGTCTTGCTGATTTTTAGTTTTCCCAATTTATACGCCCATGAGTGGAAGTGCCCTATGCTCTCTAAGCTGAGTTTTTTAGATGTTTCAGGACACACCGTACACTTCTCCAGAGTGGCTGTTGGCAATTTACAGCCCGCCCATCAGCGTAGCAAGGCTCCCATTTCTCCATGGCCTGTCCTGCATTTCTGGTTTTGACACTTTATTCAGCATGGCCCTTTTGACCGATGGGAAGCGAGACTTCTTTGTAGCACTGATTTGCCTTTCCAGGTTGCTTGGTTGGCCAAAAAGGGCGTATGCGTTTTTTCCTGAATATATTCAGGAAAAAACGCATACGCCCTTTTTGGCCAAGGGCACCATTGTCGAGGTTTTGCCGCTTTTCCTGTGCTTTAAAGGCGATTCGAATCTACCCCCTGAAATCGGTTTCCTGCAATTCTGCCTTGCTTTCAAATCCTCTTCGTAGCCTTCCCTCCATATATTTGTGGACGAGAGTTATCATTTCTAACTCTGCAGGTTTGTGAATTGCAGTGCCCCTGAGCTCCATTTTTCAACTCGCTTTCTTGGGAGCTGGCCGCAAAAGCGCAGGATTGTTTCAGGCCCTATTCTGGCTCCGGGCGGCAGGCTGAGCCTGTGGTTAATTCTGCTACCTGATGGGAAAATAGAGTGACCTGTGCCTGTCCCAACACCTAGAGCTAGTCTCTCATTGGTTCCCCCTCTTCCCGTTCATCATCAGGACAAATTGCAACGTGTACGGAACAGGAGGTTAAAGGCGCTGATTCTCCAAAGAGGGAGATTGCTAGTAAAGCGGCTGGAATGGCGAACCGGAGCACAAGGAGATGAGAAATGACGTGCGTTTTAGAAACCTTTCCCGGTCACACGGTGTACCATCTTCTGGGTTTCTCGTACATGTTTTCGACGTAGGAAGATGCCCTTGACCCTGGAGATTTGGGACCCATGGGATGGGTACCACGCCGTATTACTTTACAGGGTCTGCGTTAGCTCACCCAACCTCACCAAACCTCTCAGCCCCAAGAGTGTCCACCCTTATGTCTCAATCAGCTGTGGGTCTAGATATGGTCAATCCAGGTGGCATCGCAGCCCCTGAACGAATTTTGTAAGAATTTCTCTCTCTTTCACTGTCTTTGTTTCACGGGTTTTTAAAAGTAATTGATTTTTATAATAGGGTTTAGCTGCTTTGCACTGCTGTGTTTATGCCGCTTTTCACCCACTTGACTCACTTACAGAGAGATATCAATACATAGATTTTAAGATTCTTTCTAGTCAGATATATTCTTGGGCGGTGAATAGGGGGCGTTGAGTCCAGTTCACTGAGCAAGGAGTAGGTCTTCTCTATTACATATTGGGTTTATGGAACGGTATCTGAACTAATTTGAAACCCTTGTTTTATGCATCACCCCACCTCACCTTTCCCGTTAAGCAGCCATAGTGTGTTTTCTAAACGTGCGACTCTGTTCTGTTTTGTAATTCAGTTCAAGGGTAGCGGTTTTTACATTCCCTCTGTAAGTGATATCTTATGATAAGTGTCTTTTTCTGTGTGACTTATTTCACTTAGAATCGTCGTACCTAAATCCACTCATCATGCTGCTCCTAGCCTTATGACGTTGATTTCATGGCTGAGTGATATTCCATTGTACATAAGGACCACAACTTCTTTATCCATTCTTCTCTTTCCTGGGATGTTTAAGGTGTAACGAAGTGGAGGTTCTTGTCAACAGAGCAGCCCTAAACTTTGGGGTGCCTGTGTCTTGCTGATTTTTAGTTTTCCCTATTTATACGCCCATGAGTGGAAGTGCCCTATGCTCTCTAAGCTGAGTTTTTTAGATGTTTCAGGACACACCGTACACTTCTCCAGAGTGGCTGTTGGCAATTTACAGCCCGCCCATCAGCGTAGCAAGGCTCCCATTTCTCCATGGCCTGTCCTGCATTTCTGGTTTTGACACTTTATTCAGCATGGCCCTTTTGACCGATGGGAAGCGAGACTTCTTTGTAGCACTGATTTGCCTTTCCAGGTTGCTTGGTTGGCCAAAAAGGGCGTATGCGTTTTTTCCTGAATATATTCAGGAAAAAACGCATACGCCCTTTTTGGCCAAGGGCACCATTGTCGAGGTTTTGCCGCTTTTCCTGTGCTTTAAAGGCGATTCGAATCTACCCCCTGAAATCGGTTTCCTGCAATTCTGCCTTGCTTTCAAATCCTCTTCGTAGCCTTCCCTCCATATATTTGTGGACGAGAGTTATCATTTCTAACTCTGCAGGTTTGTGAATTGCAGTGCCCCTGAGCTCCATTTTTCAACTCGCTTTCTTGGGAGCTGGCCGCAAAAGCGCAGGATTGCTTCAGGCCCTATTCTGGCTCCGGGCGGCAGGCTGAGCCTGTGGTTAATTCTGCTACCTGATGGGAAAATAGAGTGACCTGTGCCTGTCCCAACACCTAGAGCTAGTCTCTCATTGGTTCCCCCTCTTCCCGTTCATCATCAGGACAAATTGCAACGTGTACGGAACAGGAGGTTAAAGGCGCTGATTCTCCAAAGAGGGAGATTGCTAGTAAAGTGGCTGGAATGGCGAACCGGAGCACAAGGAGATGAGAAATGACGTGCGTTTTAGAAACCTTTCCCGGTCACACGGTGTACCATCTTCTGGGTTTCTCGTGCATGTTTTCGACGTAGGAAGATGCCCTTGACCCTGGAGATTTGGGACCCATGGGATGGGTACCACGCCCTATTACTTTACAGGGTCTGCGTTAGCTCACCCAACCTCACCAAACCTCTCAGCCCCAAGAGTGTCCACCCTTATGTCTCAATCAGCTGTGGGTCTAGATATGGTCAATCCAGGTGGCATCGCAGCCCCTGAACGAATTTTGTAAGAATTTCTCTCTCTTTCACTGTCTTTGTTTCACGCGTTTTTAAAAGTAATTGATTTTTATAATAGGGTTTAGCTGCTTTGCACTGCTGTGTTTATGCCGCTTTTCACCCACTTGACTCACTTACAGAGAGATATCAATACATAGATTTTAAGATTCTTTCTAGTCAGATATATTCTTGGGCGGTGAATAGGGGGCGTTGAGTCCAGTTCACTGAGCAAGGAGTAGGTCTTGTCTATTACATATTGGGTTTATGGAACGGTATCTGAGCTAATTTGAAACCCTTGTTTTATGCATCACCCCACCTCACCTTTCCCGTTAAGCAGCCATAGTGTGTTTTCTAAACGTGCGACTCTGTTCTGTTTTGTAATTCAGTTCAAGGGTAGCGGTTTTTACATACCCTCTGTAAGTGATATCTTATGATAAGTGTCTTTTTCTGTGTGACTTATTTCACTTAGAATCGTCGTACCTAAATCCACTCATCATGCTGCTCCTAGCCTTATGACGTTGATTTCATGGCTGAGTGATATTCCATTGTACATAAGGACCACAACTTCTTTATCCATTCTTCTCTTTCCTGGGATGTTTAAGGTGTAACGAAGTGGAGGTTCTTGTCAACAGAGCAGCCCTAAACTTTGGGGTGCCTGTGTCTTGCTGATTTTTAGTTTTCCCAATTTATACGCCCATGAGTGGAAGTGCCCTATGCTCTCTAAGCTGAGTTTTTTAGATGTTTCAGGACACACCGTACACTTCTCCAGAGTGGCTGTTGGCAATTTACAGCCCGCCCATCAGCGTAGCAAGGCTCCCATTTCTCCATGGCCTGTCCTGCATTTCTGGTTTTGACACTTTATTCAGCATGGCCCTTTTGACCGATGGGAAGCGAGACTTCTTTGTAGCGCTGATTTGCCTTTCCAGGTTGCTTGGTTGGCCAAAAAGGGCGTATGCGTTTTTTCCTGAATATATTCAGGAAAAAATGCATACGCCCTTTTTGGCCAAGGGCATCATTGTCGAGGTTTTGCCGCTTTTCCTGTGCTTTAAAGGCGATTCGAATCTACCTCCTGAAATCGGTTTCCTGCAATTCTGCCTTGCTTTCAAATCCTCTTCGTAGCCTTCCCTCCATATATTTGTGGACGAGAGTTATCATTTCTAACTCTGCAGGTTTGTGAATTGCAGTGCCCCTGAGCTCCATTTTTCAACTCGCTTTCTTGGGAGCTGGCCGCAAAAGCGCAGGATTGCTTCAGGCCCTATTCTGGCTCCGGGCGGCAGGCTGAGCCTGTGGTTAATTCTGCTACCTGATGGGAAAATAGAGTGACCTGTGCCTGTCCCAACACCTAGAGCTAGTCTCTCAATGGTTCCCCCTCTTCCCGTTCATCCTCAGGAGAAATTACAACGTGTACGGAACAGGAGGTTAAAGGTGCTGATTCTCCAAGGAGGGAGATTGCTAGTAAAGCGGCTGGAATGGCGAACCGGAGCACAAGGAGATGAGAAATGAGGTGCGTTTTAGAAACCTTTCCCGGTCACACGGTGTACCATCTTCTGGGTTTCTCGTGCATGTTTTCGACGTAGGAAGATGCCCTTGACCCTGGAGATTTGGGACCCATGGGATGGGTACCACGCCGTATTACTTTAAAGGGTCTGCGTTTGCTCACCCAACCTCACCAAACCTCTCAGCCCCAAGAGTGTCCACCCTTATGTCTCAGTCATCTGTGGGTCTAGATATGGTCAATCCAGCTGGCATCGCAGCCGCTGAACGAATTTTGTAAGAATTTCTCTCTCTTTCACTGTCTTTGTTTCACGGGTTTTTAAAAGTAATTGATTTTTATAATGGGGTTTAGCTGCTTTGCACTGCTGTGTTTATGCCGCTTTAAACCTACTTGACTCACTTACAGAGAGATATCAATACATAGGTTTTAAGATTCTTACTAGTCAGATATATTCTTGGGCGGTGAATAGGGGTTGTTGAGTCCAGTTCACTGAGCAAGGAGTAGGTCTTGTCTATTACATATTGGGTTTATGGAACGGTATCTGAACTAATTTGAAACCCTTGTTTTATGCATCACCCCACCTCACCTTTCCCGTTAAGCAGCCATAGTGTGTTTTCTAAACGTGCGACTCTGTTCTGTTTTGTAATTCAGTTCAAGGGTAGCGGTTTTTACATTCCCTCTGTAAGTGATATCTTATGATAAGTGTCTTTTTCTGTGTGACTTATTTCACTTAGAATCGTCGTACCTAAATCCACTCATCATGCTGCTCCTAGCCTTATGACGTTGATTTCATGGCTGAGTGATATTCCATTGTACATAAGGACCACAACTTCTTTATCCATTCTTCTCTTTCCTGGGATGTTTCAGGTGTAACGAAGTGGAGGTTCTTGTCAACAGAGCAGCCCTAAACTTTGGGGTGCCTGTGTCTTGCTGATTTTTAGTTTTCCCAATTTATACGCCCATGAGTGGAAGTGCCCTATGCTCTCTAAGCTGAGTTTTTTAGATGTTTCAGGACACACCGTACACTTCTCCAGAGTGGCTGTTGGCAATTTACAGCCCGCCCATCAGCGTAGCAAGGCTCCCATTTCTCCATGGCCTGTCCTGCATTTCTGGTTTTGACACTTTATTCAGCATGGCCCTTTTGACCGATGGGAAGCGAGACTTCTTTGTAGCGCTGATTTGCCTTTCCAGGTTGCTTGGTTGGCCAAAAAGGGCGTATGCGTTTTTTCCTGAATATATTCAGGAAAAAACGCATACGCCCTTTTTGGCCAAGGGCATCATTGTGGAGGTTTTGCCGCTTTTCCTGTGCTTTAAAGGCGATTCGAATCTACCTCCTGAAATCTGTTTCCTGCAATTCTGCCTTGCTTTCAAATCCTCTTCGTAGCCTTCCCTCCATATATTTGTGGACGAGAGTTATCATTTCTAACTCTGCAGGTTTGTGAATTGCAGTGCCCCTGAGCTCCATTTTTCAACTCGCTTTCTTGGGAGCTGGCCGCAAAAGCGCAGGATTGCTTCAGGCCCTATTCTGGCTCCGGGCGGCAGGCTGAGCCTGTGGTTAATTCTGCTTCCTGATGGGAAAATAGAGTGACCTGTGCCTGTCCCAACACCTAGAGCTAGTCTCTCATTGGTTCCCCCTCTTCCCGTTCATCCTCAGGACAAATTGCAACGTGTACGGAACAGGAGGTTAAAGGTGCTGATTCTCCAAGGAGGGAGATTGCTAGTAAAGTGGCTGGAATGGCAAACCGGAGCACAAGGAGATGAGAAATGAGGTGCGTTTTAGAAACCTTTCCCGGTCACACGGTGTACCATCTTCTGGGTTGCTCGTGCATGTTTTCGACGTAGGAAGATGCCCTGGAACCTGGAGATTTGGGACCCATGGGATGGGTACCACGCCGTATTACTTTAAAGGGTCTGCGTTAGCTCACCCAACCTCACCAAACCTCTCAGCCCCAAGAGTGTCCACCCTTATGTCTCAATCAGCTGTGGTTCTAGATATGGTCATTCCAGGTGGCATCGCAGCCCCTGAACGAATTTTGTAAGAATTTATCTCTCTTTCACTGTCTTTGTTTGACGGGTTTTTAAAAGTAATTGATTTTTATAATGGGGTTTAGCTGCTTTGCACTGCTGTGTTTATGCCGCTTTACACCCACTTGACTCACTTACAGAGAGATATCAATACATAGATTTTAAGATTCTTACTAGTCAGATATATTCTTGGGCGGTGAATAGGGGGCGTTGAGTCCAGTTCACGGAGCAAGGAGTAGGTCTTGTCTATTACATATTGGGTTTATGGAACGGTATCTGAGCTAATTTGAAACCCTTGTTTTATGCATCACCCCACCTCACCTTTCCCGTTAAGCAGCCATAGTGTGTTTTCTAAACGTGCGACTCTGTTCTGTTTTGTAATTCAGTTCAAGGGTAGCGGTTTTTACATTCTCTCTGTAAGTGATATCTTATGATCAGTGTCTTTTTCTGTGTGACTTATTTCACTTAGAATCGTCGTACCTAAATCCACTCATCATGCTGCTCCTAGCCTTATGACGTTGATTTCATGGCTGAGTGATATTCCATTGTACATAAGGACCACAACTTCTTTATCCATTCTTCTCTTTCCTGGGATGTTTAAGGTGTAACGAAGTGGAGGTTCTTGTCAACAGAGCAGCCCTAAACTTTGGGGTGCCTGTGTCTTGCTGATTTTTAGTTTTCCCAATTTATACGCCCATGAGTGGAAGTGCCCTATGCTCTCTAAGCTGAGTTTTTTAGATGTTTCAGGACACACCGTACACTTCTCCAGAGTGGCTGTTGGCAATTTACAGCCCGCCCATCAGCGTAGCAAGGCTCCCATTTCTCCATGGCCTGTCCTGCATTTCTGGTTTTGACACTTTATTCAGCATGGCCCTTTTGACCGATGGGAAGCGAGACTTCTTTGTAGCGCTGATTTGCCTTTCCAGGTTGCTTGGTTGGCCAAAAAGGGCGTATGCGTTTTTTCCTGAATCTATTCAGGAAAAAACGCATACGCCCTTTTTGGCCAAGGGCATCATTGTCGAGGTTTTGCCGCTTTTCCTGTGCTTTAAAGGCGATTCGAATCTACCTCCTGAAATCTGTTTCCTGCAATTCTGCCTTGCTTTCAAATCCTCATCGTTGCCTTCCTTCCATATATTTGTGGACGAGAGTTATCATTTCTACCTCTGCAGGTTTGTGAATTGCAGTGCCCCTGAGCTCCATTTTTTAACTCGCTTTCTTGGGAGCTGGCCGCAAAAGCGCAGGATTGCTTCAGGCCCTATTCTGGCTCCGGGCGGCAGGCTGAGCCTGTGGTTAATTCTTCTTCCTGATGGGAAAATAGAGTGACCTGTGCCTGTCCCAACACCTAGAGCTAGTCTCTCATTGGTTCCCCCTCTTCCCGTTCATCCTCAGGACAAATTGCAACGTGTACGGAACAGGAGGTTAAAGGTGCTGATTCTCCAAGGAGGGAGATTGCTAGTAAAGCGGCTGGAATGGCGAACCGGAGCACAAGGAGATGAGAAATGAGGTGCGTTTTAGAAACCTTTCCCGGTAACACGGTGTACCATCTTCTGGGTTGCTCGTGCATGTTTTCGACGTAGGAAGATGCCCTGGAACCTGGAGATTTGGGACCCATGGGATGGGTACCACGCCGTATTACTTTAAAGGGTCTGCGTTAGCTCACCCAACCTCACCAAACCTCTCAGCCCCAAGAGTGTCCACCCTTATGTCTCAATCAGCTGTGGGTCTAGATATGGTCAATCCAGGTGGCATCGCAGCCCCTGAACGAATTTTGTAAGAATTTCTCTCTCTTTCACTGTCTTTGTTTGACGGGTTTTTAAAAGTAATTGATTTTTATAATGGGGTTTAGCTGCTTTGCACTGCTGTGTTTATGCCGCTTTACACCCACTTGACTCACTTACAGAGAGATATCAATACATAGGTTTTAAGATTCTTACTAGTCAGATATATTCTTGGGCGGTGAATAGGGGGCGTTGAGTCCAGTTCACTGAGCAAGGAGTAGGTCTTGTCTATTACATATTGGGTTTATGGAACGGTATCTGAGCTAATTTGAAACCCTTGTTTTATGCATCACCCCACCTCACCTTTCCCGTTAAGCAGCCATAGTGTGTTTTCTAAACGTGCGACTCTGTTCTGTTTTGTAATTCAGTTCAAGGGTAGCGGTTTTTACATTCTCTCTGTAAGTGATATCTTATGATCAGTGTCTTTTTCTGTGTGACTTATTTCACTTAGAATCGTCGTACCTAAATCCACTCATCATGCTGCTCCTAGCCTTATGACGTTGATTTCATGGCTGAGTGATATTCCATTGTACCTAAGGACCACAACTTCTTTATCCATTCTTCTCTTTCCTGGGATGTTTAAGGTGTAACGAAGTGGAGGTTCTTGTCAACAGAGCAGCCCTAAACTTTGGGGTGCCTGTGTCTTGCTGATTTTTAGTTTTCCCAATTTATACGCCCATGAGTGGAAGTGCCCTATGCTCTCTAAGCTGAGTTTTTTAGATGTTTCAGGACACACCGTACACTTCTCCAGAGTGGCTGTTGGCAATTTACAGCCCGCCCATCAGCGTAGCAAGGCTCCCATTTCTCCATGGCCTGTCCTGCATTTCTGGTTTTGACACTTTATTCAGCATGGCCCTTTTGACCGATGGGAAGCGAGACTTCTTTGTAGCGCTGATTTGCCTTTCCAGGTTGCTTGGTTGGCCAAAAAGGGCGTATGCGTTTTTTCCTGAATATATTCAGGAAAAAACGCATACGCCCTTTTTGGCCAAGGGCATCATTGTCGAGGTTTTGCCGCTTTTCCTGTGCTTTAAAGGCGATTCGAATCTACCTCCTGAAATTTGTTTCCTGCAATTCTGCCTTGCTTTCAAATCCTCATCGTTGCCTTCCTTCCATATATTTGTGGACGAGAGTTATCATTTCTACCTCTGCAGGTTTGTGAATTGCAGTGCCCCTGAGCTCCATTTTTTAACTCGCTTTCTTGGGAGCTGGCCGCAAAAGCGCAGGATTGCTTCAGGCCCTATTCTGGCTCCGGGCGGCAGGCTGAGCCTGTGGTTAATTCTTCTTCCTGATGGGAAAATAGAGTGACTTGTGCCTGTCCCAACACCTAGAGCTAGTCTCTCATTGGTTCCCCCTCTTCCCGTTCATCCTCAGGACAAATTGCAACGTGTACGGAACAGGAGGTTAAAGGTGTTGATTCTCCCAGGAGGGAGATTGCTAGTAAAGCGGCTGGAATGGCGAACCGGAGCACAAGGAGATGAGAAATGAGGTGCGTTTTAGAAACCTTTCCCGGTCACACGGTGTACCATCTTCTGGGTTTCTCGTGCATGTTTTCGATGTAGGAAGATGCCCTTGAACCTGGAGATTTGGGACCCATTGGATGGGTACCACGCCGTATTACTTTAAAGGGTCTGCGTTTGCTCACCCAACCTCACCAAACCTCTCAGCCCCAAGAGTGTCCACCCTTATGTCTCAGTCATCTGTGGGTCTAGATATGGTCAATCCAGGTGGCATCGCAGCCCCTGAACGAATTTTGTAAGAATTTCTCTCTCTTTCACTGTCTTTGTTTCACGGGTCTTTAAAAGTAATTGATTTTTATAATGGGGTTTAGCTGCTTTGCACTGCTGTGTTTATGCCGCTTTACACCCACTTGACTCACTTACAGAGAGATATCAATACATAGGTTTTAAGATTCTTACTAGTCAGATATATTCTTGGGCGGTGAATAGGGGGCGTTGAGTCCAGTTCACTGAGCAAGGAGTAGGTCTTGTCTATTACATATTGGGTTTATGGAACGGTATCTGAGCTAATTTGAAACCCTTGTTTTATGCATCACCCCACCTCACCTTTCCCGTTAAGCAGCCATAGTGTGTTTTCTAAACGTGCGACTCTGTTCTGTTTTGTAATTCAGTTCAAGGGTAGCGGTTTTTACATTCCCTCTGTAAGTGATATCTTATGATAAGTGTCTTTTTCTGTGTGACTTATTTCACTTAGAATCGTCGTACCTAAATCCACTCATCATGCTGCTCCTAGCCTTATGACGTTGATTTCATGGCTGAGTGATATTCCATTGTACATAAGGACCACAACTTCTTTATCCATTCTTCTCTTTCCTGGGATGTTTAAGGTGTAACGAAGTGGAGGTTCTTGTCAACAGAGCAGCCCTAAACTTTGGGGTGCCTGTGTCTTGCTGATTTTTAGTTTTCCCAATTTATACGCCCATGAGTGGAAGTGCCCTATGCTCTCTAAGCTGAGATTTTTAGATGTTTCAGGACACACCGTACACTTCTCCAGAGTGGCTGTTGGCAATTTACAGCCCGCCCATCAGCGTAGCAAGGCTCCCATTTCTCCATGGCCTGTCCTGCATTTCTGGTTTTGACACTTTATTCAGCATGGCCCTTTTGACCGATGGGAAGCGAGACTTCTTTGTAGCGCTGATTTGCCTTTCCAGGTTGCTTGGTTGGCCAAAAAGGGCGTATGCGTTTTTTCCTGAATATATTCAGGAAAAAACGCATACGCCCTTTTTGGCCAAGGGCATCATTGTCGAGGTTTTGCCGCTTTTCCTGTGCTTTAAAGGCGATTCGAATCTACCTCCTGAAATCGGTTTCCTGCAATTCTGCCTTGCTTTCAAATCCTCTTCGTTGCCTTCCCTCCATATATTTGTGGACGAGAGTTATCATTTCTAACTCTGCAGGTTTGTGAATTGCAGTGCCCCTGAGCTCCATTTTTCAACTCGCTTTCTTGGGAGCTGGCCGCAAAAGCGCAGGATTGCTTCAGGCCCTATTCTGGCTCCGGGTGGCAGGCTGAGCCTGTGGTTAATTCTGCTTCCTGATGGGAAAATAGAGTGACCTGTGCCTGTCCCAACACCTAGAGCTAGTCTCTCATTGGTTCCCCCTCTTCCCGTTCATCCTCAGGACAAATTGCAACGTGTTCGGAACAGGAGGTTAAAGGTGCTGATTCTCCAAGGAGGGAGATTGCTAGTAAAGCGGCTGGAATGGCGAACCGGAGCACAAGGAGATGAGAAATGAGGTGCGTTTTAGAAACCTTTCCCGGTCACACGGTGTACCATCTTCTGGGTTTCTCGTGCATGTTTTCGACGTAGGACGATGCCCTTGAACCTGGAGATTTGGGACCCATGGGATGGGTACCACGCCGTATTACTTTACAGGGTCTGCGTTAGCTCACCCAACCTCACCAAACCTCTCAGCCCCAAGAGTGTCCTCCCTTATGTCTCAATCAGCTGTGGGTCTAGATATGGTCAATCCAGGTGGCATCGCAGCCCCTGAACGAATTTTGTAAGAATTTCTCTCTCTTTCACTGTCTTTGTTTCACGGGTTTTTAAAAGTAATTGATTTTTATAATAGGGTTTAGCTGCTTTGCACTGCTGTGTTTATGCCGCTTTACACCCACTTGACTCACTTACAGAGAGATATCAATACATAGGTTTTAAGATTCTTACTAGTCAGATATATTCTTGGGCGGTGAATAGGGGGCGTTGAGTCCAGTTCACTGAGCAAGGAGTAGGTCTTGTCTATTACATATTGGGTTTATGGAACGGTATCTGAGCTAATTTGAAACCCTTGTTTTATGCATCACCCCACCTCACCTTTCCCGTTAAGCAGCCATAGTGTGTTTTGTAAACGTGCGACTCTGTTCTGTTTTGTAATTCAGTTCAAGGGTAGCGGTTTTTACATTCCCTCTGTAAGTGATATCTTATGATAAGTGTCTTTTTCTGTGTGACTTATTTCACTTAGAATCGTCGTACCTAAATCCACTCATCATGATGCTCCTAGCCTTATGACGTTGATTTCATGGCTGAGTGATATTCCATTGTACATAAGGACCACAACTTCTTTATCCATTCTTCTCTTTCCTGGGATGTTTAAGGTGTAACGAAGTGGAGGTTCTTGTCAACAGAGCAGCCCTAAACTTTGGGGTGCCTGTGTCTTGCTGATTTTTAGTTTTCCCAATTTATACGCCCATGAGTGGAAGTGCCCTATGCTCTCTAAGCTGAGTTTTTTAGATGTTTCAGGACACACCGTACACTTCTCCAGAGTGGCTGTTGGCAATTTACAGCCCGCCCATCAGCGTAGCAAGGCTCCCATTTCTCCATGGCCTGTCCTGCATTTCTGGTTTTGACACTTTATTCAGCATGGCCCTTTTGACCGATGGGAAGCGAGACTTCTTTGTAGCGCTTATTTGCCTTTCCAGGTTGCTTGGTTGGCCAAAAAGGGCGTATGCGTTTTTTCCTGAATATATTCAGGAAAAAACGCATACGCCCTTTTTGGCCAAGGGCATCATTGTCGAGGTTTTGCCGCTTTTCCTGTGCTTTAAAGGCGATTCGAATCTACCTCCTGAAATCGGTTTCCTGCAATTCTGCCTTGCTTTCAAATCCTCTTCGTTGCCTTCCCTCCATATATTTGTGGACGAGAGTTATCATTTCTAACTCTGCAGGTTTGTGAATTGCAGTGCCCCTGAGCTCCATTTTTCAACTCGCTTTCTTGGGAGCTGGCCGCAAAAGCGCAGGATTGCTTCAGGCCCTATTCTGGCTCCGGGCGGAGGCTGAGCCTGTGGTTAATTCTGCTTCCTGATGGGAAAATAGAGTGACCTGTGCCTGTCCCAACACCTAGAGCTAGTCTCTCATTGGTTCCCCCTCTTCCCGTTCATCCTCAGGACAAATTGCAACGTGTTCGGAACAGGAGGTTAAAGGTGCTGATTCTCCAAGGAGGGAGATTGCTAGTAAAGCGGCTGGAATGGCGAACCGGAGCACAAGGAGATGAGAAATGAGGTGCGTTTTAGAAACCTTTCCCGGTCACACGGTGTACCATCTTCTGGGTTTCTCGTGCATGTTTTCGACGTAGGACGATGCCCTTGAACCTGGAGATTTGGGACCCATGGGATGGGTACCACGCCGTATTACTTTACAGGGTCTGCGTTAGCTCACCCAACCTCACCAAACCTCTCAGCCCCAAGAGTGTCCTCCCTTATGTCTCAATCAGCTGTGGGTCTAGATATGGTCAATCCAGGTGGCATCGCAGCCCCTGAACGAATTTTGTAAGAATTTCTCTCTCTTTCACTGTCTTTGTTTCACGGGTTTTTAAAAGTAATTGATTTTTATAATAGGGTTTAGCTGCTTTGCACTGCTGTGTTTATGCCGCTTTACACCCACTTGACTCACTTACAGAGAGATATCAATACATAGGTTTTAAGATTCTTACTAGTCAGATATATTCTTGGGCGGTGAATAGGGGTTGTTGAGTCCAGTTCACTGAGCAAGGAGTAGGTCTTGTCTATTACATATTGGGTTTATGGAACGGTATCTGAGCTAATTTGAAACCCTTGTTTTATGCATCACCCCACCTCACCTTTCCCGTTAAGCAGCCATAGTGTGTTTTCTAAACGTGCGACTCTGTTCTGTTTTGTAATTCAGTTCAAGGGTAGCGGTTTTTACATTCCCTCTGTCAGTGATATCTTATGATAAGTGTCTTTTTCTGTGTGACTTATTTCACTTAGAATCGTCGTACCTAAATCCACTCATCATGCTGCTCCTAGCCTTATGACGTTGATTTCATGGCTGAGTGATATTCCATTGTACATAAGGACCACAACTTCTTTATCCATTCTTCTCTTTCCTGGGATGTTTAAGGTGTAACGAAGTGGAGGTTCTTGTCAACAGAGCAGCCCTAAACTTTGGGGTGCCTGTGTCTTGCTGATTTTTAGTTTTCCCAATTTATACGCCCATGAGTGGAAGTGCCCTATGCTCTCTAAGCTGAGTTTTTTAGATGTTTCAGGACACACCGTACACTTCTCCAGAGTGGCTGTTGGCCATTTACAGCCCGCCCATCAGCGTAGCAAGGCTCCCATTTCTCCATGGCCTGTCCTGCATTTCTGGTTTTGACACTTTATTCAGCATGGCCCTTTTGACCGATGGGAAGCGAGACTTCTTTGTAGCGCTGATTTGCCTTTCCAGGTTGCTTGGTTGGCCAAAAAGGGCGTATGCGTTTTTTCCTGAATATATTCAGGAAAAAACGCATACGCCCTTTTTGGCCAAGGGCATCATTGTCGAGGTTTTGCCGCTTTTCCTGTGCTTTAAAGGCGATTCGAATCTACCTCCTGAAATCGGTTTCCTGCAATTCTGCCTTGCTTTCAAATCGTCTTCGTTGCCTTCCCTCCATATATTTGTGGACGAGAGTTATCATTTCTAACTCTGCAGGTTTGTGAATTGCAGTGCCCCTGAGCTCCATTTTTCAACTCGCTTTCTTGGGAGCTGGCCGCAAAAGCGCAGGATTGCTTCAGGCCCTATTCTGGCTCCGGGCGGCAGGCTGAGCCTGTGGTTAATTCTTCTTCCTGATGGGAAAATAGAGTGACTTGTGCCTGTCCCAACACCTAAAGCTAGTCTCTCATTGGTTCCCCCTCTTCCCGTTCATCCTCAGGACAAATTGCAACGTGTACGGAACAGGAGGTTAAAGGTGTTGATTCTCCCAGGAGGGAGATTGCTAGTAAAGCGGCTGGAATGGCGAACCGGAGCACAAGGAGATGAGAAATGAGGTGCGTTTTAGAAACCTTTCCCGGTCACACGGTGTACCATCTTCTGGGTTTCTCGTGCATGTTTTCGATGTAGGAAGATGCCCTTGAACCTGGAGATTTGGGACCCATTGGATGGGTACCACGCCGTATTACTTTAAAGGGTCTGCGTTTGCTCACCCAACCTCACCAAACCTCTCAGCCCCAAGAGTGTCCACCCTTATGTCTCAGTCATCTGTGGGTCTAGATATGGTCAATCCAGGTGGCATCGCAGCCCCTGAACGAATTTTGTAAGAATTTCTCTCTCTTTCACTGTCTTTGTTTCACGGGTCTTTAAAAGTAATTGATTTTTATAATGGGGTTTAGCTGCTTTGCACTGCTGTGTTTATGCCGCTTTCCACCCACTTGACTCACTTACAGAGAGATATCAATACATAGGTTTTAAGATTCTTACTAGTCAGATATATTCTTGGGCGGTGAATAGGGGGCGTTGAGTCCAGTTCACTGAGCAAGGAGTAGGTCTTGTCTATTACATATTGGGTTTATGGAACGGTATCTGAGCTAATTTGAAACCCTTGTTTTATGCATCACCCCACCTCACCTTTCCCGTTAAGCAGCCATAGTGTGTTTTGTAAACGTGCGACTCTGTTCTGTTTTGTAATTCAGTTCAAGGGTAGCGGTTTTTACATTCCCTCTGTAAGTGATATCTTATGATAAGTGTCTTTTTCTGTGTGACTTATTTCACTTAGAATCGTCGTACCTAAATCCACTCATCATGATGCTCCTAGCCTTATGACGTTGATTTCATGGCTGAGTGATATTCCATTGTACATAAGGACCACAACTTCTTTATCCATTCTTCTCTTTCCTGGGATGTTTAAGGTGTAACGAAGTGGAGGTTCTTGTCAACAGAGCAGCCCTAAACTTTGGGGTGCCTGTGTCTTGCTGATTTTTAGTTTTCCCAATTTATACGCCCATGAGTGGAAGTGCCCTATGCTCTCTAAGCTGAGTTTTTTAGATGTTTCAGGACACACCGTACACTTCTCCAGAGTGGCTGTTGGCAATTTACAGCCCGCCCATCAGCGTAGCAAGGCTCCCATTTCTCCATGGCCTGTCCTGCATTTCTGGTTTTGACACTTTATTCAGCATGGCCCTTTTGACCGATGGGAAGCGAGACTTCTTTGTAGCGCTTATTTGCCTTTCCAGGTTGCTTGGTTGGCCAAAAAGGGCGTATGCGTTTTTTCCTGAATATATTCAGGAAAAAACGCATACGCCCTTTTTGGCCAAGGGCATCATTGTCGAGGTTTTGCCGCTTTTCCTGTGCTTTAAAGGCGATTCGAATCTACCTCCTGAAATCGGTTTCCTGCAATTCTGCCTTGCTTTCAAATCCTCTTCGTTGCCTTCCCTCCATATATTTGTGGACGAGAGTTATCATTTCTAACTCTGCAGGTTTGTGAATTGCAGTGCCCCTGAGCTCCATTTTTCAACTCGCTTTCTTGGGAGCTGGCCGCAAAAGCGCAGGATTGCTTCAGGCCCTATTCTGGCTCCGGGCGGAGGCTGAGCCTGTGGTTAATTCTGCTTCCTGATGGGAAAATAGAGTGACCTGTGCCTGTCCCAACACCTAGAGCTAGTCTCTCATTGGTTCCCCCTCTTCCCGTTCATCCTCAGGACAAATTGCAACGTGTTCGGAACAGGAGGTTAAAGGTGCTGATTCTCCAAGGAGGGAGATTGCTAGTAAAGCGGCTGGAATGGCGAACCGGAGCACAAGGAGATGAGAAATGAGGTGCGTTTTAGAAACCTTTCCCGGTCACACGGTGTACCATCTTCTGGGTTTCTCGTGCATGTTTTCGACGTAGGACGATGCCCTTGAACCTGGAGATTTGGGACCCATGGGATGGGTACCACGCCGTATTACTTTACAGGGTCTGCGTTAGCTCACCCAACCTCACCAAACCTCTCAGCCCCAAGAGTGTCCTCCCTTATGTCTCAATCAGCTGTGGGTCTAGATATGGTCAATCCAGGTGGCATCGCAGCCCCTGAACGAATTTTGTAAGAATTTCTCTCTCTTTCACTGTCTTTGTTTCACGGGTTTTTAAAAGTAATTGATTTTTATAATAGGGTTTAGCTGCTTTGCACTGCTGTGTTTATGCCGCTTTACACCCACTTGACTCACTTACAGAGAGATATCAATACATAGGTTTTAAGATTCTTACTAGTCAGATATATTCTTGGGCGGTGAATAGGGGTTGTTGAGTCCAGTTCACTGAGCAAGGAGT
This sequence comes from Balaenoptera borealis, assembly GCF_965194805.1. Classification (NCBI taxonomy): domain Eukaryota; kingdom Metazoa; phylum Chordata; class Mammalia; order Artiodactyla; family Balaenopteridae; genus Balaenoptera; species Balaenoptera borealis. The sequence continues at coordinate 277,837 of NW_028123311.1, forward strand.
AGGTCTTGTCTATTACATATTGGGTTTATGGAACGGTATCTGAGCTAATTTGAAACCCTTGTTTTATGCATCACCCCACCTCACCTTTCCCGTTAAGCAGCCATAGTGTGTTTTCTAAACGTGCGACTCTGTTCTGTTTTGTAATTCAGTTCAAGGGTAGCGGTTTTTACATTCCCTCTGTCAGTGATATCTTATGATAAGTGTCTTTTTCTGTGTGACTTATTTCACTTAGAATCGTCGTACCTAAATCCACTCATCATGCTGCTCCTAGCCTTATGACGTTGATTTCATGGCTGAGTGATATTCCATTGTACATAAGGACCACAACTTCTTTATCCATTCTTCTCTTTCCTGGGATGTTTAAGGTGTAACGAAGTGGAGGTTCTTGTCAACAGAGCAGCCCTAAACTTTGGGGTGCCTGTGTCTTGCTGATTTTTAGTTTTCCCAATTTATACGCCCATGAGTGGAAGTGCCCTATGCTCTCTAAGCTGAGTTTTTTAGATGTTTCAGGACACACCGTACACTTCTCCAGAGTGGCTGTTGGCCATTTACAGCCCGCCCATCAGCGTAGCAAGGCTCCCATTTCTCCATGGCCTGTCCTGCATTTCTGGTTTTGACACTTTATTCAGCATGGCCCTTTTGACCGATGGGAAGCGAGACTTCTTTGTAGCGCTGATTTGCCTTTCCAGGTTGCTTGGTTGGCCAAAAAGGGCGTATGCGTTTTTTCCTGAATATATTCAGGAAAAAACGCATACGCCCTTTTTGGCCAAGGGCATCATTGTCGAGGTTTTGCCGCTTTTCCTGTGCTTTAAAGGCGATTCGAATCTACCTCCTGAAATCGGTTTCCTGCAATTCTGCCTTGCTTTCAAATCGTCTTCGTTGCCTTCCCTCCATATATTTGTGGACGAGAGTTATCATTTCTAACTCTGCAGGTTTGTGAATTGCAGTGCCCCTGAGCTCCATTTTTCAACTCGCTTTCTTGGGAGCTGGCCGCAAAAGCGCAGGATTGCTTCAGGCCCTATTCTGGCTCCGGGCGGCAGGCTGAGCCTGTGGTTAATTCTTCTTCCTGATGGGAAAATAGAGTGACTTGTGCCTGTCCCAACACCTAAAGCTAGTCTCTCATTGGTTCCCCCTCTTCCCGTTCATCCTCAGGACAAATTGCAACGTGTACGGAACAGGAGGTTAAAGGTGTTGATTCTCCCAGGAGGGAGATTGCTAGTAAAGCGGCTGGAATGGCGAACCGGAGCACAAGGAGATGAGAAATGAGGTGCGTTTTAGAAACCTTTCCCGGTCACACGGTGTACCATCTTCTGGGTTTCTCGTGCATGTTTTCGATGTAGGAAGATGCCCTTGAACCTGGAGATTTGGGACCCATTGGATGGGTACCACGCCGTATTACTTTAAAGGGTCTGCGTTTGCTCACCCAACCTCACCAAACCTCTCAGCCCCAAGAGTGTCCACCCTTATGTCTCAGTCATCTGTGGGTCTAGATATGGTCAATCCAGGTGGCATCGCAGCCCCTGAACGAATTTTGTAAGAATTTCTCTCTCTTTCACTGTCTTTGTTTCACGGGTCTTTAAAAGTAATTGATTTTTATAATGGGGTTTAGCTGCTTTGCACTGCTGTGTTTATGCCGCTTTCCACCCACTTGACTCACTTACAGAGAGATATCAATACATAGGTTTTAAGATTCTTACTAGTCAGATATATTCTTGGGCGGTGAATAGGGGGCGTTGAGTCCAGTTCACTGAGCAAGGAGTAGGTCTTGTCTATTACATATTGGGTTTATGGAACGGTATCTGAGCTAATTTGAAACCCTTGTTTTATGCATCACCCCACCTCACCTTTCCCGTTAAGCAGCCATAGTGTGTTTTCTAAACGTGCGACTCTGTTCTGTTTTGTAATTCAGTTCAAGGGTAGCGGTTTTTACATTCCCTCTGTAAGTGATATCTTATGATAAGTGTCTTTTTCTGTGTGACTTATTTCACTTAGAATCGTCGTACCTAAATCCACTCATCATGCTGCTCCTAGCCTTATGACGTTGATTTCATGGCTGAGTGATATTCCATTGTACATAAGGACCACAACTTCTTTATCCATTCTTCTCTTTCCTGGGATGTTTAAGGTGTAACGAAGTGGAGGTTCTTGTCAACAGAGCAGCCCTAAACTTTGGGGTGCCTGTGTCTTGCTGATTTTTAGTTTTCCCAATTTATACGCCCATGAGTGGAAGTGCCCTATGCTCTCTAAGCTGAGATTTTTAGATGTTTCAGGACACACCGTACACTTCTCCAGAGTGGCTGTTGGCAATTTACAGCCCGCCCATCAGCGTAGCAAGGCTCCCATTTCTCCATGGCCTGTCCTGCATTTCTGGTTTTGACACTTTATTCAGCATGGCCCTTTTGACCGATGGGAAGCGAGACTTCTTTGTAGCGCTGATTTGCCTTTCCAGGTTGCTTGGTTGGCCAAAAAGGGCGTATGCGTTTTTTCCTGAATATATTCAGGAAAAAACGCATACGCCCTTTTTGGCCAAGGGCATCATTGTCGAGGTTTTGCCGCTTTTCCTGTGCTTTAAAGGCGATTCGAATCTACCTCCTGAAATCGGTTTCCTGCAATTCTGCCTTGCTTTCAAATCCTCTTCGTTGCCTTCCCTCCATATATTTGTGGACGAGAGTTATCATTTCTAACTCTGCAGGTTTGTGAATTGCAGTGCCCCTGAGCTCCATTTTTCAACTCGCTTTCTTGGGAGCTGGCCGCAAAAGCGCAGGATTGCTTCAGGCCCTATTCTGGCTCCGGGTGGCAGGCTGAGCCTGTGGTTAATTCTGCTTCCTGATGGGAAAATAGAGTGACCTGTGCCTGTCCCAACACCTAGAGCTAGTCTCTCATTGGTTCCCCCTCTTCCCGTTCATCCTCAGGACAAATTGCAACGTGTTCGGAACAGGAGGTTAAAGGTGCTGATTCTCCAAGGAGGGAGATTGCTAGTAAAGCGGCTGGAATGGCGAACCGGAGCACAAGGAGATGAGAAATGAGGTGCGTTTTAGAAACCTTTCCCGGTCACACGGTGTACCATCTTCTGGGTTTCTCGTGCATGTTTTCGACGTAGGACGATGCCCTTGAACCTGGAGATTTGGGACCCATGGGATGGGTACCACGCCGTATTACTTTAAAGGGTCTGCGTTAGCTCACCCAACCTCACCAAACCTCTCAGCCCCAAGAGTGTCCACCCTTATGTCTCAATCAGCTGTGGTTCTAGATATGGTCATTCCAGGTGGCATCGCAGCCCCTGAACGAATTTTGTAAGAATTTATCTCTCTTTCACTGTCTTTGTTTGACGGGTTTTTAAAAGTAATTGATTTTTATAATGGGGTTTAGCTGCTTTGCACTGCTGTGTTTATGCCGCTTTACACCCACTTGACTCACTTACAGAGAGATATCAATACATAGGTTTTAAGATTCTTACTAGTCAGATATATTCTTGGGCGGTGAATAGGGGGCGTTGAGTCCAGTTCACGGAGCAAGGAGTAGGTCTTGTCTATTACATATTGGGTTTATGGAACGGTATCTGAGCTAATTTGAAACCCTTGTTTTATGCATCACCCCACCTCACCTTTCCCGTTAAGCAGCCATAGTGTGTTTTCTAAACGTGCGACTCTGTTCTGTTTTGTAATTCAGTTCAAGGGTAGCGGTTTTTACATTCTCTCTGTAAGTGATATCTTATGATAAGTGTCTTTTTCTGTGTGACTTATTTCACTTAGAATCGTCGTACCTAAATCCACTCATCATGCTGCTCCTAGCCTTATGACGTTGATTTCATGGCTGAGTGATATTCCATTGTACATAAGGACCACAACTTCTTTATCCATTCTTCTCTTTCCTGGGATGTTTAAGGTGTAACGAAGTGGAGGTTCTTGTCAACAGAGCAGCCCTAAACTTTGGGGTGCCTGTGTCTTGCTGATTTTTAGTTTTCCCAATTTATACGCCCATGAGTGGAAGTGCCCTATGCTCTCTAAGCTGAGTTTTTTAGATGTTTCAGGACACACCGTACACTTCTCCAGAGTGGCTGTTGGCAATTTACAGCCCGCCCATCAGCGTAGCAAGGCTCCCATTTCTCCATGGCCTGTCCTGCATTTCTGGTTTTGACACTTTATTCAGCATGGCCCTTTTGACCGATGGGAAGCGAGACTTCTTTGTAGCGCTGATTTGCCTTTCCAGGTTGCTTGGTTGGCCAAAAAGGGCGTATGCGTTTTTTCCTGAATATATTCAGGAAAAAACGCATACGCCCTTTTTGGCCAAGGGCATCATTGTCGAGGTTTTGCCGCTTTTCCTGTGCTTTAAAGGCGATTCGAATCTACCTCCTGAAATTTGTTTCCTGCAATTCTGCCTTGCTTTCAAATCCTCATCGTTGCCTTCCTTCCATATATTTGTGGACGAGAGTTATCATTTCTACCTCTGCAGGTTTGTGAATTGCAGTGCCCCTGAGCTCCATTTTTTAACTCGCTTTCTTGGGAGCTGGCCGCAAAAGCGCAGGATTGCTTCAGGCCCTATTCTGGCTCCGGGCGGCAGGCTGAGCCTGTGGTTAATTCTTCTTCCTGATGGGAAAATAGAGTGACCTGTGCCTGTCCCAACACCTAGAGCTAGTCTCTCATTGGTTCCCCCTCTTCCCGTTCATCCTCAGGACAAATTGCAACGTGTACGGAACAGGAGGTTAAAGGTGCTGATTCTCCAAGGAGGGAGATTGCTAGTAAAGCGGCTGGAATGGCGAACCGGAGCACAAGGAGATGAGAAATGAGGTGCGTTTTAGAAACCTTTCCCGGTCACACGGTGTACCATCTTCTGGGTTTCTCGTGCGTGTTTTCGACGTAGGAAGATGCCCTTGACCCTGGAGATTTGGGACCCATGGGATGGGTACCACGCCGTATTACTTTAAAGGGTCTGCGTTTGCTCACCCAACCTCACCAAACCTCTCAGCCCCAAGAGTGTCCGCCCTTATGTCTCAGTCATCTGTGGGTCTAGATATGGTCAATCCAGCTGGCATCGCAGCACCTGAACGAATTTTGTAAGAATTTCTCTCTCTTTCACTGTCTTTGTTTCACGGGTTTTTAAAAGTAATTGATATTTATAATGGGGTTTAGCTGCTTTGCACTGCTGTGTTTATGCCGCTTTACACCTACTTGACTCACTTACAGAGAGATATCACTACATAGGTTTTAAGATTCTTACTAGTCAGATATATTCTTGGGCGGTGAATAGGGGTTGTTGAGTCCAGTTCACTGAGCAAGGAGTAGGTCTTGTCTATTACATATTGGGTTTATGGAACGGTATCTGAGCTAATTTGAAACCCTTGTTTTATGCATCACCCCACCTCACCTTTCCCGTTAAGCAGCCATAGTGTGTTTTCTAAACGTGCAACTCTGTTCTGTTTTGTAATTCAGTTCAAGGGTAGCGGTTTTTACATTCTCTCTGTAAGTGATATCTTATGATAAGTGTCTTTTTCTGTGTGACTTATTTCACTTAGAATCGTCGTACCTAAATCCACTCATCATGCTGCTCCTAGCCTTATGACGTTGATTTCATGGCTGAGTGATATTCCATTGTACATAAGGACCACAACTTCTTTATCCATTCTTCTCTTTCCTGGGATGTTTAAGGTGTAACGAAGTGGAGGTTCTTGTCAACAGAGCAGCCCTAAACTTTGGGGTGCCTGTGTCTTGCTGGTTTTTAGTTTTCCCAATTTATACGCCCATGAGTGGAAGTGCCCTATGCTCTCTAAGCTGAGTTTTTTAGATGTTTCAGGACACACCGTACACTTCTCCAGAGTGGCTGTTGGCAATTTACAGCCCGCCCATCAGCGTAGCAAGGCTCCCATTTCTCCATGGCCTGTCCTGCATTTCTGGTTTTGACACTTTATTCAGCATGGCCCTTTTGACCGATGGGAAGCGAGACTTCTTTGTAGCGCTGATTTGCCTTTCCAGGTTGCGTGGTTGGCCAAAAAGGGCGTAGGCGTTTTTTCCTGAATATATTCAGGAAAAAACGCCTACGCCCTTTTTGGCCAAGGGCATCATTGTCGAGGTTTTGCCGCTTTTCCTGTGCTTTAAAGGCGATTCGAATCTACCTCCTGAAATCTGTTTCCTGCAATTCTGCTTTGCTTTCAAATCCTCATCGTTGCCTTCCTTCCATATATTTGTGGACGAGAGTTATCATTTCTACCTCTGCAGGTTTGTGAATTGCAGTGCCCCTAAGCTCCATTTTTTAACTCGCTTTCTTGGGAGCTGGCCGCAAAAGCGCAGGATTGCTTCAGGCCCTATTCTGGCTCCGGGCGGCAGGCTGAGCCTGTGGTTAATTCTTCTTCCTGATGGGAAAATAGAGTGACCTGTGCCTGTCCCAACACCTAGAGCTAGTCTCTCATTGGTTCCCCCTCTTCCCGTTCATCCTCAGGACAAATTGCAACGTGTACGGAACAGGAGGTTAAAGGCGCTGATTCTCCAAGGAGGGAGATTGCTAGTAAAGCGGCTGGAATGGCGAACCGGAGCACAAGGAGATGAGAAATGAGGTGCGTTTTAGAAACCTTTCCCGGTCACACGGTGTACCATCTTCTGGGTTTCTCGTGCATGTTTTCGACGTAGGAAGATGCCCTTGACCCTGGAGATTTGGGACCCATGGGATGGGTACCACGCCGTATTACTTTACAGGGTCTGCGTTAGCTCACCCAACCTCACCAAACCTCTCAGCCCCAAGAGTGTCCACCCTTATGTCTCAATCAGCTGTGGGTCTAGATATGGTCAATCCAGGTGGCATCGCAGCCCCTGAACGAATTTTGTAAGAATTTCTCTCTCTTTCACTGTCTTTGTTTCACGGGTTTTTAAAAGTAATTGATTTTTATAATAGGGTTTAGCTGCTTTGCACTGCTGTGTTTATGCCGCTTTTCACCCACTTGACTCACTTACAGAGAGATATCAATACATAGGTTTTAAGATTCTTACTAGTCAGATATATTCTTGGGTGGTGAATAGGGGGCGTTGAGTCCAGTTCACTGAGCAAGGAGTAGGTCTTGTCTATTACATATTGGCTTTATGGAACGGTATCTGAGCTAATTTGAAACCCTTGTTTTATGCATCACCCCACCTCACCTTTCCCGTTAAGCAGCCATAGTGTGTTTTCTAAACGTGCGACTCTGTTCTGTTTTGTAATTCAGTTCAAGGGTAGCGGTTTTTACATTCCCTCTGTAAGTGATATCTTATGATAAGTGTCTTTTTCTGTGTGACTTATTTCACTTAGAATCGTCGTACCTAAATCCACTCATCATGCTGCTCCTAGCCTTATGACGTTGATTTCATGGCTGAGTGATATTCCATTGTACATAAGGACCACAACTTCTTTATCCATTCTTCTCTTTCCTGGGATGTTTCAGGTGTAACGAAGTGGAGGTTCTTGTCAACAGAGCAGCCCTAAACTTTGGGGTGCCTGTGTCTTGCTGATTTTTAGTTTTCCCAATTTATACGCCCATGAGTGGAAGTGCCCTATGCTCTCTAAGCTGAGTTTTTTAGATGTTTCAGGACACACCGTACACTTCTCCAGAGTGGCTGTTGGCAATTTACAGCCCGCCCATCAGCGTAGCAAGGCTCCCATTTCTCCATGGCCTGTCCTGCATTTCTGGTTTTGACACTTTATTCAGCATGGCCCTTTTGACCGATGGGAAGCGAGACTTCTTTGTAGCGCTGATTTGCCTTTCCAGGTTGCTTGGTTGGCCAAAAAGGGCGTAGGCGTTTTTTCCTGAATATATTCAGGAAAAAACGCCTACGCCCTTTTTGGCCAAGGGCATCATTGTCGAGGTTTTGCCGCTTTTCCTGTGCTTTAAAGGCGATTCGAATCTACCTCCTGAAATCTGTTTCCTGCAATTCTGCCTTGCTTTCAAATCCTCATCATTGCCTTCCTTCCATATATTTGTGGACGAGAGTTATCATTTCTAACTCTGCAGGTTTGTGAATTGCAGTGCCCCTGAGCTCCATTTTTTAACTCGCTTTCTTGGGAGCTGGCCGCAAAAGCGCAGGATTGCTTCAGGCCCTATTCTGGCTCCGGGCGGCAGGCTGAGCCTGTCGTTAATTCTTCTTCCTGATGGGAAAATAGAGTGACTTGTGCCTGTCCCAACACCTAGAGCTAGTCTCTCATTGGTTCCCCCTCTTCCCGTTCATCCTCAGGACAAATTGCAACCTGTACGGAACAGGAGGTTAAAGGTGCTGATTCTCCCAGGAGGGAGATTGCTAGTAAAGCGGCTGGAATGGCGAACCGGAGCACAAGGAGAGGAGAAATGAGGTGCGTTTTAGAAACCTTTCCCGGTCACACGGTGTACCATCTTCTGGGATTCTCGTGCATGTTTTCGATGTAGGAAGATGCCCTTGAACCTGGAGATTTGGGACCCATGGGATGGGTACCACGCCGTATTACTTTAAAGGGTCTGCGTTTGCTCACCCAACCTCACCAAACCTCTCAGCCCCAAGAGTGTCCACCCTTATGTCTCAGTCATCTGTGGGTCTAGATATAGTCAATCCAGGTGGCATCGCAGCCCCTGAACGAATTTTGTAAGAATTTCTCTCTCTTTCACTGTCTTTGTTTCACGGGTTTTTAAAAGTAATTGATTTTTATAATGGGGTTTAGCTGCTTTGCACTGCTGTGTTTATGCCGCTTTACACCTACTTGACTCACTTACAGAGAGATATCAATACATAGGTTTTAAGATTCTTACTAGTCAGATATATTCTTGGGCGGTGAATAGGGGTTGTTGAGTCCAGTTCACTGAGCAAGGAGTAGGTCTTGTCTATTACATATTGGGTATATGGGACGGTATCTGAGCTAATTTGAAACCCTTGTTTTATGCATCACCCCACCTCACCTTTCCCGTTAAGCAGCCATAGTGTGTTTTCTAAACGTTCGACTCTGTTCTGTTTTGTAATTCAGTTCAAGGGTAGCGGTTTTTACATTCCCTGTGTAAGTGATATCTTATGATAAGTGTCTTTTTTTGTGTGACTTATTTCACTTAGAATCGTCGTACCTAAATCCACTCATCATGCTGCTCCTAGCCTTATGACGTTGATTTCATGGCTGAGTGATATTCCATTGTACATAAGGACCACAACTTCTTTATCCATTCTTCTCTTTCCTGGGATGTTTAAGGTGTAACGAAGTGGAGGTTCTTGTCAACAGAGCAGCCCTAAACTTTGGGGTGCCTGTGTCTTGCTGATTTTTAGTTTTCCCAATTTATACGCCCATGAGTGGAAGTGCCCTATGCTCTCTAAGCTGAGTTTTTTAGATGTTTCAGGACACACCGTACACTTCTCCAGAGTGGCTGTTGGCAATTTACAGCCCACCCATCAGCGTAGCAAGGCTCCCATTTCTCCATGGCCTGTCCTGCATTTCTGGTTTTGACACTTTATTCAGCATGGCCCTTTTGACCGATGGGAAGCGAGACTTCTTTGTAGCGCTGATTTGCCTTTCCAGGTTGCTTGGTTGGCCAAAAAGGGCGTATGCCTTTTTTCCTGAATCTATTCAGGAAAAAACGCATACGCCCTTTTTGGCCAAGGGCATCATTGTCGAGGTTTTGCCGCTTTTCCTGTGCTTTAAAGGCGATTCGAATCTACCTCCTGAAATCGGTTTCCTGCAATTCTGCCTTGCTTTCAAATCCTCTTCGTAGCCTTCCCTCCATATATTTGTGGACGAGAGTTATCATTTCTAACTCTGCAGGTTTGTGAATTGCAGTGCCCCTGAGCTCCATTTTTCAACTCGCTTTCTTGGGAGCTGGCCGCAAAAGCGCAGGATTGCTTCAGGCCCTATTCTGGCTCCGGGCGGCAGGCTGAGCCTGTGGTTAATTCTTCTTCCTGATGGGAAAATAGAGTGACTTGTGCCTGTCCCAACACCTAGAGCTAGTCTCTCATTGGTTCCCCCTCTTCCCGTTCATCCTCAGGACAAATTGCAACGTGTACGGAACAGGAGGTTAAAGGTGTTGATTCTCCCAGGAGGGAGATTGCTAGTAAAGCGGCTGGAATGGCGAACCGGAGCACAAGGAGATGAGAAATGAGGTGCGTTTTAGAAACCTTTCCCGGTCACACGGTGTACCATCTTCTGGGTTTCTCGTGCATGTTTTCGATGTAGGAAGATGCCCTTGAACCTGGAGATTTGGGACCCATTGGATGGGTACCACGCCGTATTACTTTAAAGGGTCTGCGTTTGCTCACCCAACCTCACCAAACCTCTCAGCCCCAAGAGTGTCCACCCTTATGTCTCAGTCATCTGTGGGTCTAGATATGGTCAATCCAGGTGGCATCGCAGCCCCTGAACGAATTTTGTAAGAATTTCTCTCTCTTTCACTGTCTTTGTTTCACGGGTCTTTAAAAGTAATTGATTTTTATAATGGGGTTTAGCTGCTTTGCACTGCTGTGTTTATGCCGCTTTCCACCCACTTGACTCACTTACAGAGAGATATCAATACATAGGTTTTAAGATTCTTACTAGTCAGATATATTCTTGGGCGGTGAATAGGGGGCGTTGAGTCCAGTTCACTGAGCAAGGAGTAGGTCTTGTCTATTACATATTGGGTTTATGGAACGGTATCTGAGCTAATTTGAAACCCTTGTTTTATGCATCACCCCACCTCACCTTTCCCGTTAAGCAGCCATAGTGTGTTTTGTAAACGTGCGACTCTGTTCTGTTTTGTAATTCAGTTCAAGGGTAGCGGTTTTTACATTCCCTCTGTAAGTGATATCTTATGATAAGTGTCTTTTTCTGTGTGACTTATTTCACTTAGAATCGTCGTACCTAAATCCACTCATCATGCTGCTCCTAGCCTTATGACGTTGATTTCATGGCTGAGTGATATTCCATTGTACATAAGGACCACAACTTCTTTATCCATTCTTCTCTTTCCTGGGATGTTTAAGGTGTAACGAAGTGGAGGTTCTTGTCAACAGAGCAGCCCTAAACTTTGGGGTGCCTGTGTCTTGCTGATTTTTAGTTTTCCCAATTTATACGCCCATGAGTGGAAGTGCCCTATGCTCTCTAAGCTGAGTTTTTTAGATGTTTCAGGACACACCGTACACTTCTCCAGAGTGGCTGTTGGCAATTTACAGCCCACCCATCAGCGTAGCAAGGCTCCCATTTCTCCATGGCCTGTCCTGCATTTCTGGTTTTGACACTTTATTCAGCATGGCCCTTTTGACCGATGGGAAGCGAGACTTCTTTGTAGCGCTGATTTGCCTTTCCAGGTTGCTTGGTTGGCCAAAAAGGGCGTATGCCTTTTTTCCTGAATCTATTCAGGAAAAAACGCATACGCCCTTTTTGGCCAAGGGCATCATTGTCGAGGTTTTGCCGCTTTTCCTGTGCTTTAAAGGCGATTCGAATCTACCTCCTGAAATCGGTTTCCTGCAATTCTGCCTTGCTTTCAAATCCTCTTCGTAGCCTTCCCTCCATATATTTGTGGACGAGAGTTATCATTTCTAACTCTGCAGGTTTGTGAATTGCAGTGCCCCTGAGCTCCATTTTTCAACTCGCTTTCTTGGGAGCTGGCCGCAAAAGCGCAGGATTGCTTCAGGCCCTATTCTGGCTCCGGGCGGCAGGCTGAGCCTGTGGTTAATTCTTCTTCCTGATGGGAAAATAGAGTGACTTGTGCCTGTCCCAACACCTAGAGCTAGTCTCTCATTGGTTCCCCCTCTTCCCGTTCATCCTCAGGACAAATTGCAACGTGTACGGAACAGGAGGTTAAAGGTGTTGATTCTCCCAGGAGGGAGATTGCTAGTAAAGCGGCTGGAATGGCGAACCGGAGCACAAGGAGATGAGAAATGAGGTGCGTTTTAGAAACCTTTCCCGGTCACACGGTGTACCATCTTCTGGGTTTCTCGTGCATGTTTTCGATGTAGGAAGATGCCCTTGAACCTGGAGATTTGGGACCCATTGGATGGGTACCACGCCGTATTACTTTAAAGGGTCTGCGTTTGCTCACCCAACCTCACCAAACCTCTCAGCCCCAAGAGTGTCCACCCTTATGTCTCAGTCATCTGTGGGTCTAGATATGGTCAATCCAGGTGGCATCGCAGCCCCTGAACGAATTTTGTAAGAATTTCTCTCTCTTTCACTGTCTTTGTTTCACGGGTCTTTAAAAGTAATTGATTTTTATAATGGGGTTTAGCTGCTTTGCACTGCTGTGTTTATGCCGCTTTCCACCCACTTGACTCACTTACAGAGAGATATCAATACATAGGTTTTAAGATTCTTACTAGTCAGATATATTCTTGGGCGGTGAATAGGGGGCGTTGAGTCCAGTTCACTGAGCAAGGAGTAGGTCTTGTCTATTACATATTGGGTTTATGGAACGGTATCTGAGCTAATTTGAAACCCTTGTTTTATGCATCACCCCACCTCACCTTTCCCGTTAAGCAGCCATAGTGTGTTTTCTAAACGTGCGACTCTGTTCTGTTTTGTAATTCAGTTCAAGGGTAGCGGTTTTTACATTCCCTCTGTAAGTGATATCTTATGATAAGTGTCTTTTTCTGTGTGACTTATTTCACTTAGAATCGTCGTACCTAAATCCACTCATCATGCTGCTCCTAGCCTTATGACGTTGATTTCATGGCTGAGTGATATTCCATTGTACATAAGGACCACAACTTCTTTATCCATTCTTCTCTTTCCTGGGATGTTTAAGGTGTAACGAAGTGGAGGTTCTTGTCAACAGAGCAGCCCTAAACTTTGGGGTGCCTGTGTCTTGCTGATTTTTAGTTTTCCCAATTTATACGCCCATGAGTGGAAGTGCCCTATGCTCTCTAAGCTGAGATTTTTAGATGTTTCAGGACACACCGTACACTTCTCCAGAGTGGCTGTTGGCAATTTACAGCCCGCCCATCAGCGTAGCAAGGCTCCCATTTCTCCATGGCCTGTCCTGCATTTCTGGTTTTGACACTTTATTCAGCATGGCCCTTTTGACCGATGGGAAGCGAGACTTCTTTGTAGCGCTGATTTGCCTTTCCAGGTTGCTTGGTTGGCCAAAAAGGGCGTATGCGTTTTTTCCTGAATATATTCAGGAAAAAACGCATACGCCCTTTTTGGCCAAGGGCATCATTGTCGAGGTTTTGCCGCTTTTCCTGTGCTTTAAAGGCGATTCGAATCTACCTCCTGAAATCGGTTTCCTGCAATTCTGCCTTGCTTTCAAATCCTCTTCGTTGCCTTCCCTCCATATATTTGTGGACGAGAGTTATCATTTCTAACTCTGCAGGTTTGTGAATTGCAGTGCCCCTGAGCTCCATTTTTCAACTCGCTTTCTTGGGAGCTGGCCGCAAAAGCGCAGGATTGCTTCAGGCCCTATTCTGGCTCCGGGTGGCAGGCTGAGCCTGTGGTTAATTCTGCTTCCTGATGGGAAAATAGAGTGACCTGTGCCTGTCCCAACACCTAGAGCTAGTCTCTCATTGGTTCCCCCTCTTCCCGTTCATCCTCAGGACAAATTGCAACGTGTTCGGAACAGGAGGTTAAAGGTGCTGATTCTCCAAGGAGGGAGATTGCTAGTAAAGCGGCTGGAATGGCGAACCGGAGCACAAGGAGATGAGAAATGAGGTGCGTTTTAGAAACCTTTCCCGGTCACACGGTGTACCATCTTCTGGGTTTCTCGTGCATGTTTTCGACGTAGGACGATGCCCTTGAACCTGGAGATTTGGGACCCATGGGATGGGTACCACGCCGTATTACTTTACAGGGTCTGCGTTAGCTCACCCAACCTCACCAAACCTCTCAGCCCCAAGAGTGTCCTCCCTTATGTCTCAATCAGCTGTGGGTCTAGATATGGTCAATCCAGGTGGCATCGCAGCCCCTGAACGAATTTTGTAAGAATTTCTCTCTCTTTCACTGTCTTTGTTTCACGGGTTTTTAAAAGTAATTGATTTTTATAATAGGGTTTAGCTGCTTTGCACTGCTGTTTTTATGCCGCTTTACACCCACTTGACTCACTTACAGAGAGATATCAATACATAGGTTTTAAGATTCTTACTAGTCAGATATATTCTTGGGCGGTGAATAGGGGGCGTTGAGTCCAGTTCACTGAGCAAGGAGTAGGTCTTGTCTATTACATATTGGGTTTATGGAACGGTATCTGAGCTAATTTGAAACCCTTGTTTTATGCATCACCCCACCTCACCTTTCCCGTTAAGCAGCCATAGTGTGTTTTGTAAACGTGCGACTCTGTTCTGTTTTGTAATTCAGTTCAAGGGTAGCGGTTTTTACATTCCCTCTGTAAGTGATATCTTATGATAAGTGTCTTTTTCTGTGTGACTTATTTCACTTAGAATCGTCGTACCTAAATCCACTCATCATGATGCTCCTAGCCTTATGACGTTGATTTCATGGCTGAGTGATATTCCATTGTACATAAGGACCACAACTTCTTTATCCATTCTTCTCTTTCCTGGGATGTTTAAGGTGTAACGAAGTGGAGGTTCTTGTCAACAGAGCAGCCCTAAACTTTGGGGTGCCTGTGTCTTGCTGATTTTTAGTTTTCCCAATTTATACGCCCATGAGTGGAAGTGCCCTATGCTCTCTAAGCTGAGTTTTTTAGATGTTTCAGGACACACCGTACACTTCTCCAGAGTGGCTGTTGGCAATTTACAGCCCGCCCATCAGCGTAGCAAGGCTCCCATTTCTCCATGGCCTGTCCTGCATTTCTGGTTTTGACACTTTATTCAGCATGGCCCTTTTGACCGATGGGAAGCGAGACTTCTTTGTAGCGCTTATTTGCCTTTCCAGGTTGCTTGGTTGGCCAAAAAGGGCGTATGCGTTTTTTCCTGAATATATTCAGGAAAAAACGCATACGCCCTTTTTGGCCAAGGGCATCATTGTCGAGGTTTTGCCGCTTTTCCTGTGCTTTAAAGGCGATTCGAATCTACCTCCTGAAATCGGTTTCCTGCAATTCTGCCTTGCTTTCAAATCCTCTTCGTTGCCTTCCCTCCATATATTTGTGGACGAGAGTTATCATTTCTAACTCTGCAGGTTTGTGAATTGCAGTGCCCCTGAGCTCCATTTTTCAACTCGCTTTCTTGGGAGCTGGCCGCAAAAGCGCAGGATTGCTTCAGGCCCTATTCTGGCTCCGGGCGGAGGCTGAGCCTGTGGTTAATTCTGCTTCCTGATGGGAAAATAGAGTGACCTGTGCCTGTCCCAACACCTAGAGCTAGTCTCTCATTGGTTCCCCCTCTTCCCGTTCATCCTCAGGACAAATTGCAACGTGTTCGGAACAGGAGGTTAAAGGTGCTGATTCTCCAAGGAGGGAGATTGCTAGTAAAGCGGCTGGAATGGCGAACCGGAGCACAAGGAGATGAGAAATGAGGTGCGTTTTAGAAACCTTTCCCGGTCACACGGTGTACCATCTTCTGGGTTTCTCGTGCATGTTTTCGACGTAGGAAGATGCCCTTGAACCTGGAGATTTGGGACCCATGGGATGGGTACCACGCCGTATTACTTTACAGGGTCTGCGTTAGCTCACCCAACCTCACCAAACCTCTCAGCCCCAAGAGTGTCCTCCCTTATGTCTCAATCAGCTGTGGGTCTAGATATGGTCAATCCAGGTGGCATCGCAGCCCCTGAACGAATTTTGTAAGAATTTCTCTCTCTTTCACTGTCTTTGTTTCACGGGTTTTTAAAAGTAATTGATTTTTATAATAGGGTTTAGCTGCTTTGCACTGCTGTGTTTATGCCGCTTTACACCCACTTGACTCACTTACAGAGAGATATCAATACATAGGTTTTAAGATTCTTACTAGTCAGATATATTCTTGGGCGGTGAATAGGGGTTGTTGAGTCCAGTTCACTGAGCAAGGAGTAGGTCTTGTCTATTACATATTGGGTTTATGGAACGGTATCTGAGCTAATTTGAAACCCTTGTTTTATGCATCACCCCACCTCACCTTTCCCGTTAAGCAGCCATAGTGTGTTTTCTAAACGTGCGACTCTGTTCTGTTTTGTAATTCAGTTCAAGGGTAGCGGTTTTTACATTCCCTCTGTCAGTGATATCTTATGATAAGTGTCTTTTTCTGTGTGACTTATTTCACTTAGAATCGTCGTACCTAAATCCACTCATCATGCTGCTCCTAGCCTTATGACGTTGATTTCATGGCTGAGTGATATTCCATTGTACATAAGGACCACAACTTCTTTATCCATTCTTCTCTTTCCTGGGATGTTTAAGGTGTAACGAAGTGGAGGTTCTTGTCAACAGAGCAGCCCTAAACTTTGGGGTGCCTGTGTCTTGCTGATTTTTAGTTTTCCCAATTTATACGCCCATGAGTGGAAGTGCCCTATGCTCTCTAAGCTGAGTTTTTTAGATGTTTCAGGACACACCGTACACTTCTCCAGAGTGGCTGTTGGCCATTTACAGCCCGCCCATCAGCGTAGCAAGGCTCCCATTTCTCCATGGCCTGTCCTGCATTTCTGGTTTTGACACTTTATTCAGCATGGCCCTTTTGACCGATGGGAAGCGAGACTTCTTTGTAGCGCTGATTTGCCTTTCCAGGTTGCTTGGTTGGCCAAAAAGGGCGTATGCGTTTTTTCCTGAATATATTCAGGAAAAAACGCATACGCCCTTTTTGGCCAAGGGCATCATTGTCGAGGTTTTGCCGCTTTTCCTGTGCTTTAAAGGCGATTCGAATCTACCTCCTGAAATCGGTTTCCTGCAATTCTGCCTTGCTTTCAAATCGTCTTCGTTGCCTTCCCTCCATATATTTGTGGACGAGAGTTATCATTTCTAACTCTGCAGGTTTGTGAATTGCAGTGCCCCTGAGCTCCATTTTTCAACTCGCTTTCTTGGGAGCTGGCCGCAAAAGCGCAGGATTGCTTCAGGCCCTATTCTGGCTCCGGGCGGCAGGCTGAGCCTGTGGTTAATTCTTCTTCCTGATGGGAAAATAGAGTGACTTGTGCCTGTCCCAACACCTAGAGCTAGTCTCTCATTGGTTCCCCCTCTTCCCGTTCATCCTCAGGACAAATTGCAACGTGTACGGAACAGGAGGTTAAAGGTGTTGATTCTCCCAGGAGGGAGATTGCTAGTAAAGCGGCTGGAATGGCGAACCGGAGCACAAGGAGATGAGAAATGAGGTGCGTTTTAGAAACCTTTCCCGGTCACACGGTGTACCATCTTCTGGGTTTCTCGTGCATGTTTTCGATGTAGGAAGATGCCCTTGAACCTGGAGATTTGGGACCCATTGGATGGGTACCACGCCGTATTACTTTAAAGGGTCTGCGTTTGCTCACCCAACCTCACCAAACCTCTCAGCCCCAAGAGTGTCCACCCTTATGTCTCAGTCATCTGTGGGTCTAGATATGGTCAATCCAGGTGGCATCGCAGCCCCTGAACGAATTTTGTAAGAATTTCTCTCTCTTTCACTGTCTTTGTTTCACGGGTCTTTAAAAGTAATTGATTTTTATAATGGGGTTTAGCTGCTTTGCACTGCTGTGTTTATGCCGCTTTACACCCACTTGACTCACTTACAGAGAGATATCAATACATAGGTTTTAAGATTCTTACTAGTCAGATATATTCTTGGGCGGTGAATAGGGGGCGTTGAGTCCAGTTCACTGAGCAAGGAGTAGGTCTTGTCTATTACATATTGGGTTTATGGAACGGTATCTGAGCTAATTTGAAACCCTTGTTTTATGCATCACCCCACCTCACCTTTCCCGTTAAGCAGCCATAGTGTGTTTTCTAAACGTGCGACTCTGTTCTGTTTTGTAATTCAGTTCAAGGGTAGCGGTTTTTACATTCCCTCTGTAAGTGATATCTTATGATAAGTGTCTTTTTCTGTGTGACTTATTTCACTTAGAATCGTCGTACCTAAATCCACTCATCATGCTGCTCCTAGCCTTATGACGTTGATTTCATGGCTGAGTGATATTCCATTGTACATAAGGACCACAACTTCTTTATCCATTCTTCTCTTTCCTGGGATGTTTAAGGTGTAACGAAGTGGAGGTTCTTGTCAACAGAGCAGCCCTAAACTTTGGGGTGCCTGTGTCTTGCTGATTTTTAGTTTTCCCAATTTATACGCCCATGAGTGGAAGTGCCCTATGCTCTCTAAGCTGAGATTTTTAGATGTTTCAGGACACACCGTACACTTCTCCAGAGTGGCTGTTGGCAATTTACAGCCCGCCCATCAGCGTAGCAAGGCTCCCATTTCTCCATGGCCTGTCCTGCATTTCTGGTTTTGACACTTTATTCAGCATGGCCCTTTTGACCGATGGGAAGCGAGACTTCTTTGTAGCGCTGATTTGCCTTTCCAGGTTGCTTGGTTGGCCAAAAAGGGCGTATGCGTTTTTTCCTGAATATATTCAGGAAAAAACGCATACGCCCTTTTTGGCCAAGGGCATCATTGTCGAGGTTTTGCCGCTTTTCCTGTGCTTTAAAGGCGATTCGAATCTACCTCCTGAAATCGGTTTCCTGCAATTCTGCCTTGCTTTCAAATCCTCTTCGTTGCCTTCCCTCCATATATTTGTGGACGAGAGTTATCATTTCTAACTCTGCAGGTTTGTGAATTGCAGTGCCCCTGAGCTCCATTTTTCAACTCGCTTTCTTGGGAGCTGGCCGCAAAAGCGCAGGATTGCTTCAGGCCCTATTCTGGCTCCGGGTGGCAGGCTGAGCCTGTGGTTAATTCTGCTTCCTGATGGGAAAATAGAGTGACCTGTGCCTGTCCCAACACCTAGAGCTAGTCTCTCATTGGTTCCCCCTCTTCCCGTTCATCCTCAGGACAAATTGCAACGTGTTCGGAACAGGAGGTTAAAGGTGCTGATTCTCCAAGGAGGGAGATTGCTAGTAAAGCGGCTGGAATGGCGAACCGGAGCACAAGGAGATGAGAAATGAGGTGCGTTTTAGAAACCTTTCCCGGTCACACGGTGTATCATCTTCTGGGTTTCTCGTGCATGTTTTCGACGTAGGACGATGCCCTTGAACCTGGAGATTTGGGACCCATGGGATGGGTACCACGCCGTATTACTTTAAAGGGTCTGCGTTAGCTCACCCAACCTCACCAAACCTCTCAGCCCCAAGAGTGTCCACCCTTATGTCTCAATCAGCTGTGGTTCTAGATATGGTCATTCCAGGTGGCATCGCAGCCCCTGAACGAATTTTGTAAGAATTTATCTCTCTTTCACTGTCTTTGTTTCACGGGTTTTTAAAAGTAATTGATTTTTATAATGGGGTTTAGCTGCTTTGCACTGCTGTGTTTATGCCGCTTTACATCCACTTGACTCACTTACAGAGAGATATCAATACATAGGTTTTAAGATTCTTACTAGTCAGATATATTCTTGGGCGGTGAATAGGGGGCGTTGAGTCCAGTTCACGGAGCAAGGAGTAGGTCTTGTCTATTACATATTGGGTTTATGGAACGGTATCTGAGCTAATTTGAAACCCTTGTTTTATGCATCACCCCACCTCACCTTTCCCGTTAAGCAGCCATAGTGTGTTTTCTAAACGTGCGACTCTGTTCTGTTTTGTAATTCAGTTCAAGGGTAGCGGTTTTTACATTCTCTCTGTAAGTGATATCTTATGATCAGTGTCTTTTTCTGTGTGACTTATTTCACTTAGAATCGTCGTACCTAAATCCACTCATCATGCTGCTCCTAGCCTTATGACGTTGATTTCATGGCTGAGTGATATTCCATTGTACATAAGGACCACAACTTCTTTATCCATTCTTCTCTTTCCTGGGATGTTTAAGGTGTAACGAAGTGGAGGTTCTTGTCAACAGAGCAGCCCTAAACTTTGGGGTGCCTGTGTCTTGCTGATTTTTAGTTTTCCCAATTTATACGCCCATGAGTGGAAGTGCCCTATGCTCTCTAAGCTGAGTTTTTTAGATGTTTCAGGACACACCGTACACTTCTCCAGAGTGGCTGTTGGCAATTTACAGCCCGCCCATCAGCGTAGCAAGGCTCCCATTTCTCCATGGCCTGTCCTGCATTTCTGGTTTTGACACTTTATTCAGCATGGCCCTTTTGACCGATGGGAAGCGAGACTTCTTTGTAGCGCTGATTTGCCTTTCCAGGTTGCTTGGTTGGCCAAAAAGGGCGTATGCGTTTTTTCCTGAATATATTCAGGAAAAAACGCATACGCCCTTTTTGGCCAAGGGCATCATTGTCGAGGTTTTGCCGCTTTTCCTGTGCTTTAAAGGCGATTCGAATCTACCTCCTGAAATTTGTTTCCTGCAATTCTGCCTTGCTTTCAAATCCTCATCGTTGCCTTCCTTCCATATATTTGTGGACGAGAGTTATCATTTCTACCTCTGCAGGTTTGTGAATTGCAGTGCCCCTGAGCTCCATTTTTTAACTCGCTTTCTTGGGAGCTGGCCGCAAAAGCGCAGGATTGCTTCAGGCCCTATTCTGGCTCCGGGCGGCAGGCTGAGCCTGTGGTTAATTCTTCTTCCTGATGGGAAAATAGAGTGACCTGTGCCTGTCCCAACACCTAGAGCTAGTCTCTCATTGGTTCCCCCTCTTCCCGTTCATCCTCAGGACAAATTGCCACGTGTACGGAACAGGAGGTTAAAGGTGCTGATTCTCCAAGGAGGGAGATTGCTAGTAAAGCGGCTGGAATGGCGAACCGGAGCACAAGGAGATGAGAAATGAGGTGCGTTTTAGAAACCTTTCCCGGTAACACGGTGTACCATCTTCTGGGTTGCTCGTGCATGTTTTCGACGTAGGAAGATGCCCTGGAACCTGGAGATTTGGGACCCATGGGATGGGTACCACGCCGTATTACTTTAAAGGGTCTGCGTTAGCTCACCCAACCTCACCAAACCTCTCAGCCCCAAGAGTGTCCACCCTTATGTCTCAATCAGCTGTGGGTCTAGATATGGTCAATCCAGGTGGCATCGCAGCCCCTGAACGAATTTTGTAAGAATTTATCTCTCTTTCACTGTCTTTGTTTGACGGGTTTTTAAAAGTAATTGATTTTTATAATGGGGTTTAGCTGCTTTGCACTGCTGTGTTTATGCCGCTTTACACCCACTTGACTCACTTACAGAGAGATATCAATACATAGGTTTTAAGATTCTTACTAGTCAGATATATTCTTGGGCGGTGAATAGGGGGCGTTGAGTCCAGTTCACTGAGCAAGGAGTAGGTCTTGTCTATTACATATTGGGTTTATGGAACGGTATCTGAGCTAATTTGAAACCCTTGTTTTATGCATCACCCCACCTCACCTTTCCCGTTAAGCAGCCATAGTGTGTTTTCTAAACGTGCGACTCTGTTCTGTTTTGTAATTCAGTTCAAGGGTAGCGGTTTTTACATTCTCTCTGTAAGTGATATCTTATGATCAGTGTCTTTTTCTGTGTGACTTATTTCACTTAGAATCGTCGTACCTAAATCCACTCATCATGCTGCTCCTAGCCTTATGACGTTGATTTCATGGCTGAGTGATATTCCATTGTACATAAGGACCACAACTTCTTTATCCATTCTTCTCTTTCCTGGGATGTTTAAGGTGTAACGAAGTGGAGGTTCTTGTCAACAGAGCAGCCCTAAACTTTGGGGTGCCTGTGTCTTGCTGATTTTTAGTTTTCCCAATTTATACGCCCATGAGTGGAAGTGCCCTATGCTCTCTAAGCTGAGTTTTTTAGATGTTTCAGGACACACCGTACACTTCTCCAGAGTGGCTGTTGGCAATTTACAGCCCGCCCATCAGCGTAGCAAGGCTCCCATTTCTCCATGGCCTGTCCTGCATTTCTGGTTTTGACACTTTATTCAGCATGGCCCTTTTGACCGATGGGAAGCGAGACTTCTTTGTAGCGCTGATTTGCCTTTCCAGGTTGCTTGGTTGGCCAAAAAGGGCGTATGCGTTTTTTCCTGAATATATTCAGGAAAAAACGCATACGCCCTTTTTGGCCAAGGGCATCATTGTCGAGGTTTTGCCGCTTTTCCTGTGCTTTAAAGGCGATTCGAATCTACCTCCTGAAATTTGTTTCCTGCAATTCTGCCTTGCTTTCAAATCCTCATCGTTGCCTTCCTTCCATATATTTGTGGACGAGAGTTATCATTTCTACCTCTGCAGGTTTGTGAATTGCAGTGCCCCTGAGCTCCATTTTTTAACTCGCTTTCTTGGGAGCTGGCCGCAAAAGCGCAGGATTGCTTCAGGCCCTATTCTGGCTCCGGGCGGCAGGCTGAGCCTGTGGTTAATTCTTCTTCCTGATGGGAAAATAGAGTGACTTGTGCCTGTCCCAACACCTAGAGCTAGTCTCTCATTGGTTCCCCCTCTTCCCGTTCATCCTCAGGACAAATTGCAACGTGTACGGAACAGGAGGTTAAAGGTGTTGATTCTCCCAGGAGGGAGATTGCTAGTAAAGCGGCTGGAATGGCGAACCGGAGCACAAGGAGATGAGAAATGAGGTGCGTTTTAGAAACCTTTCCCGGTCACACGGTGTACCATCTTCTGGGTTTCTCGTGCATGTTTTCGATGTAGGAAGATGCCCTTGAACCTGGAGATTTGGGACCCATTGGATGGGTACCACGCCGTATTACTTTAAAGGGTCTGCGTTTGCTCACCCAACCTCACCAAACCTCTCAGCCCCAAGAGTGTCCACCCTTATGTCTCAGTCATCTGTGGGTCTAGATATGGTCAATCCAGGTGGCATCGCAGCCCCTGAACGAATTTTGTAAGAATTTCTCTCTCTTTCACTGTCTTTGTTTCACGGGTCTTTAAAAGTAATTGATTTTTATAATGGGGTTTAGCTGCTTTGCACTGCTGTGTTTATGCCGCTTTACACCCACTTGACTCACTTACAGAGAGATATCAATACATAGGTTTTAAGATTCTTACTAGTCAGATATATTCTTGGGCGGTGAATAGGGGGCGTTGAGTCCAGTTCACTGAGCAAGGAGTAGGTCTTGTCTATTACATATTGGGTTTATGGAACGGTATCTGAGCTAATTTGAAACCCTTGTTTTATGCATCACCCCACCTCACCTTTCCCGTTAAGCAGCCATAGTGTGTTTTCTAAACGTGCGACTCTGTTCTGTTTTGTAATTCAGTTCAAGGGTAGCGGTTTTTACATTCCCTCTGTAAGTGATATCTTATGATAAGTGTCTTTTTCTGTGTGACTTATTTCACTTAGAATCGTCGTACCTAAATCCACTCATCATGCTGCTCCTAGCCTTATGACGTTGATTTCATGGCTGAGTGATATTCCATTGTACATAAGGACCACAACTTCTTTATCCATTCTTCTCTTTCCTGGGATGTTTAAGGTGTAACGAAGTGGAGGTTCTTGTCAACAGAGCAGCCCTAAACTTTGGGGTGCCTGTGTCTTGCTGATTTTTAGTTTTCCCAATTTATACGCCCATGAGTGGAAGTGCCCTATGCTCTCTAAGCTGAGATTTTTAGATGTTTCAGGACACACCGTACACTTCTCCAGAGTGGCTGTTGGCAATTTACAGCCCGCCCATCAGCGTAGCAAGGCTCCCATTTCTCCATGGCCTGTCCTGCATTTCTGGTTTTGACACTTTATTCAGCATGGCCCTTTTGACCGATGGGAAGCGAGACTTCTTTGTAGCGCTGATTTGCCTTTCCAGGTTGCTTGGTTGGCCAAAAAGGGCGTATGCGTTTTTTCCTGAATATATTCAGGAAAAAACGCATACGCCCTTTTTGGCCAAGGGCATCATTGTCGAGGTTTTGCCGCTTTTCCTGTGCTTTAAAGGCGATTCGAATCTACCTCCTGAAATCGGTTTCCTGCAATTCTGCCTTGCTTTCAAATCCTCTTCGTAGCCTTCCCTCCATATATTTGTGGACGAGAGTTATCATTTCTAACTCTGCAGGTTTGTGAATTGCAGTGCCCCTGAGCTCCATTTTTCAACTCGCTTTCTTGGGAGCTGGCCGCAAAAGCGCAGGATTGCTTCAGGCCCTATTCTGGCTCCGGGCGGCAGGCTGAGCCTGTGGTTAATTCTGCTACCTGATGGGAAAATAGAGTGACCTGTGCCTGTCCCAACACCTAGAGCTTGTCTGTCAATGGTTCCCCCTCTTCCCGTTCATCCTCAGGACAAATTGCAACGTGTACGGAACAGGAGGTTAAAGGTGCTGATTCTCCAAGGAGGGAGATTGCTAGTAAAGCGGCTGGAATGGCGAAACGGAGCACAAGGAGATGAGAAATGAGGTGCGTTTTAGAAACCTTTCCCGGTCACACGGTGTACCATCTTCTGTGTTTCTCGTGCGTGTTTTCGACGTAGGAAGATGCCCTTGACCCTGGAGATTTGGGACCCATGGGATGGGTACCACGCCGTATTACTTTAAAGGGTCTGCGTTTGCTCACCCAACCTCACCAAACCTCTCAGCCCCAAGAGTGTCCGCCCTTATGTCTCAGTCATCTGTGGGTCTAGATATGGTCAATCCAGCTGGCATCGCAGCACCTGAACGAATTTTGTAAGAATTTCTCTCTCTTTCACTGTCTTTGTTTCACGGGTTTTTAAAAGTAATTGATATTTATAATGGGGTTTAGCTGCTTTGCACTGCTGTGTTTATGCCGCTTTACACCTACTTGACTCACTTACAGAGAGATATCACTACATAGGTTTTAAGATTCTTACTAGTCAGATATATTCTTGGGCGGTGAATAGGGGTTGTTGAGTCCAGTTCACTGAGCAAGGAGTAGGTCTTGTCTATTACATATTGGGTTTATGGAACGGTATCTGAGCTAATTTGAAACCCTTGTTTTATGCATCACCCCACCTCACCTTTCCCGTTAAGCAGCCATAGTGTGTTTTCTAAACGTGCGACTCTGTTCTGTTTTGTAATTCAGTTCAAGGGTAGCGGTTTTTACATTCTCTCTGTAAGTGATATCTTATGATAAGTGTCTTTTTCTGTGTGACTTATTTCACTTAGAATCGTCGTACCTAAATCCACTCATCATGCTGCTCCTAGCCTTATGACGTTGATTTCATGGCTGAGTGATATTCCATTGTACATAAGGACCACAACTTCTTTATCCATTCTTCTCTTTCCTGGGATGTTTAAGGTGTAACGAAGTGGAGGTTCTTGTCAACAGAGCAGCCCTAAACTTTGGGGTGCCTGTGTCTTGCTGGTTTTTAGTTTTCCCAATTTATACGCCCATGAGTGGAAGTGCCCTATGCTCTCTAAGCTGAGTTTTTTAGATGTTTCAGGACACACCGTACACTTCTCCAGAGTGGCTGTTGGCAATTTACAGCCCGCCCATCAGCGTAGCAAGGCTCCCATTTCTCCATGGCCTGTCCTGCATTTCTGGTTTTGACACTTTATTCAGCATGGCCCTTTTGACCGATGGGAAGCGAGACTTCTTTGTAGCGCTGATTTGCCTTTCCAGGTTGCTTGGTTGGCCAAAAAGGGCGTAGGCGTTTTTTCCTGAATATATTCAGGAAAAAACGCGTACGCCCTTTTTGGCCAAGGGCATCATTGTCGAGGTTTTGCCGCTTTTCCTGTGCTTTAAAGGCGATTCGAATCTACCTCCTGAAATTTGTTTCCTGCAATTCTGCCTTGCTTTCAAATCCTCATCGTTGCCTTCCTTCCATATATTTGTGGACGAGAGTTATCATTTCTACCTCTGCAGGTTTGTGAATTGCAGTGCCCCTGAGCTCCATTTTTTAACTCGCTTTCTTGGGAGCTGGCCGCAAAAGCGCAGGATTGCTTCAGGCCCTATTCTGGCTCCGGGCGGCAGGCTGAGCCTGTGGTTAATTCTTCTTCCTGATGGGAAAATAGAGTGACTTGTGCCTGTCCCAACACCTAGAGCTAGTCTCTCATTGGTTCCCCCTCTTCCCGTTCATCCTCAGGACAAATTGCAACGTGTACGGAACAGGAGGTTAAAGGTGTTGATTCTCCCAGGAGGGAGATTGCTAGTAAAGCGGCTGGAATGGCGAACCGGAGCACAAGGAGATGAGAAATGAGGTGCGTTTTAGAAACCTTTCCCGGTCACACGGTGTACCATCTTCTGGGTTTCTCGTGCATGTTTTCGATGTAGGAAGATGCCCTTGAACCTGGAGATTTGGGACCCATTGGATGGGTACCACGCCGTATTACTTTAAAGGGTCTGCGTTTGCTCACCCAACCTCACCAAACCTCTCAGCCCCAAGAGTGTCCACCCTTATGTCTCAGTCATCTGTGGGTCTAGATATGGTCAATCCAGGTGGCATCGCAGCCCCTGAACGAATTTTGTAAGAATTTCTCTCTCTTTCACTGTCTTTGTTTCACGGGTCTTTAAAAGTAATTGATTTTTATAATGGGGTTTAGCTGCTTTGCACTGCTGTGTTTATGCCGCTTTACACCCACTTGACTCACTTACAGAGAGATATCAATACATAGGTTTTAAGATTCTTACTAGTCAGATATATTCTTGGGCGGTGAATAGGGGGCGTTGAGTCCAGTTCACTGAGCAAGGAGTAGGTCTTGTCTATTACATATTGGGTTTATGGAACGGTATCTGAGCTAATTTGAAACCCTTGTTTTATGCATCACCCCACCTCACCTTTCCCGTTAAGCAGCCATAGTGTGTTTTCTAAACGTGCGACTCTGTTCTATTTTGTAATTCAGTTCAAGGGTAGCGGTTTTTACATTCCCTCTGTAAGTGATATCTTATGATAAGTGTCTTTTTCTGTGTGACTTATTTCACTTAGAATCGTCGTACCTAAATCCACTCATCATGCTGCTCCTAGCCTTATGACGTTGATTTCATGGCTGAGTGATATTCCATTGTACATAAGGACCACAACTTCTTTATCCATTCTTCTCTTTCCTGGGATGTTTAAGGTGTAACGAAGTGGAGGTTCTTGTCAACAGAGCAGCCCTAAACTTTGGGGTGCCTGTGTCTTGCTGATTTTTAGTTTTCCCAATTTATACGCCCATGAGTGGAAGTGCCCTATGCTCTCTAAGCTGAGATTTTTAGATGTTTCAGGACACACCGTACACTTCTCCAGAGTGGCTGTTGGCAATTTACAGCCCGCCCATCAGCGTAGCAAGGCTCCCATTTCTCCATGGCCTGTCCTGCATTTCTGGTTTTGACACTTTATTCAGCATGGCCCTTTTGACCGATGGGAAGCGAGACTTCTTTGTAGCGCTGATTTGCCTTTCCAGGTTGCTTGGTTGGCCAAAAAGGGCGTATGCGTTTTTTCCTGAATATATTCAGGAAAAAACGCATACGCCCTTTTTGGCCAAGGGCATCATTGTCGAGGTTTTGCCGCTTTTCCTGTGCTTTAAAGGCGATTCGAATCTACCTCCTGAAATCGGTTTCCTGCAATTCTGCCTTGCTTTCAAATCCTCTTCGTAGCCTTCCCTCCATATATTTGTGGACGAGAGTTATCATTTCTAACTCTGCAGGTTTGTGAATTGCAGTGCCCCTGAGCTCCATTTTTCAACTCGCTTTCTTGGGAGCTGGCCGCAAAAGCGCAGGATTGCTTCAGGCCCTATTCTGGCTCCAGGCGGCAGGCTGAGCCTGTGGTTAATTCTGCTACCTGATGGGAAAATAGAGTGACCTGTGCCTGTCCCAACACCTAGAGCTTGTCTGTCAATGGTTCCCCCTCTTCCCGTTCATCCTCAGGACAAATTGCAACGTGTACGGAACAGGAGGTTAAAGGTGCTGATTCTCCAAGGAGGGAGATTGCTAGTAAAGCGGCTGGAATGGCGAAACGGAGCACAAGGAGATGAGAAATGAGGTGCGTTTTAGAAACCTTTCCCGGTCACACGGTGTACCATCTTCTGTGTTTCTCGTGCGTGTTTTCGACGTAGGAAGATGCCCTTGACCCTGGAGATTTGGGACCCATGGGATGGGTACCACGCCGTATTACTTTAAAGGGTCTGCGTTTGCTCACCCAACCTCACCAAACCTCTCAGCCCCAAGAGTGTCCGCCCTTATGTCTCAGTCATCTGTGGGTCTAGATATGGTCAATCCAGCTGGCATCGCAGCACCTGAACGAATTTTGTAAGAATTTCTCTCTCTTTCACTGTCTTTGTTTCACGGGTTTTTAAAAGTAATTGATATTTATAATGGGGTTTAGCTGCTTTGCACTGCTGTGTTTATGCCGCTTTACACCTACTTGACTCACTTACAGAGAGATATCACTACATAGGTTTTAAGATTCTTACTAGTCAGATATATTCTTGGGCGGTGAATAGGGGTTGTTGAGTCCAGTTCACTGAGCAAGGAGTAGGTCTTGTCTATTACATATTGGGTTTATGGAACGGTATCTGAGCTAATTTGAAACCCTTGTTTTATGCATCACCCCACCTCACCTTTCCCGTTAAGCAGCCATAGTGTGTTTTCTAAACGTGCGACTCTGTTCTGTTTTGTAATTCAGTTCAAGGGTAGCGGTTTTTACATTCTCTCTGTAAGTGATATCTTATGATAAGTGTCTTTTTCTGTGTGACTTATTTCACTTAGAATCGTCGTACCTAAATCCACTCATCATGCTGCTCCTAGCCTTATGACGTTGATTTCATGGCTGAGTGATATTCCATTGTACATAAGGACCACAACTTCTTTATCCATTCTTCTCTTTCCTGGGATGTTTAAGGTGTAACGAAGTGGAGGTTCTTGTCAACAGAGCAGCCCTAAACTTTGGGGTGCCTGTGTCTTGCTGGTTTTTAGTTTTCCCAATTTATACGCCCATGAGTGGAAGTGCCCTATGCTCTCTAAGCTGAGTTTTTTAGATGTTTCAGGACACACCGTACACTTCTCCAGAGTGGCTGTTGGCAATTTACAGCCCGCCCATCAGCGTAGCAAGGCTCCCATTTCTCCATGGCCTGTCCTGCATTTCTGGTTTTGACACTTTATTCAGCATGGCCCTTTTGACCGATGGGAAGCGAGACTTCTTTGTAGCGCTGATTTGCCTTTCCAGGTTGCTTGGTTGGCCAAAAAGGGCGTAGGCGTTTTTTCCTGAATATATTCAGGAAAAAACGCCTACGCCCTTTTTGGCCAAGGGCATCATTGTCGAGGTTTTGCCGCTTTTCCTGTGCTTTAAAGGCGATTCGAATCTACCTCCTGAAATCTGTTTCCTGCAATTCTGCTTTGCTTTCAAATCCTCATCGTTGCCTTCCTTCCATATATTTGTGGACGAGAGTTATCATTTCTACCTCTGCAGGTTTGTGAATTGCAGTGCCCCTAAGCTCCATTTTTTAACTCGCTTTCTTGGGAGCTGGCCGCAAAAGCGCAGGATTGCTTCAGGCCCTATTCTGGCTCCGGGCGGCAGGCTGAGCCTGTGGTTAATTCTTCTTCCTGATGGGAAAATAGAGTGACCTGTGCCTGTCCCAACACCTAGAGCTAGTCTCTCATTGGTTCCCCCTCTTCCCGTTCATCCTCAGGACAAATTGCAACGTGTACGGAACAGGAGGTTAAAGGCGCTGATTCTCCAAGGAGGGAGATTGCTAGTAAAGCGGCTGGAATGGCGAACCGGAGCACAAGGAGATGAGAAATGAGGTGCGTTTTAGAAACCTTTCCCGGTCACACGGTGTACCATCTTCTGGGTTTCTCGTGCATGTTTTCGACGTAGGAAGATGCCCTTGACCCTGGAGATTTGGGACCCATGGGATGGGTACCACGCCGTATTACTTTACAGGGTCTGCGTTAGCTCACCCAACCTCACCAAACCTCTCAGCCCCAAGAGTGTCCACCCTTATGTCTCAATCAGCTGTGGGTCTAGATATGGTCAATCCAGGTGGCATCGCAGCCCCTGAACGAATTTTGTAAGAATTTCTCTCTCTTTCACTGTCTTTGTTTCACCGGTTTTTAAAAGTAATTGATTTTTATAATAGGGTTTAGCTGCTTTGCACTGCTGTGTTTATGCCGCTTTTCACCCACTTGACTCACTTACAGAGAGATATCAATACATAGGTTTTAAGATTCTTACTAGTCAGATATATTCTTGGGTGGTGAATAGGGGGCGTTGAGTCCAGTTCACTGAGCAAGGAGTAGGTCTTGTCTATTACATATTGGCTTTATGGAACGGTATCTGAGCTAATTTGAAACCCTTGTTTTATGCATCACCCCACCTCACCTTTCCCGTTAAGCAGCCATAGTGTGTTTTCTAAACGTGCGACTCTGTTCTGTTTTGTAATTCAGTTCAAGGGTAGCGGTTTTTACATTCCCTCTGTAAGTGATATCTTATGATAAGTGTCTTTTTCTGTGTGACTTATTTCACTTAGAATCGTCGTACCTAAATCCACTCATCATGCTGCTCCTAGCCTTATGACGTTGATTTCATGGCTGAGTGATATTCCATTGTACATAAGGACCACAACTTCTTTATCCATTCTTCTCTTTCCTGGGATGTTTCAGGTGTAACGAAGTGGAGGTTCTTGTCAACAGAGCAGCCCTAAACTTTGGGGTGCCTGTGTCTTGCTGATTTTTAGTTTTCCCAATTTATACGCCCATGAGTGGAAGTGCCCTATGCTCTCTAAGCTGAGTTTTTTAGATGTTTCAGGACACACCGTACACTTCTCCAGAGTGGCTGTTGGCAATTTACAGCCCGCCCATCAGCGTAGCAAGGCTCCCATTTCTCCATGGCCTGTCCTGCATTTCTGGTTTTGACACTTTATTCAGCATGGCCCTTTTGACCGATGGGAAGCGAGACTTCTTTGTAGCGCTGATTTGCCTTTCCAGGTTGCTTGGTTGGCCAAAAAGGGCGTATGCGTTTTTTCCTGAATATATTCAGGAAAAAACGCCTACGCCCTTTTTGGCCAAGGGCATCATTGTCGAGGTTTTGCCGCTTTTCCTGTGCTTTAAAGGCGATTCGAATCTACCTCCTGAAATCTGTTTCCTGCAATTCTGCCTTGCTTTCAAATCCTCATCATTGCCTTCCTTCCATATATTTGTGGACGAGAGTTATCATTTCTAACTCTGCAGGTTTGTGAATTGCAGTGCCCCTGAGCTCCATTTTTTAACTCGCTTTCTTGGGAGCTGGCCGCAAAAGCGCAGGATTGCTTCAGGCCCTATTCTGGCTCCGGGCGGCAGGCTGAGCCTGTCGTTAATTCTTCTTCCTGATGGGAAAATAGAGTGACTTGTGCCTGTCCCAACACCTAGAGCTAGTCTCTCATTGGTTCCCCCTCTTCCCGTTCATCCTCAGGACAAATTGCAACCTGTACGGAACAGGAGGTTAAAGGTGCTGATTCTCCCAGGAGGGAGATTGCTAGTAAAGCGGCTGGAATGGCGAACCGGAGCACAAGGAGAGGAGAAATGAGGTGCGTTTTAGAAACCTTTCCCGGTCACACGGTGTACCATCTTCTGGGATTCTCGTGCATGTTTTCGATGTAGGAAGATGCCCTTGAACCTGGAGATTTGGGACCCATGGGATGGGTACCACGCCGTATTACTTTAAAGGGTCTGCGTTTGCTCACCCAACCTCACCAAACCTCTCAGCCCCAAGAGTGTCCACCCTTATGTCTCAGTCATCTGTGGGTCTAGATATAGTCAATCCAGGTGGCATCGCAGCCCCTGAACGAATTTTGTAAGAATTTCTCTCTCTTTCACTGTCTTTGTTTCACGGGTTTTTAAAAGTAATTGATTTTTATAATGGGGTTTAGCTGCTTTGCACTGCTGTGTTTATGCCGCTTTACACCTACTTGACTCACTTACAGAGAGATATCAATACATAGGTTTTAAGATTCTTACTAGTCAGATATATTCTTGGGCGGTGAATAGGGGTTGTTGAGTCCAGTTCACTGAGCAAGGAGTAGGTCTTGTCTATTACATATTGGGTATATGGAA